>NC_086129.1:16186799-16552180 GCF_963921235.1 Mobula hypostoma | reverse complement strand
GAAAGATAAGCTCCCAATATCAAGACATTGTATTGTGATAGCACACTCTGCTATTTAAGCAATCCTATATGAAGCACATTTAGTTTCTACTTCACCAAGGCATGACTAATAGTAAATAAAAGTATTTTTAAAAATTATCGATACTGGGAAACCTGAAATATAAAAAGGCCAGATCAAGACAACAAATGTGGAAACTAATGTCAAACTAGTGAAATATGAATGTTGCACTTAGATGCGCGGCTATACCGAAACAAACCTAAAGTGCCTGCCTGATAATGCTGAATTATTCGCCCTGCCTCATATCACACCGGTAATTATAGCAGATAATGTTGGCAACATGCCTCCCAAACAAGGTAGACGCACATCTACTCCCCAGTCTCCTACCTGTTCTGCCAGCCCTGAATCAAATTGGTATATTTGCTCAGCAAACCCTCCACAACCTTGCCAGTTTCTGGGTGAGGCTGCCGCTGCTCTTCGCGGACGATCCGCACCGATTCCGCGGGTGGCGTTGAGCTGGGGCTGCTGCAGTCGTTCTTCGCCGCCGAGCCCCTTTCGCTCGGGGAGGCCGAGCTCCTTCTGGAACCGCCGCCGCCGCCGCTGCCAGCCCCCAGGGCCGCCTTCTCCGTACTAAACATCTACCGCGATAGGCGCCACGTCTTTCCTCCTCGGTAAAACACGACGTAGCGAGAATCTGACAATGTCACCGAGGCCGAGCGGGAGCTGCGGGGGCGCGCGCGCGGTTGGTTGGCCGAACGCGGCCGGCAACGGACGCCCCGCGCTCGAGCTGCCCGGGAACGCAGCCCTGGGTGTCAACTGGGCGCTCTCCGTGCCAGGTAATCGCGGGCAGGCGGGTTGCTGTGCGGAATCCGTTGATTTCTCTGATCCAAGGGACGTGGCGCTTCGTCACGGATGCCCCTTTGCCTTGGATCGGGCGGCCTGACTCGTCTCCGCCCTGCCACCTGGTCCCAGTCGCTGGCTCCCGTTGTCTTGCCAGGACACCGACACGCCTCTCGTTCCGTCACATAGGCCCGGAGGAGGGCGGGCGCCGTGCGGCCCTCCTCGCTCGTGACAACCCCCCTTCGCAGGTTTGTGAGTGACCGTGTTTCACGGCAGGCAGTTGTAGCTTGTCATTGCCTGCCTCTACACTCTTCCCTCCCTGGCCTGCCCCCGGTGGGCGAGACCGCTCTCCGCTGCCCCTCACGCGCCGATTGCGTAAGGCGAGAGAGAGAGCGTGCGTGAGCAGGATCACGCGGCTGCCAGTGAAACTGGCGAGATGGGAGTCTGGGCTGCAACTTCAGCCACCGAAACGGGGCTTGCAACCCCTTTCGGGCTTAGAGAAACGCCATCATTCTAAACACACGTTTTAAAATAGCCATGTGGGAGCGTGTCTTGGGAAAGATCATTCTTCCAACAAACTGCTGGCGGAACCAAGCGGGATCTATATTAGGTTACAGTATTACTATAACATGTAGGGAAATGCAGTGGAAAAACTTGCGTGCCATCCACACAGATCATTCGACATGCAAGTACATCAAGGTAATAAAAAGTAAAACAGGATGCAGAGTAAAATATTACGGCGAGAAAGTTCATTGGATGTCGATAAATAAGGTACTGGGACGCAATACAGTAAACACAAATGCGGCAGGTGTTGGAAATCCAGAGCAGCGTGGAGGAACTCAGCAGTTCAGGCTGCATCTATATAGAAGTAAATAATCAGTCAACGTTTCGGGCTGAGACCCTTCATCAGGACTGGGGCACAACAATGTACGTTGACATATCAAGAGTTCCTCTTTTAAGCATGTAAGGATTTCGTTCAAGAGTCTGATGACAGCGGGATAGAATTTGTCAAAGTAGCATCTGTTTTGGGGGAGGAATTGTCGACGTATTGGAAGGTTGGACAATTGCGTCCCTCCCCCACCACTGTCGCAGATGCTGCTCGACACCACGAGTTCCTCCAGCAGATTGTTTGCTGCTTCAAATTCCAGCATCCGAAGTTTCGTGGTTCTTTAGACCATCCATCCAAAGTATGCTTTCCTCCATTAAATCCAGTTCACCTCACAAACTGGTCAATTTTCATTCAGTGCTGGTGAACTGCCTCTCTCACTTTCCACTTTCCGCCTCCAATGTTTGCACCACCCTAAGCAGGGTGAATGTACGAAAGGCAGCTGGTCCGGATGGAATACCTGGCCGTGTGCTCAGAGTCTGTGCAGGGCAGTTGGCCGGGGTCTTAACGGACATTTTCAATCTGTCCCTGGCCCAAGCAGTTGTCCCCACAAGTTTCAAGATCGCCACCATCATGCCAGTGCCGAAGCATTCCACTTCCACAGGCCTGAATGACTTCCGTCCAGTTGCACTCACCCCCATCGTTGCAAAGTGCTTTGAGAGACTGATTCTATCACATCTGAAATCCTGTCTGCCCACTACCCTGGACCCCCATCAATTTGCCTATCACACCAACAGGTCAACAGAGGACGCCATTTCCACGGCACTTCACTCTGCCCTGACCCACCTGGACAGCCCCAACTCTTACATCAGAATGCTGTTCAGTGACTTTAGTTCGGCATTCAATACTGTGATCCCCTCCAAGCTGATCGCCAAACTTCGCCAGCTTGGTATCAGCTCATCCCTCTGCAAATGGACCTTGGACTTCCTGACCAACAGACCTGAATCAGTTAAGTTAGACAACCTCTCCTCCTCCACTCTCACCCTGAACACTGGCGTGCCTCAAGGCTGTGTGCTGAGCCCTCTTCTGTACTCCCTTTTCACCTATGATTGCGTTCCTGTACATGGTTCTAACTGCATAATCAAGTTCGCAGATGACACCACGGTGGCTGGCCTGATCAGAAGGGATGACGAGACGGCCTACAGGGACGAGGTCCAGCAACTGGCTGTGTGGTGTGCCGACAACAACCTTGCCCTTAACACCCAGAAGACCAAGGAGATCATTGTGGACTTTTGGTATGCTAGGAGCCACACTCACGTCCCCATCTACATCAATGGAGCTGTAGTGGAGCGTGTATCAAGCTTCAAATTCCTTGGTGTCCACATTTCCAAAGATCTCACCTGGTCCCTGAACTCCTCCATCCTGATCAAAAAGGCGCAACAGCGCCTTTATTTCCTGCGGAGCATCAAGAAAGCTCACCTCTGTCCCAGGATACTGACAGACTTTTAAAAAAGCGCTCCAGCATGTGGTGAAAACTGCCCAGTGGATTATCAGCACCCAATTGCCCACCATTGAGAACATCTACCATAAACGCTGCCTGGGCAGGGTGAAAAGCATTATCAAGGATGCATCTCACCATAACCATGGACTTTTTACTCTCCTCCCATCCGGTAGGCGCTACAGGAGCCTCCGCTCCCGCACCAGCAGGCACAGGAAGAGCTTCTTCCCTGAGGCTGTGACCCTGCTGAACCTCACATCACAGCGCTAAGCAGTATTGCACCCATATTGTACTGTCTCAGTACTATTATATTTGTGTGCTGTAGCACTTACTTTTTATTCGCAGTTATTTTGTAAATAATACTATTCTTTGCATTTCTGGTTAGATGCTAACTGCATTTCATTGGCTTTGTATCTGTACTCGGCACAATGACAATAAAGTTGAATATAATCTAATCTAATTCATGAAGGAGAATTTCACTGGGAATAGTTTTCCCTATTCCTTCTCTAAAAATCACCTCCTTTCCAGAAATCTGTGTAGTTTACTGTGGCAAAAGTTGAACATTGAAGAACAATTCCTCTTTGGCCACATGCATTGCTTCCAGGATGTTGGTGTAGGCACTGCAGACTCTGGCATGTTGGTTCTACGTGACAGGGAACTAGAGGGTTATTAGATATTCACTCATTACACAAGGCAAGATATTCATTCTTGATGGCAGAAATCTCATGAGGATCGTGTTCCAGTTTGCCTTTCCAGGTGGCATACCACCACTTTATTCATCAATCATGATACCCTTCTGTCCATTGAGGTGGCATTATCACGATCAATACTTCAATGTTCTCACGGTGACAATGATGTTCTAATTTTCCATATCTTTAACATCATTTCAAGGAATAGAAAATGCCTGCACCTGACTTCTTTGTGTAAGAGGTAACTGTATTACATCTGCTCTCTACAGTCTGGGCAAGCGAGGTTATGGTCTACAAAAGCTGACATACATACAGTACATGCATATTTGCTCTTTTACACATTTCTTCCTTGGCCTCCCCTCCCTCCTCTTAACCCTAATCTGCTCCACCAATTCCCTGTTAAATGATTTAAAAAATTCATTGAATTTATGGTAAGACGAAGCGTGTGAAACCAAACAGTCCACAACGTACATCAAGTAATCACACAAGGACAGGCACATGGATGTACAAACTGTACAATTAGCAATGGCAGCTGTTGATGGCAGTACAGGACAACCACTTACTTTGAACTGCTTGCCACAGGTGGAGCAGAGAAAGTCCTTCCGATCAGAGTGCCGCAGCATATGTAGTCGAAGCTTGTCCGGCCGGCAGAAGGCTTTGTCACATTCTGTACACTGGTAAATCTTCTCAGAGTGGAAGCTTCGAATGTGCTTCTTTATCTATTCATTGATACAAGGACAAAACAGGATAAAATAGCTACCAGTCTCCAACTACACCAATCCATTCATACTCATGTCTTCCAAATCCTATCTATACCAATCCCTTCACACTGAACTTTAATACTCCATTGAAACTGTCCTTTCACATACTTCTCCCATGTTCCAGCTACCAAATGTAGCATTTTGTTCTTAAACATACTCCAGCACATTCACACTTTCTGCTCACCATCCCTTCAATATACTCATTCTTTCCACGCTCCAGGAAAACTCCATTTGTACCAGACCTGGTATAATCATGCTTTCAACTATTCACCTCTGTCTCAACAAACACACATTATAAACCATCCCCAACTATCAATAGGTTCATAAAAGTCCAGTACGCATGTACAACAACAAAAGCTAGAAAATCTTTGTGTTTTGAGAGGAAATGGATTACAAAATTACAGTGGTGTTGTTTCAGAAAGGAAATTGTTGAGACCACATCTGGAATACCATGTACAAATATGGTCTCTTTATTTAAGGAAATACATTAATATGTTGTATGTCACTCTGCAGTAATACCTGGAATGGCCAGGTTGTCTTATGGGGAAAGGTTACACAGGCTTAGCTTGTATCCAATGTAGGTTAGAATGAAGTATTTAAAACAAAAAGGTTGCCCATTTGAAACACATGGGGTAAAGTGATTTCTCCCAAAGGATCAGGAGCCTTTATAACTCTCTTGGTCAATGAACAGTGAAAAGACTTTTTTTTTTAAAAAGTGGAGATCGAGTTTTGTAGCAGGGAGTGAAAGATTGACAGGTGTCCCCCGCTTTTCGAACATTCACTTTACGAAACCTCACTGCTACGAAAGACCTACATTAGTACCGTTTTCACTTTCAGAAGGTGTTTTAACTGTTACGAAAAAAATTCAGCACGCAATAAAAGGCAGCGCACTCCCCGAGCAGCCGCTCTCCCCCGGATTCGGAACTGCTTTGCTTTAACACCTGCCTGTGAGCAGCCGTTTACAAGATGAGTTCTATGGTATTGGATAAGCCTGAAACAGCTCGTAAGAGTGTCACACTTAGCGTAAAACTAGACATAATTAAGCGTTTTGATCGTGGTGAACAAGTAAGGACAACGTGAGTTTAGCTAGTGGAAGCTGACAAACATGATGTTGAAGAGGTTTTGGCATCCCATCACCAAGAACTGACAGATGAAGAGCTGATGCAATTGGAAGAAAAAAGGATAACAATCGAAACCGAATGAGTAATGATAAAGTATGACTTTAATTTTGAAAGGGTACGTCAGTTTAGGAGATATTTACAGAATGGTTTGAGTCCTTACAAAGAACTGTGTGATAGAAAAATGCGCGAGGTTTAGCAGTCAAGCAAGCCTTCCACATCAGCCACAGCAGACGGTGAAACTTGATCTTCAACATTGAGGCGGGCAGTCATAGGAGAAGATGACCTGCCTGCTCTAATGGAAACAGGACACCCCAGTGTCCCACCACCCCAAACCCCAGGCCACGGACAGATACCGATTCGTGGAGAATGCAACGGTAGCCAGGAAGCACAAAGCACATCTTCAAGAAAAAAGTCGAAATAAACATGTTAATTAATTAGGTGCCGCCAACCCAGATCAGAAATGACGCAATCGGAAATCGGCACCGATCTGGGCTGACAATTACGTGTCGGGCGGCACCTAATTAATTAGCTTGTTTATTTCGGCTTTTTCCTTAAAGATGTGCCGTGTACCTCCCAGCTACCGCTGCATTCCTGCATGCTTCGCAGCAATGTATCGCACGGCGGCCTGGAACTTGGGGGCCACTGCACCACCCAACCTGCAACAACTCAGTCTAACACACCATCATCAGTGTGCTCAGCAAGCTGTCTTCCCTATTCCCGTAAGTGATACTACACTGTAGATACATTATTTCTACTTTATATAGGCTGTGTATTTTTACGTGTTATTTGGTATGATTTGGCAGCTTCACAGCTTAAAGGTTACTGGAGAGAGTGTTCTTGCCAATGGCGCTTGCGTGAGATTTTCGCTCCGGAGAACAGTTCAGTAATGATTGTGGAAAAGTATTTCTACTTTATATAGGCTGTGTATTTATCATATCATTCCTGCTTTTACTATATGTTACTGTTATTTTAGGTTTTAGATGTTATTTGGCATGATTTGGTAGGTTATTTTTGGGTCTGTGAACGCTCACAAAATTTTCCCATATAAATAAATGGTAATTGCTTCTTCGCTTTACGACATTTCGGCTTACGAACCGTTTCATAGGAACGCTCTACTTTCGGATGGCGGGGGAAACCTGTATATGGATAGGTTAGAATACATAGTTGAGCTGACAATCTAATGATCCATGATCTCAGTAAACGGTGGGTCAGGTTTGAATGTCAAGTGACCCACTCTTGCTCTTAATTTCAATGTTCACACCATCCATTCTTACATATCCTTTTTCCATCTCATTTCTCTCATCCCAAATTTCAGCAATACCAGTTTTTAAAATGTTCATCGAGGCTTTGAGCATTCTTCTCCATATCATGTATGGAGCTGAAACAGATGGGGGAAGATCTTAAATGGATTTCTTGCACTGTATTTCTTGGGAGATGGACACAGACCGAGGCAAAACAGCAGTAAAGTCATGGACTATATCCGGATTACAGAATAGGAGGCTGTTTTGAGCCACGATAAATCCCCAGCACCTGACAAGGTGTCCCTGGGACACTGTGGGAGGCTAGTGCAGAAACTGCAGGGGCCAGGTAGAGATATTTAAAACAATCTTCACCACAGGTGAGGTGCCAGAGGAGTGCAGGATAGCTAACATTCCCTTGTAGGAGAAAGGCTCTAAGAATAAGAAGGAAAATTATAGGTTGGTGAGACAGACATCAGTAATGGGTAAATTATTGGAAGGTATTCTAAGGGACCGGATATATAAGCATTTGGATAGACAGGGCCTGATTAGGGATAGTAAACATGGTTTTGTGCGTGATAGGTCATGTCTAACCAACCTTAGAGTAATTTGAGGAGATGACCAGGAAAATTGATGAAGGAGAGGCAGTGGATCGTCAGCTTGAACTTTAGTAAGGCTTTTGACAAAGTCCCGCTTGGGAGACTGGTCAAGAAGGTTCAGTCGCTTGGCATTCATGATGAGGTAATATATTGGATTTGACATTGCCTTCATGGGAGAA
Source organism: Mobula hypostoma (assembly GCF_963921235.1). Taxonomy (NCBI): domain Eukaryota; kingdom Metazoa; phylum Chordata; class Chondrichthyes; order Myliobatiformes; family Myliobatidae; genus Mobula; species Mobula hypostoma. The sequence goes on along the minus strand of NC_086129.1, from coordinate 16,544,432 downwards.
GCCAGAGGGTGGTTTTAGGGTGTTGTCTCTCTGACTGTCAGAAGAGTGAAAGGGAATAGGAAGACAGTGCAGAGTGTCCCTGTGGCTGTTCCCCTCAATAACGGGTATACCACTTTGAATACTGTTGGAGGAATGACTTATCAGGGTAGCAGTAGTCAGATCCCTAGCAGTTAATGGCTCAGAAGGGAAGGACAGGAGAAGAGGGAGCAGTAATGATAAGGTATTCCATAATTAGAGAAGGAGACAGGAGATTCTGTGGATGTGAAAGAGACAGCCGGACAGTATGTTGCCTCCCAGGTGCTAGGGTCAGGGACGTCTCAGATTGGGTCCATGGCATATATACATACATATATATATTAGGAAAAGGAACGAGGTCCTAAAGAGAGATCATAGGGAGATCAGTTGAAAGCTGAAAAGCAGAACCTTAAGGGTAGTATTCTCTGGATTGCAGCCCATGCCATGTGCCAGTGAGGGCAAGAACAGGATGACTTGGTAAACGAATGTGTGGCTGACGAATTGGTGCAGGGTTAGGGGTTCAGATTTCTGGATTATTGGGATCTCTTCTGGGGAAGACCTTCCAAAAAGGATGGGTAACACCCAAATTTGAGAGGGACCAATACAGTATCCTTGTGGGCAGGCTTGCTAAAGTTGTTGGAGAAGGTTTAAACTAATTTGACAGAGTGATAGGGCTGAGGACAGGGCTGTTGGTATACATGTTGATGCAGTGTGTAGTAAAAGCGTGAGGAAGGATAGATAGTTGATAGGGCAAATTTGCAGTCAGTGGGATGGGCTGAAGTGTGTCTTTAAATTAAATAGTAAGGAGATGGGTCCAGCAGTTTGGGAAATGTGAGGATAAAGTAAGAGAGAAGGAAAGTGCAGGAGCCTACAGAGTAAAGAAACAAATTTAGGAAGGGAGAAGAATTTACTTCCTGTAACATGGGGCAAAATTGAAAAAGGTGATGAATACAGGACTGAAGGTGTATTTAATGCACACAGGTAGATGAGCTTGTAGCGCAATTAGAAATTGGCAGGTATGGCACTGTGGGCATCACAGAGTTGTGGCTGGAAGGTCATAGTTGGGAGCTTACCATCCAAGGATACACATTGTATCAAAAGGACAGGCAGGTAGGCAGAGGGGGTGGATGGCTCTGTTGGTAAATAATGAAATCAAATCTTTAGAAAGAGGTGACATGTATGTACTTTGAAAATACATTTACTTTGAACTTTGAATGTTGAACGATTAGAAAGATATGAGCCAATGTAGGCAAATGGAACAGAGCTCAGGGGACCAAGGTTCAAAGTAATTTAGAATCAAAGTACATACAACTGTATGTGTTACCATATATTACCTTGAAATTCATTTTCTTGCAGGCACTTACAGGAAAATCAGAAGTACAATAGAAGTTACTAAAACTATACACAAACAAAAACCAACAAACACCAATGTATAAAAGGCAAATAACAAAAAGTAATACAAGAACATGAATTTGAAAGAGTTCTGTAGAACACAGAAACAGTTCAGAGTTGTGGTGAGTGACAGTTCAGGAACCCGGTGGTTGTCAGGTAATAACTGCTCCTGAACCTGATAGTGTGGGAACTAACGCTTCTGTACCTCCAACTTGATGGCAGCAACGACAAGAGAGTTTTGTTGTGACAGCGCCCCCTGTAAATGTGCTCAATGATGGGGAGAGCTGAGTCTCCTTTGTCTGCAGTTCCCCGAGTTTGTCTACAAAAGTTGGAATCCCTGAACCCGGGGAAAGCTTGCCCTGAACTACAACGTCCACAGCTGCCTGCAACTTAGGGTCAGACGGTACTTTACAAGGTGATGAAAAGGAATAAGCTGTAGACTGGAATACCAAAAAGGGCACAAAGTAGAAAAATGTATAGTGCCTTGATAAAGTCATACAGCACAGGAACAGGTCCTTCATCCCAATTTGCCCACGTCAATCCTCGCCAACCTGAGCTCAGTTCCATTTGCCTACATTTGACCCCCATCTTTCTAATCATTCAACATTCAAAGTAAATTTATTATCAAAGTACATACATGTCACCATATACTACCCTGAGGACAAAGAAATACAACAGAATCAATCATAAATCACAAAGACTAACAACCAATGTTGAAAAGAAGTCAAACTGCAAAAATAATAGAGTGGAGAAGATGGCGGCACGACGGCAGCGCACACGGTCTCTCCGGTGATGAGTATGTTATCTCAAGTAGGAGACAGTGCACAATTCTGATTTGATGGAGACAGACATGAGAGTACGGAGGAACATCTGGAAAACTTCTGAAATGCCCGCTTCACTGCTGCTGCTACTGTGTGGTAACCGGAATCTCCAGAGCAGAAGGCCCCGAAATCCTCAGCTTTGCTTGTTTCAGCGGCCGGGGCGAGGTCGAAAGCGCTCGGCAGTGGATGGCGCTCGGGAGGCTGAATTGGAGGGCTGGTCGGAGGCTCGAAGTTTTCGGATGGATGGACTTGGTGTCAGCTGCTTCCATGGCATCGGCAAGTTGACGGTGCCTGCAGGTTTATGGCAGGGAGTTTCTCCCTTTTGCCGCCGCTATCGGGGACTCAGGAGTTGATCGACTCAGGGACTTTTGAGACCTTTTTTTCCCGTGCCCATGGTTTGTTCTTCATCAAATTATGGTACTGCTTTGCACTGCTGTAACTATATGTTATAATTATGCGGTTCTGTCAGTGTTAGTCTTTGGTTTGTCCTGTTTTCTGTGATATCACACCGGAGAAACATTGTATCATCTCTCAATGCATGTATGCATTTCTAAATGACAATAAAAGAGGACTGAGTGTTCTCATAATCTAATAAGTACATAAATAATGTTGCGAACATGAGTTGTGGAGTCCTTGAAAACGAGTCCACAAGTTGTGGAATCAGTTCAACGTTGAGTTGAGTAAACCTATCCACGCTGGTTCAAGAGCCTGATGGTTGAAAGGTAATAACTGTTACAGAACCTGGTGGTGGGACCCAAGGCTCCTGTACCCTCTACCCAATGGCAGCAGCAAGAAGAGACCATGGCATGGATGGTGGGGGTCCATGATGATGGATGCTGCTTTCTTCAGGCAGAACTCCTTGTGGATGTGCTCAATGGTGGGGAGAGCTTTGCTTGTGATGGACTGGGCTATATCCACCACTTTTTGTAGGCATTTTCACTCAAGGGAATTGGTGTTTCCATACCAGGCCATGACACAACCAGTCAGAATACTCTCCACTGTGCATCTATAGAAGTTTGCCAAAGTTTTAGAAGACATACTGTATCTGCACAAACTTCTAAGAAGGTAGCAGTCCGGATCATGCTGGAAGCTTTGACAGCCTTCCTTGCTGTCCATTATCCACAAGATTCTACATCTTCTGATCCTGTACTCCGACATCTTTAACCTCTTGCTGCAGCTGTCTGAGGTACTCAACTGCTTCAAGCAATCAACTTGCTTCAATGAGTATCGTCTAGTAGCACTGTGATGAAGTGCTTTGGGAGGATGGCCATGAAACATAATAATTCCTCCTTGAGGAATAACTTGGATCCGCTCCCAATTGCCTACCGTCACAACAGGTCAATAGCAGATGCCATTTCATTGGCTCTTCTCTCAGCCCTGGAACATCTGGACAGTGAAGATGCATACATCAGGATGCTCTTCAGTCATTCCAGCTCAGCATTCAATATTATCATTCCCTCAAAACTAATCAATAAGGTCCAATAACTCCTTGTGCAACTGGATCTTCAATTTCCTCACTTGCTGACCCGTCAGTACTAATTGGCAAAAACATCTCCTCCACAATCACCATCAGCACAGGTGCACCATATGGCTGTGTGCTTAGCTCCTGCTCTACTCACTTTATACTTATGTGTGGCTAAGTACAGCTCCAATGCCATATTTAAGTTTGTTGACAACACCACTGTTGTGGCCAAATCAGAGGTAGTGATGAAAATTATAATGGAGATTGAAAATCTGTTTGGTTTTGCTGACATTGGCTGAGAGGCACCACTCAAAGAGCTGATTATTGACTACAAGAGGAAGAAGCCAGAGGTCCATGAGCCAGTCTTCATTCGGGAATTGGAGGTGGAAAGTGTCAGTAACTTTAATTTCCATTATTAAATCAGAGGATCTGTCCTGGGACCAGCACGTAAATATTGTTACAAAGAAGGCACCTCTACTTTCTCGACACTTGAAAGATTTGGTGTGTCGTCTAAGACTTTAACAAACTTCTATAGAAGCACGATGGAGAGTATTCTGACTGGCGTTTTCATACCAGGTCATGATGCAACCAATGCCCAAGAACGGAAAAACCTTCAAAAAGTGGTGGATTTAGCCCAGGAAATGCCGTCTCCACCCACCACATCCCAAACCTAAACTGTCTGGTCTTGCACTTTTCTGAGGAAGCCCAACGAAAGTTCAAAAAGGAACATCTCACCTGACTACATGGAATTCAGGAATTTCAGATGACCAGATTTGTTTAATATCATAGAGCTACACAACACTGATAAGCAGGACCATCAGCCCAACTCACCCAACCCAAAGCTGCTTAACTTAGATAGTCTCATTTACTTGTGTCTGGCCCCTATCCCTCAAACTTTTCCTATCAGCTGTCCAAATGTCTTTTATGTCATAATTGTATAGTGAATTACAGGGAATGACTACGACCAAGAGCTAGGATAAGAGGCTCTGAGTGTCCAGTGTGTTGGTGTGGGAGAGCGTTTTCCAGCATTAAAGGTTTACAAGTCCACCAAGCAAAGTTGAAGTGCTATTCCATCCCAGTGGATGAAGATGAGATTACTCCACCAAGCACAGATGATGCGGTCTTTTCAACCACTGATTCACAAGCCACAGCGATTCGCTCTGGAGAGAGTCATCACACTCCAGGTCAGATGAGAGATAACCCAGGTCAGGTTTCAGACCACAGTCCCCAGGTAGATCCTTCGCATGATGGCTGTGGTGTGGAGGTAGAGAAGAAGAGGAAGGTCAAGTGGCCAGCAATGGCAGATGAGAAGGCTTGGCGTGTATTTGATGAGGATATCAGTATGATGTTGGAGAACACTCTCAGGGGAACATTAAAGAGAAAGTTGGAAGTGATGGGCGATATGACTTACGATGTTGGAAAGTACAGGTTTGGTTTGGTTGAGTTGAAGAAAGCAAAGCCTACACAGCAACCAAGCAGGCGCCAGGAGGAGATTAGTAGGTTGAGGAGAGAGCTTAGATCGTTGAGACAGAGGTGGAAGGTAGCAAGTGAGGGTGACGAGCCAGGGCTTGCTGATCTCCGAAAGCATTTTCGAATAAAGTTAGCATCACTCCATCGTGCAGAATCACAATGTAAAAAGAGAAAGAAGAGAGAGAAGGCAAGAAAGTCGTTCTTTGAGAACCCTCACGAGTTCACAAAGAAACTGTTTGAACAAAGTAAGAGCGGGCAGCTTAACATCTCTCAACAAGAACTTGAGGATCACCTGGCAAGCACTTACTCTAACGAACAGCGGGAGGCTCCTTTGCTTGACATTTCAGGGCTTGTGAAGCCTACCAAGCCAGGAGTGAAGTTCGATCTGTCAGAACCCAAACTGGCAGAAGTTGAACGGTTCATCAGAAAGGCAAGGTCAGGCTCAGTGCCAGGACCTAATGGATTGCCATATAAGGTGTTCAAGAAGTGTGAAGAGCTGAGGAAATACTTGTGGAGACTGTTAAAGGTGGGGTGGAGACAAGGTGTTGTTCCTTTGTCATGGAGTGAGGCTGAAGGAGTATACACCCCGAAGGAAGAGAATTCTTCTACATTGAATCAGTTCCGACCAATTTCACTCCTGAATGTAGAGGGGAAGATTATGTTTGGCATTCTGGCAGAAAGAAGATCTTCATTTGTGATTGAGAATGGATTAGTAAATACATCTGTGCAGAAGACAGGAGTACCAGGCTTCCCAGGATGCCTTGAACATTCTAGTATGATATGGCATAGCATCCAGGAGTCAAAAGGGTTGAGAAGAAATCTGGCTGTAGTTTGGCTTGATCTGGCAAATGCGTATGGTTCTGTTCCCCATGTCCTGATTGAGTTTGCGATGGAATTCCTATGGATTCCTGCTAAGGTGAGGAACTTTGTTATGCAGTACTACTACGATTTCCGGATGAGGTTTTCCACTCAGCAGTTTACAACTAGGTGGCAGAGCTTGGATGTTGGAATCCCAATGGGATGTGCAATTTCACCCATCCCCTTTTTGTGTTTGCCATGGAGGTCATTGTGAGGGCTGCAGAATCAGTGGGACCAGGTGTCGCACTTGATGGTGGAGGGGAGTTACCACCAATACAAGCGTTCATGGACGATCTTACCCTTTTGGGTCCCAGCACGGAGGCAGTGGAAAATATACTATCTAGACTCGAGGAGCTAATGGATTGGGGAAGAATGAAGTTCAAGACCAAGAAGTCAAGGAGCCTTGTTCTTAGGAGAGGAAAGCTGGTTGACTTTCATTTCACCCTTTGAGGAGAGGAGATTCCATCCACTCAGGACCAACCGGTTAAGAGCCTCGGGCGATGGTACACAGAGGAGCTGAGAGACACCAAGAGGGTTCAAGAGACAGGAGAACAGATCAGCAGAGGTCTGATGTCTGTTGACAAGTGTGGCTTGCCTGGCAAGTTGAAGTTGTGGTGCTTGCAGTACGGACTGATGCCACAGATAATGTGGCCACTAACTGTCTATGAAGTGGCAATGTCCCATGTTAAGGCAAAGGAACGGAAGATCAACAAGTATGTGAAGAAGTGGCTTGGAGTACCGAGCAGCCTCACCAATGTTGCAATCCACAGTAGCCAGACAAAGCTTACCATCCCAGTGCAATCCCTTGTTGAGGAGGTCAAGGTAGCCAAGGTAAGATCAATCTTGATGCTTCGAGACTCAAAAGACCCTATCATCAAGAACACCCAGCCGAATGTGAGATCAGACAGGAAGTGGTCAGCCTGTGTAGCAGTTGATGAGGCAGAGTCTGGATTGAAGCACAAGGAGACGGTTGGGGCTATCCAGCTAGGTCGCCAGGAACTTGGATGGACAACCCACAAGTGGTGGTCATCTTCTACAGGTAAGGAGCGCCGTGAGCTTGTAACACAAGAAATACGAGAAGTAGAAGAGGAGAAGAGGTTAGCTAAAACAGCTGGCCTGGCCAAACAAGGGGCTTGAACCCAGTGGGAAAGTGTTGAACAACGACATTTATCTTGGAATGTTCTGTGGCAGATGGAACCGCTCCGCATTTCTTTTTTATGCAGAGCAGCGTACGATCTGCTCCCAACACCTGCCAAGCTCAGCACCTGGTATGAAATAAGACAGACAGGTGTGCTGCTTGTGGGAAGAAGGGAACACTTCAACATATTTTGAGTGCATGCAGAGTCAATCTTTCCAGCGGCATGCACACTTGGAGACATAACAACGTTCTCAAAGTTGTAACAGAAGCGGTTGAGCACAGAGTACTGCAGCACAACTTATCTCATGCCCCATGTTGCACAGAACATCACATATCATTTGTGAAAGTAGGCTCCAAGTCAAGGGTGTACAGCGCAGGCTCACGATCAAGCATACTTTCTTCAGCCAATGATTGGTGTGTCAAGGCTGACCTGGACGGGAAAGGCAGTTTCCCAGAGCAAATAGCTTTCACCAAATTGCATCCAGATATAATTATATGGTCTGACACCAGTAGAGAAGTGGTTATTGGTGAACTCACAGTCCCCTGGGAAGACAACACCGATGAAGCCCATGAGCACAAGTTAACCATGTATGCAGAATTAAGATCAGAGTGCAGAGACAGAGGGTGGAAGGTCTCATGCTATCCATTCAAAGTAGGCTGCCGTGGGTTTATTGCCTCCACTCTCCAGAAGTGGCTGCATGACCTTGGCTTCACTAGAAGAGAGATCAAGCCAACCAGCAGGGCTGTAGCTGAGGCAGCAGAGAAAGGATCAGCATGGGTGTGGACCAAGTATGTCCAGAGGGGCAGATAGTCAGACAGTGTATACATATCTTGCAAACCCTTCAGTAGTTGCATAGCCTGCTCTTCAGGTGTCTATCTGTTGGATGGAAGTGACCAACAACTCTGATAGAGGCAGATGCCAAGTTTTTAAGCTCACCAGTGGGAGGTGGTGCTTTAGCACTGCTGGCCCACCACCTCGAGGGAGTCTTGATCATAAGCGGGCTGAAACTCCTGAAGACAGGTGGCAGATCAACTGATGATCCCACTGGTGATAGCACAGGACAGTTAACATCTTAGTCCATGTGTATTTTGTAACTCATACCCACTTCTGCCACTTCCACTGGCAGATTGCTCCACGTATGCATCATCCTCCCCATGTACTGAAAGATATTGAGTTATGGGGAATGAGATGGGGGCAGTAGGTTTGCTCTGAGTAAGAGCATGCAACACAGCTATTGTTGAAATCAGAAACCCCAAAAGACTTGTTAAGTACAGGCATTAAAGTCATACAGAACCACATCGACTTTCGAAAAGTCTGAAACAGGCACTTACCTGGATAAAGTCTGGAAATTGTTTTTTACAGGAGGGACAGGTGAAACAGCCGTTAGTAACATGAACTGCAACGTGTTCTTTGAGGAGATCCAGCCTATCAAAAGATTCTGTACAGAAAATACAGGAGTAGCTTTTCTGATCAGAGTGGAACTTCATGTGTGAATCACGTGCTGAACTGTTTATGAAGCCTTTGTTACAGATATCACAGGTCAGTGGGTAGTTGCCCTCCCGCCCATGGAAATGCAGGTGCTGATCCAACTTCTCTTTCTCCCGAAATGCTTTCCCACAGTGAAGGCATTTAAATGGTCGAAAAGTTTTACGTATAAAGAGATGGTGGAGAGCAGCATTCTAAAGGAAAAAAAAGTAAAAGGCATTTATACATACATATTCATTTCAAAAACAGTTGTTATCGTACGTTGTCATCCAGTAAAATCCCACAAGAGCACGCATGTTATTGAAAAATATTAAAAAACTACAACTGCTGTAAATCGAGATAAGAATCAGAAAATGCTGAAGAAACTCAGCAGTTCAGGCAGAACCTGTGGACAGAATATCAGAGTTTACATTTTGTTTCTGGTAAGATGACATTAACCACATGATAAACATTTCTCCTTCCACAGAAGCTGCCCGTCTCATTCAGTATTTCCTGCATTTTCTGGTTTTAATTCCAGCCTGTTATTTTGTGGACAATATAAAGATAAATGGAGGGGCAGGTTGTGTTCAGGAAGCATTGACTCTACAGAAGGACATAGACAGATTCGGAGGATGAGCAAAGAAGTGGCAGATGGAATACAGTGTGGGGAAGTGTATAGTCAGGCACGTAGGTAGAAGGAATGAAAGGCATAGACTATTTTCCAAACGGGGAGAAAATTCAGAAATCAGAGGGGCAAAGGGACTTGGCAGTTCTCATGCAGGATTCCCTAAATGCAGATTGAGTCAGTGGTAAGAAGGGCAAATGCAATGTTAGCAATTTTGAGAGGACTAGAATGTCAGTAAGCTAACAGTACAAGAGGAAAACTGAAGATTTGAGAAGAGGAAATAGGAAAGGGCATAATGAATGTATTATACATTTCAGGCTTTCACCTGACACCCGTCATTCTAAGATTTTTTAATAAAAGCTTTTGTAAGAGGACGTAACGTTTCCCTATTAACGTAACTCAGTTGCAACAAGTAACTGTGCATCAAAGGAAAGTTACTTCCTCAGGACAAATGAAATGTCCACCAGATGGTCCAGTCAACTCAGTGCTGAAAATCCAAAATTACTACATCACTCAGTGGCCAAAGTCTGCACTCAAGATTTACCCAAAAACAAAATAATGCAATGCAATCATCAAGAGAATACATTACAGCTGGGAAAGGAGTGATTAAGAGCCTTATGTAAATAAAAATTAGATTTCCTCCAGCTTAAGACATTTATTACAGAACATGCAATATAGTACAAACTACATGACGCATCAGAGCAACCATGACAATTTACCCAACTTCATACTCTTAACTGCAACTATTCCTGTTTATTTTGAAACATAAATATCTGTCTTTTGCATTCAGACATGATAATTGGAGGACAACTAAACTACATCTCATCTGTAATGCTTCGTATATTAACATTATTAACATGGTTGGCCCACTAATGTTTTCTGTAGTTGTCTCCTTGTTTTACATTCAATATCTAATGAAACATTGGTTACTTGAAAATTACACAAAACTAAAAATGAAGATGGTATGACACAATGAAGATTAACTAATGCAGACAATGTGAAGAGCCACAAGGTCAACCCCCAGTTCAGTAGTCTGACTTCTCGTTGCTTATTAATCTTAATTATATGGGTTTGAGAGCATGGTTTTCCAACAAACGCACCAGGATATAAACAGTGTGGAAAAAGCAGAGCCATTCAAAATTTAAATTGCAACCAAGTCTGAAACCAGTAAGTGACTAATTTAGGACAGATATCAGAAAGATTTTCTTCTGATCTACAACATGAATTCTGTTTTCAAAAGAAAGAAGGTAGCAACTACAAGATAATGATCCTAAAAAAGACTGGCAGTGTGCTAGAACTGAAGTTAATCCTATCACTCATACTATTTACGTAGTAACCAAAATAATGCAAGAATATCCAATGATTTAATCAAGCATCTGTATTATAAACAGACACACGGAGATTAGTAAAGGCATGACTCAATAGCCCATTTTGATCGAGAATTTAATCAGTCGATGCAGGGACACCAAGTGGAAGTAGAATACAAGACAAGAATATTCTCACAAGAATTTCTCACAAGTTAAAAGTTGAACCATGGTTTTGCCAACATGCTTAGACCAATAAAAAACCCACCTGAAAATCCACCTGCGAAGCATATGGAAAAAGAAAATACTGATAAAGTTAAATACTACAACCAAAACTGCCACTCAATCACTTAAACAACTTCAAACAACATTTTAATTAAGTACAGTCCATGCAAAAATTAAATAAGATTAATGACAACACTATTAAAGAGCTATTTAGATAACTTTTATATAATACATTCCACAAGCACTGTATTTAATTGTTAACCAAAAGAGAGTTGGATATCATAATAATTCTTTGACAGATTAGAATAGGAAATGGAGGTGTCAATTCCTCAATCTAATCGCTGCCATAATGTATTCAGCATCTACCTGCTGCAAGATCAGATTTTAAGATTGATGCAGGTTCTTGACAAATACTCAAGCAATGAAAGTTAAAAAAAAGCAAATGCAAATACTGGAAATCTAAAACAAATAGAAATTGACAAAGGGTCTTCAACTTGAAAAGTTAACTGTTCCTCTGCCAATAAATGCAGCCTGACCTGCCAAGCATTTTCAATTTTTGTATTAAATCCTCAGGTAAGTTTTACACAGGCAACATTGTTAACTTTCATTTAAGAGCACAAATTGCCAGTTATCAATGGATACTCATTATATAGTAACCAACTCACCATTAAAAGAAATTCTAACAATAATTTTAAAAAGGTTTAATTATTTTAAACAAGTAACAACAGAACCACCAGTACATTACTGAATGCAGTCTCTCAAATCATATTTAAAATTAGTTTTTGAAAGAGGAAATTTGCTAATGCCCATTTTATTAAAAGGGGATTGGATTTGATTTAGAAGTTGAAATTTGCCTAAAGCATTGTATAATCTGAAATATAACTTTGAGTGCACCTCTACCCAAGAAGTTCTTGCAAGGAAGGACATTCATCTCAAGAGCAGACCAACTTTTAGCAGGACTATTCATGCTCCTGGAAGGTTCACTATTAAGTTAAGTGAAGATCGGCAGGGACAGATATTCTTCCTTGTTCCTTGGTGATAGTGTGCAGGAGTCCACCTGCAACCTGCCCAATGTATCAATAAAATGAAACACCAAGTCACCTTTCCTCAAGACTACCAGCCACAAAAGAGATGTCTAGCCCCTGTCATCTAACAACTACTTGTAATGCCCTGGTTCATATTTTTACTGTTATGCTGTATGTATTTCATTTGGCAGTTCTGTAAGAGTAGCCTGTTCTGTTTTCACCTTGTTTGGGTTACTGTTGAAGATAAGAGATGAGGAGAAATGTGTGCCATCCATTTAGGATGGTCGGATTAAGGGGAGGTTTCTCTGGTGAGGGACACGAAGGTTGGGTTTGGGGCTTTTGTTCGAGAGGGGATGAAGAGGGAAGACGTAGGAGAGAGGAGGCCATAGGATTTGACCTGGAGGGGGACCGTGATTTGACGAAGCCAGGGGCGAGACTGATTGAGGATCGGTGACTATGGAGAAACTCCACAGAGCTCCAACTTGTGCACACTTGACTGTTTCATTGAAATGGGCCCTTTTCTCTTATTTTTGTTCTTTTCTTTACTAACCCTTTAGTCAAATTAAAATTCATAAATATACTCTTAATCGTATGCGGTGTACTGTCCGTTATTTCGTGGCACTAATTTGTAACAGGATAGTGAATTACACAGCATCCACACAAACTGGGGTTTGGGGTGGGAGAGCACCTCAATCTCTCGAGATTGGCAGAGCTGGAGATTGTCTTCCCGAGACTTACGCAGCCAAGGAAACCAGGGGATTTCACACTTTCCTCATTTTAAAACTCTTATTGGCACTTCCAGCATACTATTTTTAAATAATTTCAGTTCTGATCCAAATTCCTATTGCCAATGGCAATGGCTTCCTATCCAACTATCACATATGCAAACCAGGTCCTTAATTTCAATCCTGTTTAATTCTAGATTCATTCACAACAGAGTATCTTATTTTTAAAAGTAAGAATCTGCAAATGATGTTGGTGATTACCCGTATGCGTTTGTTGCGCCGCACTTCCTCCCCAGGGCCAGTGGTTGTTTTGTTATTAGCAATACTTGAATCATTTTCTGGCTGCTCTAAGCTATTTGACGAGTCTTCCTCTTGATCCATTCCATTAGCCACAGGTTCATCTGTGTCTTCAAGGCGCCGCTTCACAGCGAGCTGTAATGCCTGATAGTGGTGAATAAAATTGGAAATAAACCAACACAAAGACATTAGGCAAATTGGATTAACACATTTTACATTGTCTTTTGCAATTTTGATCCAGGATGAAAAATGCATACGGGTAATCGTTAGCAATTGCACTTTCATCATTAATATCAAATATGTCTAATTCTTCCAAACACTACAAAAATGTTGTGCAGGAAAAAGGACTGACAGGAAATTTTATCTCATTATTAGGCGAGTTGCAATGATAGCTACCATAACTTCAGGCCTGACACATCCCACATAACTGGTCATCACTGTTTTTCTCAAATCATCGGCATACAAACAATCTCTATGGTAAGTACTCTACTACACCAGCTGTTACATTATGCAGCATGTATTATGGGTATTACACGTGTTTGTATAGTGGCTGTGAATATATTTCCCATTTTTGGTCTTTGTATTGTTTTCGTAAAAAGACACAGCTTTGCATTACTTAATGGAATTACACAGAGCTTGATGAAATGGACAAAGGAACAACAGAAACACACCTAAAATGCTGGAGGAACTTAGCAGGCCAGGCAGCATCTACGGTAATGAATAGACAGTCGACATTTGGGTCTTGTCTCTTCATTTCCATAGATGCTGCCTGACCTGCTGAGATCCTCAAGCATTTTGTGTGCGTTGCTCTGGATTTCCAGCTTCTGCAAAATCTGGTGCAAAGCAACAATAAGTTGCAATATTTCTGGAACTTGAATGGAAAATAAAATGTACAACAACTTGGACCTTGGGAGACTATATGACTTTTTTTTATGTGATTAGTGTTTTAAAAGTATTATGGAAATACAGCATTGGACAGTAAAGGTTTCCTCGAGGTCCTGAACAAGAAATTCTCACTTATATCGAATATCTTCAGTTACAAACAGGAAAATTACTCCATCAAATGAGATTTCCAAATCTGTAACTTCCTTGCAAGTAACCAAGTTTAAATTACCTGTCGATAATTCGCTGACAGATCTTGGTTCAATACCAAGATGATTAGATCAGGAGAAGTATGGTTAAGAATTGTGAAACAGTTTGTGCTCTTTATTTCAAGAGAACTATTTTGATAAGCTGACCACTCCTGATACATAGAAAGATGATAGAGAGACTTTTCACATTCCTTTGAAGTGGAAAGTTGGCTTCCGTTGATGATGCAAGTGACAGGATACAAGAATACGACTCCGAGTGTGCAAGTATGATTGGCGTTAAGTGGACAACAACCAGGTGGATCTACAGTGCTAAAGAGCAGAACTCTGACATGAACAGTTGTTTAATAACAGCATACTATGAAATGATTAATGTGGTTCAGGCACATTGTAGAGGCACAAATTTCTAAAGCATTCAGACAAAATTAAACATAGATATTATAAAGACAAATCAAAGATGGGAATAGATGGATTTTATGCAGGGACAGTTAATGAGAGATAACTATATGATGATTGCTGACTGGATGGAAACATTTAGAAATGAGCACTGATAAAAACATTTATGCCCATTTCCACAATGTATCATTGTTTTTAACATATTTCATGTATTGAAAGTACTTAATGGAGAAATTATGAAAGGAAGCATGTAACCTATGAATAGCTACGTTGCACAAGGATATCATATCCTCAAGTGGAGAATATACAGAGTTTTCATTGCAAATCAATATGTTGAAAGGTAGATCATTGATTAATTAGGACTAAAGTTATAAAGGTTGAGGTATTATTTGCACAAAAATATTAATAATATGGCAAAAGTATTTTTGACAAGGAGTAAGGGAAAGAAGGATACAAGGTTGATAAGACAGCAGTATTTCATTATAAAGCTTTATTAAATTTATTTTAGTAGAACGATAAAAGCAAAGTTCTTGTATTGGCACCAGTTTCTCTGAAGGAATAAATAAACATGCCAGTAAAGTAGGGTTTATGTGAAAGACAGGGAGATCCTGTTTGAGGTACCTTCAAACAGATAAGATTTATTTAGATAAATAAATTGATGCCATCAGCAAGAGATTAGATGAGGTTGCCTGAACAGGATATACCAAGATTACTTGAATGAAAACAAAGCTGAAAACGACTCACAGCTGTATTAAGCAAATCAAACAGGAATTGATTGAGAAACATGCCTGCTTGTTACTGGGTCATTCATGCATTGAGCTAATTGGAAGATAGGGAGGAACTCAGGAAAATTACAATCACCAGGACAGTGGTACTGAGCAATTTGTTGGAGCTATGGGCTGACAAGACTTTGGGTCCAAATGGACTTCATCCCAGGGACCTTAAAGTGGCCAATGAGATAAGTATTGTATTAATCCAATTCTTCCAGAATTGCATGGATTCAGGAAAAGTTCCAGTCATTTAAAATAGAATATTTAATTTTTTTATTCAAAAAATATAAAAAGCATAGAACTGAAGTCAGCAAGTTTAACTTCATTCACAGGGCAAATGTACAATGCTGTTAGTAAAGTAATTACATCAGGCACTTACAAAGATAAGGCAAATCAACATGGTTTTGTAAAAGGAAAAACATATTTTTCCAAATTATTGAACTATTTGAAGGTGAACTGGTGACTATCAATTTTTTCAATCCATTTAATAAGATGTCATAGGTGCTATTACTTTGACATAGGATGCAACCATTTTGTCAACCTAGTCTGTGCCAATTCTCAGAATAGAACATAGAACACAGAATAGTACAGCACATTACAGGCCCTTCGGCCCACAATGTTGTGCCGACCCTCAAACCCTGCCTCCCATATAAGCCCCCACCTTAAATTCCTCCATATACCTGTCTAGTAGTCTCTTAAACCTCACGAGTGTATCTGCCTCCACCACTGACTCAGGCAGTGCATTCCACGCACCAACCACTCTCTGAGTAAAAAACCTTCCTCTAATATCCCCCCTTCAACTTCCCACTCCTTACCTTAAAGCCATGTCCTCTTGTACTGAACAATGATGCCCTGGGGAAGAGGCACCGGCTATCCACTCTACCTATTCCTCTTATTATCTTGTACACCTCTATCATGTCTCCTCTCATCCTCCTTCTCTCCAAAGAGTAAAGCCCCAGCTCCCTTAATCTCTGATCATAATCCATACTCTCTAAACCAGGCAGCATCCTGGTAAATCTCCTCTGTACCTTTTCCACTGCTTCCACATGCTTCCTATAGTGAGGTGACCAGAACTGGACACAGTACTCCAAGTGTGACCTAACCAGAGTTTTATAGAGCTGCATCATTACATCGCGACTCTTAAACTCTATCCCTCGACTTATGAAAACTAACACCCCATAAGCTTTTTTAATACCCTATCCACCTGTGAGGCAACTTTCAGGGATCTGTGGACATGTACCCCAAGATCCCTCTGCTCCTCCACACTACCAAGTATCCTGCCATTTACTTTGTACTCTGCCTTGGAGTTTGTCCTTCCAAAGTATACCACCTCACACTTCTCCAGGTTGAACTCCATCTGCCACTTCTCAGCCCACTTCTGCATCCTATCAATGTCTCTCTGCAATCTATGACAATCCTCTACACTATCTACAACACCACCAACCTTTGTGTCGTCTGCAAACTTGCCAACCCACCCTTCTACCCCTACATCCAGGTCGTTAATAAAAATCATGAAAAGTAGAGGTCCCAGACAGATCCTTGTGGGACACCACTAGTCACACTCCTCCAATCTGAATGTACTCCCTCCACCACCACCCTCTGCCTTCTGCAGGCAAGCCAATTCTGAATCCACCTGGCCAAACTTCTCTGGATCCCATGCCTTCTGACTTTCTGAATAAGCCTACCGTGTGGAACCTTGTCAAATGCCTTACTAAAATCCATATAGATCACATCCACTGCACTACCCTCATCTATATGCCTGGTCACCTCCTCAAAGAACTCTATCAGGCTTGTTGGACGCAATCTGCCCTTCACAAAGCCATGCTGACTGTCCCCGATCAGACCATGATTCTCTAAATGCCCAGAGATCCCATCTCTAAGAATCTTTTCCAACAGCTTTCCCACCACAGACGTAAGGCTCACCGGTCTATAATTACCCGGACTATCCCTACTACCTTTTTTGAACAAGGGGACGACATTCGCCTCCCTCCAATCCTCCGGTACCATTCCCGTGGACAACGAGGACATAAAGATCCTAGCCAGAGGCTCAGCAATCTCTTCTCTCGCCTCGTGGAGCAGCCTGGGGAATATTCCGTCAGACCCCAGGGACTTATCTGTCCTAATGTATTTTAACAACTCCAACACTTCCTCTCCCTTAATATCAACTTGCTCCAGAACATCAGCCTCACTCATATTGTCCTCACCATTATCAAGTTCCCTCTCATTGGTGAATACCGAAGAGAAGTATTCATTGAGGACCTCGCTCACTTCCACAGCCTCCAGGCACACCTTCCCACCTTTATCTCTAATCGATCCTACCTTCACTCCTGTCATCCTTTTTTCCTTCACATAATTGAAGAATGCCTTGGGGTTTTCCTTTACCCTACTCACCAAGGCCTTCTCATGCCCCCTTCTTGCTCTTCTCAGCCCCTTAAGCTCCTTTCTTGCTTCCCTATATTCCTCAATAGACCCATCTGATCCTTGCTTCCTAAACCTCATGTATGCTGCCTTCTTCCACCTGACTAGATTTTCCACCTCACTTGTCACCCATGGTTCCTTCACCCTACCATTCTTTATCTTCCTCACCGGGACAAATATATCCCTAACATCCTGCAAGAGGTCTCTAAACATTGACCACATGTCCATAGTACATTCCCCTGCAAAAACATCATCCCAATTCACACCCGCAAGTTCTAGCCTTATAGCCTCATAATTTGCCCTTCCCCAATTAAAAAATTTCCTGTCCTCTCTGATTCTATCCTTTTCCATGATAATGCTAAAGGCCAGGGAGCGGTGGTCACTGTCCCCCAGATGCTCACCCACTGAGAGATCCGTGACCTGACCTGACCAATCAGTTTTCCCCTTTTATTCCCAAGATCCTAAATTTTAAGTAGTCAGGATCTAACCTATATCACCAGAGGGTTGAGATAGCTGCAGTACTATTGCACAATGTCAGAAAACACAAAGTAGGCAGAAATGGGTCTTTAAGGAAAATTAATGTACTAGAAACAGCTCAGAGGAGATTTACTATTTCGGTGCTGGGATCAGCATGTTCCTAAAGTGTGGAAAGATTGGACAGCTTAGGTTTGAAGAGTTGCAGATGACTTAATTGAGGAATCTTGACAAGATGGATGTGGGGAAAATATTCCATCTTGCTAGAAGATCTAGAACTATGGGTTGTTGATTTTTTTTTTAAAAAAAAAGGATTGTCTTTTAACTTAATACCAGAAGCTTGATGGGTAAGGCAGGTGGATTCAGAACAGGGATCCGCACATAGGATTGTGATATTATAGCTATTACGGAAACATGGTTGACACACGGGCAAGATTAGCAGCTCACTGCATAAGACCATAAGACAAAGGAGCAGAATTAGGCCATTCAGTCCATCGAGTCTGATCCACCATTCCATCATGGCTCATCCTAGATCCCACTCAACCCCATACACCTGCCTTCTCGCCATATCCTTTGATGCCCTGACTGATCAGGAAATGATCAACTTCTGCTTTAAATATACCCACGGACTTGGCCTCCACTGCAGTCTGTGGCAGAGCACTCTGGACTCTCTTCAATGACAACACATCCTTTCTGATATATGGGGCCCAAAACTGTTGACAATACTCCAAGTGCGGCCTATAAAGTGTCTTATAAAGGCTTAGCATTATCTCCTTGCTTTTATATTCCATTCCCCTTGAAATAAATGCCAACATTACATTTGTCTTCTTTACCACAGACTCAACCTGTAAATTAACCTTCTGGGAGTCTTGTACAAGGACTCCCAAGTCCCTCTGCACCTCTGATGTTTGAACCTTCTCCTCATTTAGATAATAGTCTGCACTATTGTTCCTTTTACCAAAATTCATTATCATACATTTCCCAACACTGTGTTCCATCTGCCACTTTTTGTCCATTCTTCAAACTTATTTAACTCCGGCTGCAATCGCATTGCTTCCTCAGCATGAACTATCCCCCCATCTTTGTATCATCCACAAACTTTGCCACAAAGCCATCAATTCCACTATCCAAATCATTGACAAACAATGTGAAAAGTAGGAGTCCCAATACGGACCTCTAAAGAACACTTATAGTCACTAGCAACCAACCAGAAAAGGCCCCTTTTATTCCCACTCGCTGTCTCCTGCCCATCAACCATTTCTCCATCTATGCCAGTATCTTTCCTATAACACCATGGGATTTTATCTTGTTAAGCAGCCTCATGTAGGATTAAGATAAAAGGGATTCATGGTGACTTGTCTGTTTAGATTCAGAACTGGCTTGCCATAGAAGACAGAGGGTAGTGGTCGATGGGATTTATTCTGGCTGGAAGTCAGTGATTAAGTAGTGTTCTGTACTAGGCCTTTTGTGATAGATATAAATGACCTGAAAGTAATGGACACCTGGAATGTGCTGTCAGGGGTGGTGGTGGAGGCAAATATGATAGAGATGTTTAAAAGAGACTTTTAGATAGGCACATAAATGTGCACAGAACATGGGGATATTGGCTGGGTAGGCAGAAGGGATTAGCTTAGATAGCTATTTGAGTTGAATTAATCTGGCACAACATTGTGGGCTGAAGAGCCTGTTCTGGTGCCAGTAGTGATGACGGGTCTCAGCCTGAAACGCCGACTGTTTATTCCTCTCCGTAGATGCTGCCTGACCTGCTGAGTTTTTCCAGTATCATGTGTGTTACTCTGGATTTCCAGCATCTGCAGAATCTCTTCTGTTTACCAGTGCTGTACTGTTCCAGAGTGGTGGGGTGGAGATAAATCTCTACCAAAGGAAGCGTAAGGTGCTCCTTCCCTCCGCTAGCCTGCAGGTCACCCTTGGGCAAAGTGTAGCACCTGCTTAGCCCCCCCTATCAGGGTCACATGAAGCCATGGGTTGGATGAGCAGCCGGTGCATATCACAAGTCCTGGTTGTGCGACCACTGACGGCCAGACAGACAATCTCTGAAGAGTATTGATAATGGCTGGGGTCGCTTGTCTTGTAAAGACACTGCCTAGAAGAAAACAATGGCAAACTACTTTTATAGAAAAATTTGCCAAGAACAATCATAGTCATGAAAAAAACCCACATCATACCACATGGTGCATAATGAACAAAGTGTTCTATGTTCTAATATTTCAGTATATAAATGCTTCTGCTGTAACAGAGATGGAGGTGGGGGGGGGGTGCTTGCATTATTAGAAATAACATCAATAACATCACAGCAGTACTTGAAGAGGATATCCCAGGGAAACTTCCAGCGGGGCCATTTGGTTAGAACTTGGAAATTTTGAAAAAGGGTATCACTACAGGCCCCCTCCAACAGTCAGTGTGAATTAGAGGAGCAAATGTGTAGCACAATTGCAAACAGGTGTAGGAACAACAGGGCTGTAAATATTAGGTGATCTTACCTTCCCTAAAATTGACTGAGAATGCCACAATGCAAAGCAATTAGACATGGCAGACTTTGTCAAGTGTGCCCAGGGAAGATTTAAAATAGAATTACAGCAAAATACATTATAGCACAGTACAGACCTTTTGGCCCACAATGCTATATTAACCTCCTACTCTAAGATCAATCCAACCCTTCCCTCCGACAAAGGCTCCCATTTCTCCTTCATCCATGTGCCTATCTTAGAATTTCTTAAATGTGCCTGATGTATCTGCCTCTATCACTCACCCACAACTCTGTTAAAAAAATAAATAAATAAATAAATAAATAAATCAATCTACATCTGACATCCCTCCATACTTTCCTCCAGCGACCTTAAAATTATGACCCCTTGTATTAACTATTTTCCCCCCTGGGAAAAAGTCTTTGGTTATCCACTCAATAAATGCCTCTCATCATCTTGTGCGCCACATCAAGTTACTTCTCATTCTCCTTCACTCCAAAGAGAAAAGGCCTAGCTTGTTCAAACTATCCTCATAAGACATACTCTCTAGTCCAGGTAGCCTTCTGGTAAATCTCCTCTGTACCACACTACCCAAGGCTATTTCATTCACTGTACCCTGGTTTGATCTCCCAAAATTCAAAACTTACATTTAACTGTTTTGAAAGCCATTTGCTAATCCCAAGCCCACCTACCCAGCAGGTCAAGATCCCCCTGTAACCTTTCATAACCTCCTACACTATCTATAACAGACATCCCACCTCTCCTGGCAGTTCCGAGAGTCTCCCGCATATTAATAGTGGCTCCCTGATGCCCACAAATTATATACAATGTCCCAGAAATTGATTTTTTTTTTGAGCGCGAGCGTGAGAGAACGCGTGAGAAAGAGCGAGAGAGCAAGCACAAGAGCAAGAAAGCAAGCACGAGACAGCAAGCGCGAGTGAGACAGCGCGAAAGCGAGAGAGAGCGAGAGCAAGAAAGCAAGCGTGAGTGAAAGCGACCACGAGAGAGAGAGCGCGAGAGCAAGAAAGCAAGCGCGCACAAGACAGAGAGCGAGAGCAAGAAAGCAAGCACGAAATAGCAAGCGCGCGCGTGAGAGCAAGAACAAGAGCGAGAAAGTTCCAAAAAAAAGAAAATATAAAACGTACGTCACCCCAGACTACACTAACGTGTACCCCTGCCTAATAGGGGTCAAAATAATGACAGTGTTGCTCGCTGCGCTGTTTACACCAGTGACTTTTCTATTGCCCATGGTGGGTTAAGGCTGTAAAAGACATGTTGAGGTGAGTTTAACAGGTGTCATTTGTTCATTAGCATAGCTAACATTATTTAAACTAGCTGGCTAGCTGTTAAGGAGCGACTCTATTGCAGACATCCCACCTCTCCCAGAAGTTCCGGGAGTCTCCCGCAAATTGATGGTGCTACCTCCATGAAATGAGTTTTTGCAGGGTGGGATGTCTGCTATAACATCACCTGTTTAGAATCATCCGCATAGTGTGATTAACAAGTTTGCAGATGACAATGAAGAAGCTTACAACAGAATCTAGATCAACTCAAAGTATGGATGGGAATGGTGGAAGGAATCTAACTCAAAAAAGTACAAAATGATGCAGTATGGGAAAATCAAACCTGGTTCTGTCATAAATCATGAATGACAGAGACCTAGGTGGTGATGTT
Source organism: Mobula hypostoma (assembly GCF_963921235.1). Lineage (NCBI taxonomy): Eukaryota > Metazoa > Chordata > Chondrichthyes > Myliobatiformes > Myliobatidae > Mobula > Mobula hypostoma. The sequence goes on along the minus strand of NC_086129.1, from coordinate 16,522,304 downwards.
GATCGGTGAGACTTTGGGATAAAAAAAAATACACGATTACCTTGAAAGCAGTGACACAAACAGCCAGAGTGGTGAAAGTGGCATATGACTTCATCAGCTAAGGCAATGAGTGTAGGAGTTGGAATGTTGAAATTGTACAAATTGTTGGTTAGGCTCACTGTGTGCAGCTCTGGTTGCCATGCGAAAGGAAGGATATGATTAAGCTCAGGTGGGTTCAGAAAAAGAAAAAAAATCACAGTAAGTTGTGGCACTGAAGAGCTCGAGTTTTAAAGAAGGATTGGGTAGGTTGGAACTGTTGTTTCTGCAGCAAGGAGGCTGAGGATGACCTTATAGAGATTTATAAAATTATTAGGGAAGATAGATAGTCAGTTTTCCTGGGTAGGGCAGTCAGAAACTAGAGTGCAGAGGTTTAAGGTGAAAGGGGATCAGAAGCTCAACAAGTGAGGCAAGTAGAGGGATCCCAGAGGTAGTGCTGAAGGAGCCTCAGCCCTTGAGCTTGCCCAACAGACTGAGATTGTTGCTTCCTATGAGGATGACAGGAAGGGGCTGGAGGAAAGATGAGTAACTAAACTGTGGCAGCGTGGTTCAGGAAGCCATTTAAAAAGGGGGGAGGGGAGAGAAGAAAAATGTTCTTATGATTGTGGACAGGATAGTCCGGGAAAAGACACAATTCTCTGTCACAACGGTCAGGAGTCCTGAAGGCTCTTGTCTGCCTGGTTCCCAGGTTCAGGACACCTCATCTGAATGACAGAGCAATTTGGATAAGGATGGGAATGAACCAATTGTCATGGTCCACGTGGGTACCAATGATGTAGGAAGAACAAGGAAAAGGATTCTGCGATGGGAAATTGAGCAGCTGGGGCCAAGTTAAAATGCAGAACCAAAAAGGTAATACCCTCTGGTTTGTTACCTCAGCAATGTGCAAATTGAAAAGGGTTATTAGGATCAGAGGGGTAAAAGCATGGCTCAAAGATTGGTGTGGATAAAGTGGATTTGAATTTGTGGGATATTGACACCATTCCTGGGGAAGGAGAGAGCTGTTCCAATGGGACAGGCTCCACCTGAACCATGCTGGGACCAGGGTCCTGGCGAATCAAATAACTAGGACTGTGGATAGGGCCATTAAACTGAAGAGTAGGGAGGTGGGTTCAACAGTTTAGAAAAATGAAGATAAAGTAGAAGGGAAGGATAATGCAGGAGAGGTTATGAGAGTCTCCAGAATAAATAATAAGACAAAAAAGTTTGGAAAGGGATAAGAATTTAACTTCTGGTAACATTAAGATAAAATTACAAAGGGTGATGAGTACAGGGCTGAAGGTGTTATATTTGAATAGATACAGTTTACGGAATAAGGTAGATGATTTTGTGGCACAATTACAGATTGACAGATGTGTTATTGTGAGCATCACTGAGTCATGGCTGAAAGAAAATCAAAGTTGGGAGCTTAAAATCCAAGGACACTCATTGTACCAGGACAGGCAGGTGGGCAGAGGCAGTAGGGTGGCTCCGTTGCTAAAAATGAAATCAGATCCTTAGAAAGAGGTGACATAGGGACAAAACATGTAGAATCCTTGTGGGTATAGTTAAAAAACTACAAGGTTAAAAAGACCATGATGGGAGTTCAAGGTTTTCGAATAGTTGCCAAGACATGGGATACAAATTACAATAGGAGACAGAAAAGGCATGTAATAAGTCATGGGGATTTCAATATGCAGGTAGATTGGGAAAATTAGGCTTGTGATGGATCCTAAGAGATGGAATTTGTAGAATGCCTACAAGATGACTTTTTAGAGCAGCTTGTGGTTCAGCCCACAAGGCTATTCTAGATTGGGTGTTATGTAATGAACCAGATTTGATTAGCGAGCTTAAGGTAAAGGAATCCTTGGGAGGCAGTGATCATAAAGATAAAATTTACCCTGTATTTTGAGAGGGAGAAGATAAAGTTAGATGTACCAGTATTACAGTCGAGTAAGGAAAATTACAGAGCCATGAGAGAAAAGTTGGCCAAAGTTGATTGGAAGGGGACACCGGAATGGATGATGGCAGAACAACAATGGCTGGAGTTTCTGGGAGCAATTCAGAAACTGCAGGATAGACAGGTACATCCCAAAGAGGTAGAAGTATTCTAAAAGGGAGGATGAGACAACCATGGCTAACAAGGCAAGTCAAAAATATCATAAAAGCAAGAGAGAAGGCATACATCACAAAAATTTGTGGGAAGCAAGAGAATTGGGAAACTTTTCAAAACCAACAGAAGGCAACTAAAAAAAGCAAGACAAAAAAAAAAGAAACATGAAGGCAAGTTAGCCAATAATATAAAAGAGGATATCAATTTTTTTTCAGATATATGAAGAGTAATAGAGAAACAAGATATCGGACCACTGGATATTGATGTTGGGAAGGTAGCAATGGGGGACATAAAAATGGCGGAAGAACTTAAAAACTATTTTGTGTCAGTCTTGACTGTGAAAGACACGAACAGAATGCCAGAAATTTGAGTGTCAGGGAGCAGAAGTGGGTGTAGGCATTATTACAAAGGAGAAGGTGCTTGGGAAGCTGAAAGGTCTAAAGGTAGATAAGTCACCTGGACCACATGGACTACACCCCAGGGTTCTGAAAAAGGTAGTTGAAGCGATTGTAGAAGCATCAGTAGTGATCTTTCTACAGTTACTAGATTCTAGAATGGTTCCTGAAGATTGGAAAATTGCAAATGTCACTTCACTCTTCAAGGGAGGCAGAAGAAAGGAATTATAGGCCAGTTAGTCTGACTTCAGTGGATGGGAAGATGTTGGAGTCCATTATTACAGATGAGGTTTCAGGGTACTTGGAAGCACATGATAAAGTTGGCCAAAGTCAGCAACGTTTCCTGACGGGGAAATCTAGCTTGAAAAATCTGTTGGAATTCTTTGAGGAAATAACAAGTGGGATACACACAGGAGAGTCAATGGATGTTGTTTACTTGGATTTTCAGAAGGTCTTTAACAAGGTGCCGCACACGAGTCTGCTAAACAAGATAAGAGCCCATGGTATTTCAGGAAATGTAATGCAGGGATAGAAGACTGGCTGACTGACAGGAGGCAAAGAATGGCATCCGGTAAGCTGGTGGCTTGTTCGGACACAGCGGCCTCTTGGGGGCAAACCAAAGGTATCTTAGTGTTTCTTAAACATTTTTTTTAATGACTGCAAGACAATGCTGAACATTAAGAACTTCAAGTACTACAGGTCTACCCCATCAGCAAGCTGCTGGTCAGCGGAGGAGCTGGATTTGGTGCGGACCGTGTTACTGCCTGCTACAGAAAGGCATCCGAGTCAATGTGCGAAGGAGATGTGCAGCCAAGCAGCGAGTGATTATCTTGAACAAATCTATTGCGATCGCAAGACCCTGTTGGATAATGGTAATGTAAAATACTGCTTCGGTTTCCCTTGATTATTGGTGGGGGAGCTGTGTGGCCTCGGTTGCAGTGATGACTTGGTCTCAGGCTGCAGCAGTCAAGGAGAGAAGACGCCAGAGGTGTAGTGGCATGGTGCCTCTGCTGGGTTGGAGGCTGCCCCGTCCCATTAGTGTTGCCATCCAGTGTTCAATCGGTGGAATGACAAGCTGGACTGCGTATATGCGGACATTCATCTGCGGACTTCTGGGAACTTGCTGATAACATCCATGCACCATCAATATACAGGACGTGTTTCTTGGGAATTGGGCGATACATCTAAATATTTTTTGTATGACTGTATGCTTACTTGCTATCTTATATGTGCTCTATGCGTCTTGTGCTGTGTGAGACCGGTGGTACTGTGTTTTGCACCTTGGCCCCGGACGAACGCAGTTTCAATTGGCTGTACTCATGGGTATTCATGTATGGCTGAATGAAATTAAACTTGAACTTGAATACAGGGGACCTTTTTTGGTGGGCTGCCGGTGACTAGTGGTGTTGCGCAGAGGTCGGTGTTGGGACTGCTTCTGTTCACATTATATACCCATGATTTGGATGATGGAGTCGATGTCTTTTTGGCCAAGTCTACAGATGATACAAACATATGGAGGGGCAGGCAGTGTTGTAGAAGCAGAGAGTCTGCTGAAGGACTGGGACAGATTAAGAGAAGTGGCAGATGGAATTCTATACAGGGAAGAGTCTGATCTGTTAAGGATTATTGAGGAGCTATGGAATTATGTGAATATATCAGATGGAAATTTAAGAATGAATCAGCCTTCAGTTCTTAATGTAAATTGCAAGCAGTAATCAGTTTGAAGTTAAAGGGACACCTTTGCAAATGAACAATACTGTCTATAGAGTACAGGTTGGCCCACAGTAGAGGACAAGCTGGTAGAGATATGGTTTGCAAAGTAGTGACCTTAAGATGTTCACATATATATCAGCCAAACATTAAGACCATAGGGATACGTTAATTTGCACCATTATACACCTGTTCAAGAAAGATTGCAGACCAGACTGATGCTGTCACTTAGCACATCAAATAGCAGACCTATAAATAGTTGGGAGATTTGTGTACTCAGAGATTCAGCTCTCACAACACTAATCTTCGGCTCTTGGAAATTTTTGGAAAATCTTTGCGAATTAGTCTGTCCCAGCAAAGGTATTTGAACACTCAGAGGCAATTCACAGAACCATTTGTCAACCCAATGTATTGAAGTAAAAAATGTCATTGTAACTATTCAAACTGTATTGAATCACCTTTTGATTTTAAGGGTGTAAGAATGCAAAGTACTTTTGGGATTGAGAGGCTCCACTGAGTGTCTCCAGAAATGATGCAAACTGTTGTGATGAACTTCTATAGCACCAGCTTTAACGTCTCTCCAGTGACTTCGATTACAGTCACAACATAGTCATGCACTTTCTCAATCAAAATCCAAACAGAATCTTATTTCGACACAAATCATACATCAGTAAACTTGTCATATTCCCTTCAGTATTGAAGAAATCAGAACATTGAGAAACTCATCATTGAATTCTATAATTTTCTAGACCTCTCTCTTTTGTTGAGAAAAATTCAAATCCCTTCCTTCACTGCAACCCAGCAGTGAAGGTAAGGAGGTAAGGATCTGCATCTCATGGACCATGAAAGGATCATGGTAACTTTTAGCAGCATGAAGAGGTAGCAATGGGAATTATCATAGGTAATTGAATTAAAAGTGTTATTAGGATAGGTGAGAGAGTAGCTGTAACTGAATGCAGATTTGTTATTTCAGAAGACTTAACAAGAATACTTTTCTGAATAACCAGTCTCACCTCACTCTGATCTACCGTTGAATCTTGTCTGTGAAACTTTGGTGGGCGCCCAGGTCGCCTCCCTGAGCCGAAGCGCCTTCTGCCTCGGCCACGACTTCTGCTCTTTGACCTGTCAAGAGACAATTGATCAACATCACCAGCTACAGTATCCCTGTGTGAAAAGGGCCATGACCTAAGTATGAATATTAAGAAGAAAATGTCAAAGCCAATGCTCCAGGGGAAAAGCCCCAAATTCTTAAAACTTCTGCTATACTGAGAACTTCTCAACAGCAATATTAGAAACATAGAAAACATACTTCACAATACAGGCCCTTCGGCCCACAAAGCTGTACCGAACATTAGAACTACCTATGCTTTACCCATAGCCCTCTATTTTTCAAAGCTCCATGTAGCCATCCAGGAGTCCCTTCAAAGACCCTATCGTTTCCACCTCCACCACTGCCGCCGGCAGGCTATTCCATGCACTCATCACTCTCTGCATAAAAAAACTCACCCAACATCTCCTCTGTACCTACTTCCAAACACCTTAAAACTATGCCCTCTCATGCCAGCCATTTCAGCCCTGGGGAAAAGCTTCTGACTATCCACACAATGCCTCTCATTATCTTGTACACTTCTATCAAGTCACCTCTCATCCTCCATCGCTCCAAGGAGAAAAGGCCGAGTTCACTCAACCTATTCTCATAAGGCATGCTCCCCAATCCAGGCAACATTCTTGTAAATCTCCTCTGCACCCTTTCTATGACTTCCACGTCCTTCCTAAAGTGAGGCGACTGGAACTGAGCACAGTACTCCAAGTGGGGTCTGTCCAGGGTCCTATATAGCTGCAATATTACCTCCTGGCTCTTAAACTCAATCCCACGATTGATGAAGGCCAATACACCATATGCCTTCTTAACCACACAGTCAACCTGCGTAGCAGCTTTGAGTGTCCTATGGACTCGGACCCCAAGATCCCTCTGATCCTCCACACTGCCAAGAGTCTTACCATTAATACTATATTCTGCCTTCATATTTGACCTACCCAAATGAACCACCTCACACTTATCTGGTTTGAACTCCATCTGCCACTTCTCAGCCCAGTTTTGCATCCTATCAATGTCCCATTGTAACCTCTGACAGCCCTCCACACTATCCACAACACACCCAACCTTTGTGTCATCAGCAAATTTACTAACCCATCCCTCCACTTCCTCATCCAGGTCATTTATAAAAATCACGAAGAGAAGAGGTCCCAGAACAGATCTCTGAGGCACAGACCACTGGTCACCAGCCTCCATGCACTCTTTGCCGTCTGTGGGCAAGCCAGTTCTGGATCCACAAAGCAATATCCCCTTGGATCCCATGCCTACTTACTTTCTCAATAAGCCTGGCATGGGGTACCTTATCAAATGCCTTGCTAAAATCCATGTACGCAACACCTGTGGCTCTATCTTCATCAATGTGCTTAGTCGCATCCTCAAAAATTTCAATCAGGCTCGTAAGGCACGACCTTGTTTTGACAAAGTCATGCTGACTATTCGTAATCATATTATGCCTCTCCAAATGTTCTTCAATCCTGCCTCTCAGGATCTTCTCCATCAACTTACCAACCACTGAAGTAAGACTCACTGGCCTCTAGTTTCCTGGGACATCCCTACTCCCTTTCTTGAATAAGGGAACAACATCCGCAACCCTCCAATCCTCCGGAACCTCTCCAGTCCTCATTGATGATGCAAAGATCATTGCCAGAGGCTCAGCAATCTCCTCCCTCAGTAGCCTGGGGTACATCCTGTCTGGTCCCGGTGACTTATCCAACTTGATGCTTTCCAAAAGCTCCAGCACATTCTCTTCCTTAATATCCACATCCTCAAGCTTTTCAGTCCACTGCAAGTCAACCCTACAGTCACCACCAAGATCCTTTTCTGTAGTGAAAACTGAAGCAAAATATTCATTAAATACCTCCACTATTTCCTCCAGTTCCATACACACTTTTCCATTGTCACACTTGTTTGGTCCTATTCTCTCACATCTTATCCTCTTGCTCTTCACATACCTGTAGAATACTTTGGGGTTTTCCTTAATCCTGTCTGCCAAGGCCTTCTCCTGACCCCTTCTGGCTCTCCTAATTTCATTCTTAAGCTCCTTCCTGCTAGCCTTATAATCTTCCAGATCTCCATCATTAATTAGTTTTTTTGACCCTTTCGTAAGTGCTTTTCTTCTTCACTAGATTTACAACAGCCTTTGTGCACCACAGGTCTTGTACTCTACCATCCTTTCCATGCCTTATTAGAACGTTCCTACTAAGAACCCCATACAAATATCCCCTGAACATTTGCCACATTTATTCAGTATGTTTCCCTGAGAACGTTTCCAATTTATGCTTCCAAGTTCCTGCCTGATAGCCTCATAATTCCCCTTACTCCAATTAAACGTTTCCCTAACTTGTCTGTTCCTATCCCTCTCCAATGCTATGGTAAAGGAGATAGAATTGTGATCACTATCTCCAAAATGCTCTCCCACTGAGAGACCTGACACCTGACCAGTTCATTTTCCAATGCCAGATCAAGTAGAACCTCTCCTCTTGTTGGCTTATCTACATATTGTGTCAAGAAACCTTCCTGGACACACCTAACAAACTGCACCCCATCTAAACCCCTCACTCTAGGGAGATGCCAATCAATATTTGGGAAATTAAAATCTCACACCACAACAACCCTGTTATTATTACAGGTGTCCCCGCTTTTCGAACGTTCGCTTTACGAAACCTCACTGTTACGAAAGACCTACATTAGTACCCTGTTTTCACTTTCAGAAGGTGTTTTCACTGTTACAAAAAAAAGTCAGCGCGCGATAAAAGGCAGCGTGCGCTCCGAGCAGCCGCTCTCCCCCGGATTCGGAACTGCGTTCTCGCCAGCATTGCTTAAACACGTGCCTGTGAGCAGCCGTTTGCAAGGTGAGTTCTAAGATGAGCTCGTAAGGGTGTTACACTTAGCGTAAAACTAGACATAATTAAGCGTTTTGATCGTGGTGAATGAAGTAAGGACAACATGAGTTTGGCTTGTGGAAGCTGACGAACATGATGTTGAAGAGGTTTTGGCATCCCATCACCAAGAACTGACAGATGAAGAGCTGATGCAATTGGAGGAAAAAAGGATAACAATCGAAACCGAATAGTAATGATAAAGTACGACTTTAATTTTGAAAGGGTACGTCGGTTTAGGGGATATTTGCAGGATGGTTTGAGTCCTTACAAAGAACTGTGTGATAGAAAAATACGTGAGGCTCAGCAGTCAAGCAAGCCTTCCACATCAGCCACAGCAGATGACGAACTTCGACCTTCAACATCGAGGCGGGCAGAAATAGAAGATGAGCTGCCTGCTCTAATGGAAACAGACGATGACGAGATGACACCCCAGTATCCCACCACCCCAACCCCCGGGCTAAGGACAGATACCGATTCGTGGAGAATGCAATGGTAGTCGGGAGGCACACAGCACATCTTTAAGAAAAAAGCCAAAATAAACAAGCTAATTAATTAGGTGCCACTGACACAATTGGAAATCGGCACAGATCTGGGCCGACAATTAGCTGTCGGGCGGCACCTAATTAATTAGCTTGTTTATTTCGGCTTTTTTCTTAAAAGATATGCTGTGTGTCTCCCGGCTACCGCTGCATTCCTGCATGCTTCGCGGCAATGTATCGCTCGGCGGCCTGGAGGGTCGGTGCCACTACACCGCCCAACCTGCAACGACTCAGTCTAACACACCATCATCAGTGTGCTCGGCGCTGTCCCGATTCCCGTAAGTGATACTACACTATACATACATTATTTCTACTTTATATCAGCTGTGTATTTTTACGTGTTATTTGGTATGATTTGGCAGCTTCATAGCTTAAAGATTACTGGAGAGAGCTTGCGCCGTGTTTTTGCCAACAGCACTTGCGTGAGATTTTCGCTCCGGAGAACAGTTCAGTAATGATTGTGGAAAAGTATTTCTACTTTATATAGGCTGTGTATTTATCATATCATTCCTGCTTTTACTATATGTTACTGTTATTTTAGGTTTTATGTGTTATTTGGCATGATTTGGTAGGTTATTTTTGGGTCTGCAAACGCTCACAAAATTTCCCCATGTGAATAAATGGCGATTGCTTCTTCGCTTTACGACATTTCGGCTTACGAACCGTTTCATAGGAACGCTCTACCTTCGGATGGCAGGGGAAACCTGTATTGCCTTACCTTCTTCTAGCTCAATGCTCTGTGCAATGATTTTATCTATATGAACAGTATGCAAGTCAAACTTTTCACTGTATCTCAGTACATGTGACAATAACAAAGCTATACTAATACCAATAGTAGATTGGGAGCAGATATTTGCAAATAAAATCCTATCAGACAAGTGAGAGTCATTGAAAAGAGGATTAAAAAGAGTACTGTTAAGTGTGAAAGGCAAAGATGTTAAGATATGGGAACCTTGAATGACAAAGGATCTCGAATGGCTTGGTAAAAGAAAAAACAAGTATATGATGGGTAAAGGGAACTGCAATAAAGTGAGACCCTAATGGAATATAGGGATATGTAGGACATCACTTCAGAAAGAAATTATGAGGATAAAAAGAGGTCACAAAATATCTTTGGCAAGCAGGAATCAAAATAATCCCAATCCCAAGATATTTCATAAATCTATCAGGAGTAAATGGTTGTGAGGGAAAGAGTAAATCCTTTTAGGAATAAACTGCGTGTGGAGCCACGGAATATGGACAAGGCCCCAAATGAATACTTTTCACATGTATTAACTGCAGAGTATAATGTGGAAGACAGAGCATTCAAGGAGTACATTGCTGATTCATAGTATATAAGCACTAAAAAAGATGGTGATGTTGGATGTATTGGAATGCTCAAGGATGAATAAATTCCCAGCCCAGAAATGAACTCTCCAGGATACTCTGAGAAACAAGTGAAGAGAGTAAAATAATCCAAACAGATGTCGCAGAAAATGCTATTTTATTTATTTATTTTTAAGTGCTGAAGCACAGAATAAGAGGTCAAACCGTAAATATTTTGCAATTTTATAAATTTGCACAGCTTACATGACTGACGCAAAATAGAAAAATACTCATGATACCCCCTCTGAAATTTATTTCGACTGACTTGGAAGGAATTGGAAATCAATATCACTGCTACATTTAGCACTACAGAACCGAGATGATATTTTAGACAATGTTTCATAAAGAGCATTGCCATAGCCCCATGGCTGGCTATATTATAAACCAATTGATAAAGATTGATTGCTGGAATTAGATAATGATTATTTTTCCATTGTACCATCCAAGTGTCAAAATGAGTGGATCAGAAAAAAACCAAAGTATGTTTTTAATTTATGTAGGGAAGTAGTGAGGTTACATATGAAATACTATGCCCAATTCTGATCTTCTCAATTAAGAAAAGATAAACTGGCATTTTAAGCAGCTCAAAGGAGTTTAATTCCTGGGATGCAAAGGTTGCCTTATTATAAGCAGCTAGGGAAAATGGATCTATTTTTAAAAGGGTTTAGAAGAATGAAGGACGACTTCATCTAATATCCTGAATGGGGTATGACAGGGTATGATAACGTTTCTCGAACAAGCCAAATAGAGTGCTGCCACTTAAAGCTGAATTGTGTAGAATGGGGGGTCGCCAACCCGTCGATCGCAATCGACCGGTCGAACTTTGAGACTTTCCCAGCAGATCCCGAAAAAAATCAAAAATAAATACACAAATACTGTTGTAATGTGAGCATTATAAAAATAAGTAATACTAATTAGGATAATGGTAATATAGCAATACTTTTGCTACAAAGCTGTTTGTAAAGAGAGATTATTTCCGGATTGCGGGGGTTTAGTTCCATTCTTTCTGCCCAGTGCGCAAGTGTGTAGCTCCCCGCCATGAACTGCGTTTTCAGCGTAGCCTGTGCTGCATCAAAGTGACCAATTAAATTAGATATGCAGTGGTCCCCAACCACCGGGCCGCGAAGAACGCAGCGGTACAGCGGTGGCCAGAACGCACCCAGCACATCTTTAAGAAAAAAGCTGAAATAAACAAGCTAGTTAATTAGGTGCCGCCCAGCACGTAAATGTCGGCCCAGATCAGAGGCAATTGATGAGTCTCTGGACTTCTCAACCCCTGAGGGTTATAACAATGCAGGTATTTAAAGAGGCAACTAAAAATTTTTAAAATATCAAGGAAATGAAAAGATCAGGCTATAGGGAACTAGCACAGCAGAGGAGATAAAGCCTGGGAGATATTAGCTATAATTATACTGAATGGGGGATAGATGACAGAAGCTGAGTGGCTTACTTCAGCTTTGATTTTCTTACATTGACAAGCAAAGCGAAAAGCAGCTAAGAGAAAGGGTAATAACTTCAAATGGATTCATGGTTGTACCTGCTGAAGAAGTCCAGCTTTTCATCATGCATGTTGAGATGTTGCTGAAGCTGCTCTGAGCTGGTAAAACGACGATTACACTCATAGCATGGCCAGTTTTTTTCCTGGTCTCGTAGAACTGAGGAAAGAAATAATAAATATGTTACAGAAACAAGTGATTGCAGATGCTGGAATCTGAGGTGACATAAAATGCAGGAAGAACCCAGTGGGTCAGGCAGCATCTATGGAGGAAAAGGGACAATTGATGGCAGAGGATGAAGTGGAGGATAGATCTAAGAAAATATATTGCAGACTGCCCATTGATATTCAACTGAACAAAGACACCTTATGCAATTGTTAAAAAAGATATTTTGACACCAGCAGGCTCAAGGACAGTTTCTATCCCACTATTAGAAAACACTTTCCTCCAACAATACCAAATAAAGCGGTCAAAGGATTAGGCTTCAAATTTACCTTAAAAAGCACCGAGAAGGTTTGAAGTACCTCTTTCCAATATTTTTCAAGACTCGGACATGTCCAAAACATATGAATGAGTGAAGCTTCTCCAATATTACGTTTATCACAATAAGGAGATATATCCAAATAAAAGTGAGACAACTTAGGTCATGTGGGCCCTATGGACCACTTTAAACTGTAGGAGAGAGTGGTGGGCAGATAACGATGAAGTGTTAACCAATTTAAAAATTTCACTCCAAGTTTCCTCAGAAATTGAAGTCTGTAAGTCTTGTTCCCAAAGATTATTATTTTGGAGAAGTCTGATTTGCACATTTTGGCTTTTATTTCTCTTATGGCTAGGAGGGCGCCCTTGCTTAAATGGAAAGATGCGGTTCCGCCCACTCCCTTTCAATGGCTGCGTGATGTGATGTCATGTTTAAATTTAAAGAAGATTCGGTGTTCAATTTCTGAATTTAATCAAGACTTTCAAACATTGTGGGGACCTTTTTTGAACTATTTTCAAAACCTTTGATTTGCCGTTAAAGCACAGATGATGGCTGATAATATACTTTTTTTTCTTTCTTCTTCTTTACTAATCAGCTTTGGTCTTGGTAGTGGGTTAGATTTTTTTTCATATAATAAATTTACTATATTTCAATATTATGAATTAATCAATTTGTATGAATATAGAGTAAGGAGTTTGTATGTGCAATTCAGTATAATGTATTTGATATAATTCTTTTTTCTTGAACTTGTATTCTCCTATGTAGAAAATTAATAAGAATATTGAAAAAGAAAACACTTGAAATAATTTTGCATACATTACAAACTCCTGATCTCTCAATTTACCTCATCATGGCTCTTGCCCTTTATTTGTCTACTTACATTGTGACTACTCTGTACTTGTAACACTATATTCTGAATTGTGATTTTTTTTTTTCTTTTGCAGTTACAAATGGAATGATTAAACTGGGTAGCACAGAAAAGCTTTTCATTATATTTTAGTACATGTGACAATAATAAACTATTAATAATATAATTTCATTAAGAAAATTAAGCTTCAAAAAAAAAATTAGCACATTGAATAATAACACCAAGAACAAAATACCAGAATACAGCTAGCACAAAATGATGCATCTAAAATTGTGATTTTGAAAAAAATCCTCAGAGCACTAACCATGTACACACAGCCAGGCATTCTGGAAAACCAATTTAATAAATAGAAGCCCACACAAGCTCTACATCATGATCTTCTGCAGTGGGTGTGGTGGTGGAAGAGTCAGTGTGGGAAGAGGAGGTGGCCAAAAATCATGCACAAATCATGAAAACAAACAATTCTGAATTTGCAGAACAACTAACTGTAATTGAATGCTGATCACTTAGTATGAGAAGGTATGGATATGCTGTAAGTTCCTGTAAAAAAAAACATCAACTGTCTATTTCCCACCATAGATGCTGCCTAACCCACTGACTTCTTCCAGCCCAGTTCCTCTGGTCCTCCCTACATATCACCAATCCCACTGTCTTGACAGAATGTGTGACACACTTAACAATGTTACCAGTGTCTTGTTCAAGTAATATCTTCAGTAATCTAGAAATGATATTCAAGATTTAAAAAGGAAATCACACTTAATTAACATAATAGGAAAACAGTAGTCAAATAATGTTCCACAAAGTAAAAATTAAGGATTGGATTTTTTTTTTGCAATTTCACTCCATTGATACATGTGGTTTTTCAGGATTTCCTAAAGTACTCTACTGCTTATGAATTATTTTGATATTCCATCACTGTTCAGACAGACAAACATGCCATAATGCAGAGGTAAATCTTCTTCAGTGGTGTTAAGAGTGTGACGAGAATACACATAAAATTAAGATGTTTGCTGGCCTGGGCTAGCATCAGTGGCATCAGCAGTTGGTCTGCCACCTGCCCTCAGGGGAAGGAGAGATAAGGAACAATGGAGCAGCGTCTGGAGATGTGTAATGAAGGGACGTGGAGAGAGAGAGCTGTCTGGAGCGGCTCCCCCCTTTGAACCCTGAACTGTTTGAAGTGATGGACAGGCGATACCCCAGCAGGGGGATAAAAAGGGACAGGTTCGCTAAGACAGACACACGCCACCCGAAGTAACGAGACCCTGGAAGCGGTACGCCTCTCACGAGTGGTGAGAAGTACCGGACAACGCACAGGGTGGAAAGGTACGATCAGCGGGAACCTGGTGTGTGTCCGCCCTTGCCTGGGTGCCGGGTTCACTGCAGAGGATCGACCGCATCTGGAGGAGGGGTCACAGTCGGTGACCTCAGGTGACATCACCAAGGACCCGCCCAAAAGTTGCTTGTGAGCCATCCCGCTGGTCTGTGAGTGAAGCCGTTCTGAATGATCAGTTGTTCCTGTTCTATCTCTCTCTTCCCCCACGTTGTCCATCGCCATGGCAACGATTACTGCGAACTGAACTTTGAGTCACTTTGAAATTTGGTCATTTACCCCCAGACAACGATAGAGCTTGATTGATGCTGTTATCTTAATTCTGTGCACGTGTGTCTATCATGGCTGAACTGTTGCATTTATTATCCTTTCGATTACTGTGTTGCTTGTTTCTTTAATAAAACTTTCTTAGTTCTAGTACTCCAGACTCCAACTGAGTGATCCATTTCTGCTGGTTTGGCAACCCAGTTACGGGGTACGTAACATAAGTGGGGTGCTCGTCCAGGATTTTGAACGCTAAATTTGGGACGGAGTAAATTGATTGGGTTAAGATTCCCGAAAGAAAGAAAAGACAAACAGCAGAAATGGAGGCTGAGGAATTTATAAAGGCGCCGACCTTGGAGGCATTAGAGGATGCCAGGAAATCGGAATTGATAGCTGTGGCCAAACGGTTGAATCTTGCTAAGGTGAAGTCGACAATGAGGAGAGAGGAGATACACAGAGCTATTGTAGAGCACTATGTATCTAAAGGTGTGTTTCCCCAAGGTGAGCTGGGGGTGGTGTCTATTGAAAAACCTGCTGGAGACGCGGTACAGGTACAGCTTGAAAAACTGAGACTCGAGCACGAGTTCCGGGTACGGCAGTTAGAACACGAAGAGAGAGAAAGACAGTTGGAGAGAGAAGAGAAAGAGAGGGACAGACAGTTAGAGAGAGAGGAGAAAGAGAGGCAATGGGAGCGAGAAGAGAGAGGGAAACAGAGGGAAAGGGAATTTGAGCTGGAGAAGTTAAAGATCAGGGCCGAGCAGGGGCTCGTGCCGAACCAAGGTGGAGGGTTCCGGGCGACCCAGGAGGTTAGGCTGGTTCCCCCATTTGACGACACTGACGTGGATCGGTACTTTCTCCACTTCGAAAAAGTGGCTATAAGTCAGGATTGGCCGAGGGATAAGTGGGTTGTTTTACTTCAGAGTGTACTGAAAGGGAAGGCCCAAGAAGCTTACTCAGCTTTATCCGCGGAAGATGCCCAGAAGTATGAGGTGGTGAAAGAGGCCATCCTCAGGATTTATGAGTTGGTCCCGGAGGCATACCGGCAGAGGTTCCGGAATGCGAGGAAGCAGTGGGACCGCACGTATTTGGAGTTTGCCCGTGAGATGCAGACATATTGTGAGCGTTGGTGCGCCTCGAAGGGGGTAGAGGGGGATTATGACAGACTGCTACAACTGATCCTGATTGAGCAGTTTAAAGGTTGTGTCCCTGAGGGTATGAGACCCTACCTCGATGAGAAAGAGGCAGCCACGTTAGCCGCAACTGCTAAGTTAGCGGATGAGTATGCGTTGACGCATAAAATGAAGTTTGCCCCGAGTAAAGGCTACCAGAAGGGTAGTCAGGACGTCGGGGAGAGTCCGCCGGAAAAGTCAGGAAGTAAGCCGGGGACTAGTGAAAAGGATAAGGTAGACCGGGAGCAGTCTGGTAGGAAGTCTCCTGGGGTCGTCTGTTATAATTGTGGGAAAGTCGGACACTTTGCGTCCAGGTGCTTTGCCCCAAGGAAGGAGACGGGGAAAGGAAAAGCGGAAATTTGGAATGGCTGTATCGAGCTGTTAAGCGAACCGCTAGGGAAGGACAGGTCTGAAAAAGTCCAGGAAGGGCGCGAGAGGTTTATCTCGGCCGGATTGGTGTCAGTGAAGGAGAGGTTAAAACCAGTTCCAGTGCGGATCTGGAGAGACACGAGAGCGTGTCAGTCACTAATACTGAAGAGTGTATTAGAGTTTAGCTCAGAGACCCAGACTGGGGAGGTAGAGGTCAAAGGTGTTGGGGAAGGGACAGAGTCAGTCCCTTTGCACCAGATACACTTACAGAGCAACCTGGTCTCTGGACTAGTCACGATCGGGGTGAGGTCCGAATTACCGATGAAAGACGTGGAAGTCTTGCTCGGTAATGACATCGCCGGAGGAATCGTGTTCCCAGTCGTGAGATTGACGGGTCAGCCTGCCAGCATTGAGGCCCCGCCCATGGACTCGCGGGTTCATCGCGGGCCCGCGATGGTGAATTTGGCTGAAACGTTTCTGCCAACCTTGTACGAGAAGGGGGTAGAAAATGGAAAGAAAGAGGGTAGTGAGACAAGTGGTAGTGAGGGAGCTGGGACGGACGTAGCAGTAGCCGGGAAAGAATTTGTGCAGACGCAGGAGCGAGACGAGGGGCTGGTGGTTTTTGCAGAGACAGCTCTCTCTGACACAGCTTTAACAAGGGAACTAGTAGGCTATTGTGCGGATGAGGAAGTGCTAAGGAAGAAAGGGAAATCAAGGACAGTATCCACAGATGAGGAGTGGGGGGTGGTGCAAAAGAGTTATGGGGATGAGGTTTTTAACATGGCCCACGAGGTACCCCCCAGTGGACATTTTGCGGTGCTGGAGGAAACAAGTTGGTGGAATCATGAAAGAGATTTACCGGCTGCCCGGGGGAAAAATGTTATTGATCATGACCGACGCGAACTGAGACGGTCACCGGCTTTTGATATGCTAACAAACCTAGTCGGTGTTAGCGTGGAAATCAATGAAGCTAGGGGCCCCCTGATAAGAGGAAAAAACCATTTTGAAAAGATTAGGATGGGATCGGTCAGATGGGAGAAGGCTATTGTTTTGGCCAGGTCTACTGATAAGGTCTCTCCCTTAATCCCCGAACAAAGCGAATCTTTAGCAGAAGTAATTAAACGACTCGCGCCCGTGGGTTTGATTGTCCCAAGGAAATGCAAAGAACTGGGACGTTGGGTGATGTCTGTTACAATAGGGCGGCCTAGTAAACAACACCCATATTTTTTTGAGTAATTCAGTGACTAAAGGGCTGATGAACACAGAGGTGCGTATTGGCAATTTAATACGGCTGTCTGAAGCCAGTTTGATCGTGAACCTTGAAAAAAATGAATTCGGCCACACGAGGGTCACTTACCTGGGAATTGTGGTGACACAGGGGCAGCTGGCAGCGATGCAAGCTACAGTGCAGGCTATCGCTGACCTCCCAACCCCGACAGACAAGAGGGCCCTCAGAAGGCTCTTGGAGATGGTGGGGTACTGCAGGAAGTTTTGCAATAACTCTGCGGTCAATACCCGTCCCCCTCCTACTAAGCCCTTGCGAGAGAAAACTGAGTCGGAATGGGACGACCCTTGTTATTGTGGTCCGGGACAAAACCAAATGAGAGGTTACATTGGTCGCAATTCATCAGTGTTTTTGGCCATTATGAAGTTTGCTGAGTTGGAGCCTGGTCTAAGGGATTATTAATAACACGTGTAAAAGAATGTGATGACTGTCTGTCAAGGTGTTGACAGCTTCAAACTCGCTGTGTTAGCCAAATAGCTGATAAAGATGTATATTTGTGTATGTATCAAATAATGTATTCATGTTTGTAATTTTTACCTCCCGGTAAAAATCCTTAAAAGGGGGGAAGTGTGACGAGAATACACATAAAATTAAGATGTTTGCTGGCCTGGGCTAGCATCAGTGGCATCAGCAGTTGGTCTGCCACCTGCCCTCAGGGGAAGGAGAGATAAGGAACAATGGAGCAGCGTCTGGAGATGTGTAATGAAGGGACGTGGGAGAGAGAGAGCTGTCTGGAGCGGCTCCCCCCTTTGAACCCTGAACTGTTTGAAGTGATGGACAGGCGATACCCCAGCAGGGGGATAAAAAGGGACAGGTTCACTAAGGCAGGACACACGCCACCCGAGGTAACGAGACCCTGGAAGCGGCACGCCTCTCACGAGTGGTGAGAAGTACCGGACAACGCACAGGGTGGAAAGGTACGATCAGCGGGAACCCGGTGTGTGTCCGCCCTTGCCTGGGTGCCGGGTTCACTGCAGAGGATCGACCGCATCTGGAGGAGGGGTCACAGTCGGTGACCTCAGGTGACATCACCAAGGACCTGCCCAAAAGCTGTTTGTGAGGCATCCCGCTGGTCTGTGAGTGAAGCTGTTCTGAATGATCAGTTGTTCCTGTTCTATCTCTCTCTTCCCCCACGTTGTCCATCGCCATGGCAACGATTACTGCGAACTGAACTTTGAGTCACTTTGAAATTTGGTCATTTACCCCCAGACAACGATAGAGCTTGATTGATGCTGTTATCTTAATTCTGTGCACATGTGTGTCTATCATCGCTGAACTGTTGCATTTATTATCCTTTCGATTACTGTGTTGCTTGTTTCTTTAATAAAACTTTCTTAGTTCTAGTACTCCAGACTCCAACTGAGTGATCCATTTCTGCTGGTTTGGCAACCCAGTTACGGGGTACGTAACAAGAGATAAGTACCAGCCAGAGATGGGGTAAGACTCCCTATTTCCCTTCAAACTATGCCAGTGGATCCTGTTCCTTATCAACTGACATTCAGTACCTTACAACAGGAATTCTGCAGATGCTGGAAATTCAAGCAACACACATCAAAGTTGCTGGTGAACGCAGCAGGCCAAGCAGCATCTGTAGGAAGAGGTGCAGTCGACGTTTCAGGCCGAGACGAAGGGTCTCGGCCTGAAACGTCGACTGCACCTCTTCCTACAGATGCTGCTTGGCCTGCTGCGTTCACCAGCAACTTTGATGTGTGTTGCTTCAGTACCTTACTTCATGTTAGCATTCACTGCAGAATTTGGTGTATAGGTCATGAACTTCAACGGCCCATGGTTGCAATAAAAGTGTAACAAAGATTCAACTGTCAGTCACAAACTAACAAAATTAGAGAGCTGAGAAGGAGAGGATTCGTGGGTTTTTTCAGATTTTTAAACGGCCAACCAATTGGGAGCAGAGGAGCTGAAGACAGCCGGTCAGCTAGCGCACTATAAAAGAAGTTTTGTCTCGCGAAGCGACCATTGTCGGAGTGGGACAGCTTTGGCTCAACAAGCTTCGACATACACAGGCAGAGACGAGGGTAGGTTCTGGTAAATTGTTGTTTTGTTTTGTTTGTTTAGAGTAGAGAGAATGCCAGGCAGGATGTTGGAATGCTCCTCTTGCAGGATGTGGGAAGTCAGGGAGCCCTCCGGTGTCCCTGACAACACCTGCAAGAAGTGCATCCAACTGCAGCTCCTGACAAACCGCATTAGGGAACTGGAGCAGGACCTGGATGACCTCCAGATCATTCAGGAGAACGAGGAGATTATAGATAGTAGCTACAGGGAGGTAGTTACGCCAAAGGAGCAGCACACAGGTAATTGAGTTACTGTCAGGCAAGGGAAGAGGAAAGGGCAGGCAGAGCAGGGTTTCCCTGTGGCCATTCTCCTCAACAAGTATACCCATTTGGATACTGTTGGGGGGGATGACTTACCTGGGACAAGCTGCGGCAGCCGGATCTCTGGCACTGAGTCTGGTTCTGCAGTGCAGAAGGGAGGGTGGAAGAAGAGGAGAGCGGTAGTGATAGGGGACTCAATAGTTAGAGGTACAGACAGGCGGTTCTGTGGTGGTGACAAAGACTCCCGGATGGTTTGCTCCCGGGTCAAGGATGTCTCTGATCGATTGCATGACATTCTGAAGTGGGAGGGTGATCAGCCAGATGCCGTGGTGCCCATCGGTACCAATGACATAGCAAGGAAGAGTGAGGAGGTCCTGAAGAGTGAGTATAGAGAGCTTGGTGGGAAGTTAAAAAGCAGGACCTCGAGGGTGGTAATCTCAGGATTGCTACCTGTGCCACGTGCCAGTGAGGGTAAGAATAGGATGCTCTGGCAGATGAACATGTGGCTGAGGAACTGGTGTAGGGTGCAGGGTTTCAGATTTCAGGATCATTGGGACCTCTTCTGGGGCAGGTGAGACATGCACAAGAGAGACAGGTTACACCTGAACTACAAGGGGACGAATATCCTTGCAGGGAGGTTTGTTAGTGCTATCGGGGAGGGTTTAAACTAGATTTGCAGGGGAATGGGAAACAGAGTACCAGAGCAGATAGTGGAGTGGGGATGAAAATAAATGATGTTAAAAGTTCATGCAAAGTCACAAACAGAAGGGTTGTGTGTGGTGGTAATCTTCTGAAGTGTGTCTATTTCAATGTGAGGAGTATTGTGGGGAAGGCTGACGAGCTGAGGGAGTGGATTGACACATGGAATTACAACATTATAGCCATGAGTGAAACTTGGCTGCAGGACTGGCAGCTTAATGTTCCAGGGTTCCGATGTTTCAGACGTGATAGAGGCAGAGGGATGAAGAGTATGGGGGTGTCATTGCTTGTCAGGGAAAATGTTATAGCAGTGCTCAGGCAGGACAGATTAGAGGGCTTGTCTACCGAAGCCATATGGGTGGAGCTGAGAAACAGGAAAGGTATGACCACATTAATGGGGTTGTATTATAGACACCCAATAGTCAGCGAGAATTGGAGGAGCAGATCTGCAGAGAGATAGCAGACAACTGCAGGAAACATAAAATTGTGATAGGAGGGGATTTTAATTTTCCACATATTGATTGGGACTCCCGTACTGTGGCAAGTTCTTCAAGATGCTTGGAACAGCCTACCAGCCAATTTTCTTATAAAACTGAATGACAGTGTACCTAGGAGAATTGATGCAGTTTTAAAGGCAAAGGATGATCATAACAAATATTAATTTGATTTTTTTTTTTTAAAACTGTTTACTGCTCTTTATATTTTTTTGATATTTAGAAACTTTTCATTGAATTATTTTTGAAAACTTCTTCACTTTACAGAACTTTTTTTTAACATGCGCCTAAGACTTTTGCATAGTACTGTCTTTCTCACTCCTTTCCAAATCACGTTTAAACAAAAAGTATTATAAAAGTGTACTGAGATACTATTAGCAGAAACATTTGCTTGTCTAGTACTAACAAGTTCCTAAGAATATTGTGCTATGAAGGTTTTACAGTACTAAGGAACAGTGGGATCTTGGTGCACAAGTTCATGGATCCCTAAAACAAGTAGCACAGATAGAGAAGGTGGGAAAGAAATTATTTGGGATACACCATAATGTTGCCTGGGATGTCGTGTTTCTGTGGCAAGACAGACTGGATAGGCTGCACTTGCTTCCCTTGAAATAGAGAGAGCTAGTTGGGCGTACCCTTACTGACTCTGCCAACATAATTTTACGCAGCTCAATAAAATTAGCCCTTAATCATTGCACAATGTGAACTGTCCCAACCTTGTTTCTGTATCAGGGAACATTCATCTAAACTCTTATCACAGCAGCTAGACAATAAGAACTCAATCAAATACATTTTAGAATAAGAATTAGTGTCAATTATGGAGATACTGAAAAGCCCAGCTGGTTTACTTATGCTGTTTTAAGATGGGAATCTATAATTCTCATTGGGCCCATGCGTAAATCCAGACATATACCAACCAGTGAAATAGACTCTTCAGGGTTTAACCAAACAAGGTGGAACAATTCAAGGGCAATTAGAGATAAACAGCAAAGTTCATCTCTAGCTGTTATCTTGCTATTGATGCCTATTAATGAAAAACATGTTGGATGTGACATATTTAATGCAAATACTACAGATGTTAGAAATATGAAAAATTAGAAGGACAGAATATAGAACGGTGTTAATTCACATTCTTTCACTTCCTTACATTCAAGATGTATATGCTACCAGTTTCATCAGCTAAGCTTCTGTTAGGTTTCCCACAAACTTTCAAAAACCAAAATCACAATTCATCTCACCCCACAATCTAATATTGTTAACACTTGATCCATCAATTGGAATGTAATGAAAGACTGGGAGATGATAGGTGGGTTGGCTCTGCTGTCACTGGTGGAGCCAACTGCCACTCCTCTGTCATTTCCTTTCCCCTCATCTCTTTATACAGGCTACCTCCCCTTTATCTTTCAATCCAGATGATGTGTCTTGATCCAAAATACTGACTGTCCATCTCCCTCCACGGGTACTGTCTGACCTGCTAAGTTCCTTCATTGGTTTGTTTTTAGAAAACTAATAACGACCGATTATGATACTGGGCCTTATTGCATCAAAGAACCTATTTTTTTTTTCCAGAAACTTAGAGAAACCCGACTCATCAGTGATCCCCCGGCTTGTCCATCATTATCAAACAGAATGCAGAATAAGTTTTCCATATCTCACAGTCTTTATTTCTTCCTACAGAAAAGGATAAACAAAACCCAGGTGTATGTGAAGTGGGTATGGGTACATGTACCCCAAATCAAATCATAGGTTCAAGATTTTCGGTTGATAATATGGCCAGTTATTTTTAAGGAGGAGTGCATTATGTAGTGTGCCATTCACAAGTCTAGTCTGTCTCCTCTGACTCTGTGCAAAGAGCAGAGACAGCTCTTAAGGTTGCTCATCCCTCAATCAATATCATAGATGCCCTGCACTATATTCAGAACGACTGCCACGTTAGTCAAAAGTAATCTCTTGGTAGTACAGGTAGAGGTGGATTATCATCTCTTTCCTTCATTTCTAGCATTCTGTCAAAGGTGCCGGCATGGAATGCAGGAAGTCACTCACCTTTCCGTTCCTCTTCTGATATATCATGGATCTTCTGCTCCACAAAATCTGCATAGGATGCTGCATACCACACCTGCAAGCACACAGAGAGCAATACTCAGAAACACTGCCTGGCCTGAGGAGTCTCAAATAAGTCTCTTTCTCAAATTCACCTTTGTCATTACCACAGAAAAAAAAAATTCCATTACTATATCTGTGTGACAATCCATTGAAATAAGTGCTACAAAATATCAGATGCTGGAAATCTGAAATAAAAACGAAAAATGCTGGAAGCAATCAGAAGGTTAGAAACAGCAAAGGGCCTTCAACTCAAAATTTTACTCTGTTTCTCTTTCTACAGACGCACTGCCTGTCCTATCAAGTCTTTACGACATTTTCTCTTTATGGATTAAATCCTCTGTTTTCTCCTCACAAACATCATTAATTGTTACCTTGCCAGCTTCCTGTTCTCCTGTCCCGCCAGTTTCAGTTCTGCAAAAATTCATTTCCATGGGACCTTGACTCAAAGTGACCTTGACTCATAAATGAGCTGAGATGATGAGTGTCAGCAGTGAAACTCATTAAATCTTACACACGTTCCAGCTCTACGTGTTCTGCAGACACTGATCCAAGGCTCTCAAGCACAATAATGATTTCAAATGGCAGTAACATTTTCACTGCCAAACCCACTTCCTCAAGAATCAGCAAGAACCTTGCTAGAAATCAGGAAGATGCAACACATGTCCCTTAAAAATGATCTAACATGACCTGATCTTTGCTTCAACTCACTTTCTTACAGTTCCTCAACCCTGACTACCCTGGAGTCTAAACATGTGTCTGCCTTGTTTCAAAAGTTTAACCTCTCCAACCCAAAGTGTTAACTATAATTTTTCTACAGTTGGCTGTAGAACTGGCTGAGTTTCAACGATTGATGATGTCACAGAAGAAAGCCCTTCTAGTCTCTCTTAAACTGTTGACTCCATTCGGAAACTAAACCAAGGTCATTCTCTATTCTAGGTTTTCTCACAAGGGGAAGCATCCCCTCAGGATCTACCCTTATGCTCCAGCAATATGCTTCAAAAAGACCACCTTTCCTTCTTCTAAACTCAGCTGAGTGTCTGCCCAACCTGTTTAATCATTCCTCAAAAAAGCATGCCGTTCATCCCAGGAATCAACCTATTCTACTCTCCCTGAACATTCTCCAGTGTAAGCACATAAATAAGGAGCCCAAAACCATATCCATGTCAAACCACTTCCTATAAAGGTCAACATTCTATTTCCTGATTTCAAATGTGATTCAATGAGTAATCCTTTGCCTTTAAGCCAAAAGGTTGTGGGTTCAAGTCCCACTCCAGAAACTTGAAGACAGGAGGTTAATCTGTATTAATGCACAAGCTCATCAGACAATTCACATGCTGTGAACCACACAAACAGCCCAACATATCCACGCTGCTGTTTATCCTCCAGAGGTTCCCCTTATTCCTCATCAGTGGATAGCACATTAGGTGGCACAGCAAAGCTGTTGCTTCACAGATCTAGTTGCACATGTTCAATGCTGACTTCCTGTACAAAGATCAATGCTGACTTCCTGTACAAAGATTTCTTCCAGCGCTCCAATTTACTCCCAAATCCCAAAGACGTAGTTTGCTCAGTCACTGTAATTTTCCCCGAGAGTGTAAATGAGTGGTAAATTAGTAGATACTGAGGAGGGAGTGGAGTGCATGAAGGATTTGGGGAAGAGGCAATAGGCTACAGGAAAACTTGTAGCAAACGGGATTGTTCTGTGAACCAAACTTGGAGCAGGTCTCTGTGATCTACTTCTCTGCCTCCAACATACAGGAGCAAGTTAGTGACCAGTCTACCACAATCCTACAGACTACCACACCTACTTTAGCCATACTAAAGCTGCCCTACCACTGATGAGCAATCAATTCTTCTGATTTCTCAGCCTCCATCACATCTGGTATGAGCGTACCATTATCTACATCAACTAGCTGTCTTCTAGGAGGGAGGCAGCAAAAAGAAAATTACAGACCTATTAGTCTGACATCGGTAGTTGGAAAGATATTGGAGTCAATCCTCAAGGTCGAGGTTATAAAATACCTCGAGGTGCATGACAAGATAAGCCCAAGCCAGCATGGTTTCATGAAGAGAAGATCCTGCCTCACCAACCTACTGGAATTTTTTGAGGTAATCTCAAACAAGATTGACAAGGGAGAGGCTGTGGATGTTGTGTATTTGGATTTTCAAAAGGCCTTCGACAAGGTGCCGCAAGAGAGGCTGCTTAATAAGATGGGAGCCCATGGAATTACAGGAAAGATATTGAAATGGGTGGAGCATTGGCTGATAGGCAGAAAGCAAAGGGTGGGAATAAAGGGATCCCATTCTGATTGGCTGCCGGTTACTAGTGGTTACCAGTGGTGTTCCGCAAGGGTCGGTGTTGGGGCTGCTTCTTTTTACGATGTATATCGATGATTTAGATAATGGATTAAATGGTTTTGTGGCTAAGTTTGCAGATGATACCAAGACAGGTGGAGGAGCAGGAAGTGTGAAGAAACGGAAAGGTTGCAGAGAGACTTAGTCAGTTTAGGAGAATGGGCAAAGAAATGGCAGATGAGATACAACGTTGGAAAATGTACGGTTGAATATTTTGGAAGAAGAAATAATCGGGCAGATTATTATTTAGATGGGGAGAAAATTCAAAAATCGGATGTGCAAAGGGACTTGGGGGTCCTCGTGCAGGATACCCTAAAAGCTAACCACCAGGTTGGAATGCCAGTAAGGAAAGCAAATTCTATGTTGGCATTCATTTCAAGAGGAATAGTGTATAAGAGCAAGGAGGTGTTGATGAGGCTCTATGGGGCACTGGTGAGACCTCATTTAGAATACTGTGTGCAGTTTTTGGCTCCCTATCTTACAAACCCCATTTCCAGAAAAGTTGGGATATTTTCCAAAATGCAATAAAAACAAAAATCTGTGATATGTTAATTCACGTGAACCTTTATTTAACTGACAAAAGTACAAAGAAAAGATCTTCAATAGTTTTACTGACCAACTTAATTGTATTTTGTAAATATACACAAATTTAGAATTTGATGGCTGCAACACACTCAACAAAAGTTGGGACAGAGTTAAAATAAGATTGAAAAGTGCACAGAATATTCAAGTAACACCGGTTTGGAAGACACCACATTAAGCAGGCTAATTGGTAGCAGGTGAGGTATCATGACTGGGTATAAAAGTATCGTCCATCAAAGGCTCAGTCTTTGCAAGCAAGGATGGGTCGTGGCTCACCCCTTTCTGCCAAAATTCGTGAGAGAATTGTTAGTCAGTTCAAAAGGAGCATTTCTCAATGCAAGATTGCAGAGAATTTAGGTCTTTCAACATCTACAGTACATAATATTGTGAAAAGATTCAGAGAATTCAGAGACATCTCAGTGCGTAAAGGGCAAAGTCGGAAACCACTGTTGAATGCACGTGATCTTCGAGCCCTCGGGCGGCACTGCCTAAGAAACCATCATGCTACTGTGACAATTATAGCCACCTGGGCTCGGGAGTACTTCGGAAAACCATTGTCACTCAACACAGTCCGTTACTGCATCCAGAAATGCAACTTGAAACTGTATTACGCAAGGAGAAAGCCATACATAGTCATACTTTATTGATCCCGGGGAAATTGGTTTTCGTTACAGTTGCACCATAAATAATTAAATAGTAATAAAACCATAAATAATTAAATAGTAATATGTAAATTATGCCAGGAAATAAGTCCAGGACCAGCCTATTGGCTCAGGGTGTCTGATCCTCCAAGGGAGGAGTTGTAAAATATGATGGCCATAGGCAGGAATGACTTCCTATGAGGCTCTGTGTTGCATCTCAGTGGAATTAGTCTCTGGCTGAATGTACTCCTGTGCCCAACCAGTACATTATGTAGTGGATGGGAGACATTGTCCAAGATGGCATGCAACTTGGACAGCATCCTCTTTTCAGACACCACCATCAGAGAGTCCAGTTCCATCCCCACAACATCACTGGCCTTACGAATGAGTTTGTTGATTCTGTTGGTGTCTGCTACCCTCAGCCTGCTGCCCCAGCACACAACAGCAAACATGATCGCACTGGCCACCACAGACTCGTAGAACATCCTCAGCATTGTCCAGCAGATGTTAAAGGACCTCAGTCTCCTCAGGAAATAGAGACAGCTCTGACCCTTCTTGTAGACAGCCTCAGTGTTCTTTGACCAGTCCAGTCCAGTTTATTGTCAATTCGTATCCCCAGGTATTTGTAATCCTCCACCATGTCCACACTGACCCCCTGGATGGAAACAGAGGTCCCCGATGCCTTAGCTCTCCTCAGGTCTACCACCAGCTCCTTAGTCTTTTTCACATTAAGCTGCAGATAATTCTGCTCACACCATGTGACAAAGTTTCCTACCGTAGCCCTGTACTCAGCCTCATCTCCCTTGCTGATGCATCCAACTATGGCAGAGTCATCAGAAAACTTCTGAAGATGACAAGACTCTATGCAGTAGTTGAAGTCCGAGGTGTAAATGGTGAAGAGAAAGGGAGACAAGACAGTCCCCTGTGGAGTCCCAGTGCTGCTGATCACTCTGTCGGACATACAGTGTTGCAAGCACACGTACTGTGGTCTGCCAGTCAGATGATCAAGAATCCATGACACCAGGAAAGCATACATCAACTCTATGCAGAAACGCCGGCCAGTTCTCTGGGCCCGAGCTCATCTCAGATGGACCGAAAGACTGTGGAACCGTGTGCTGTGGTCAGATGAGTCCACATTTCAGCTAGTTTTCAGAAAAAAGGGCATCGAGTTCTCCGTGCCAAAGATGAAAATGACCATCCAGATTGTTATCAGCGAAAGGTGCAAAAGCCAGCATCTGTGATGGTATGGGGGTGCATCAGTGCCCACGGCATGGGTGAGTTGTATGTATGTGAGGTTACCATTGACTCTGAGGCATATATTAGGATTTTAGAGAGACATATGTTGCCATCAAGGTGATGTCTCTTCCCGGGACGTCCATGCTTATTTCAGCAGGACAATGCCAGACCGCATTCTGCACGGGCTACAACAGCGTGGCTTTGTAGACACAGAGTGCGTGTGCTTGACTGGCCTGCTGCCAGTCCAGATCTATCTCCTATTGAAAATGTATGGTGCATCATGAAGAGGAGAATCAGACAACAGAGACCACGGACTGTTGAGCAGCTGAAGTCTTATATCAAGCAAGAATGGACAAAATTTCCAATTGCAAATCTACTACAATTAGTATCCTCAGTTCCAAAACGATTAAAAAGTGTTATTAAAAGGAAAGGTGATGTAACACAATGGTAAACATGCTTCTGTCCCAACTTTTGTTGAGTGTGTTGCAGCCATCAAATTCTAAATTTGTGTATGTTTACAAAATACAATTAAGTTGGTCAGTAAAACTATTGAAAATCTTTTCTTTGTACTTTTGTCAGTTAAATAAAGGTTCACGTGAATTAACATATCACAGATTTTTGTTTTTATTGCATTTGGAAAATATCCCAACTTTTCTGGAAATTGGGTTTGTAGAAGAGATGTACTGATGTCGGACAGAGTTCAGAGAAGATTTACGAGGATGATTCCTGGAATGCAGGGGCTAACATATGAAGAGCGTTTGTCGGCTCTTGGACTAGATTCATTAGAGTATAGAAGAATGAGAGGGGATCTCATAGAAACATTTCGAATGTTGAAACGGTTGGACAGAGTAGATGTGGAAAGGCTGTTTCCCTTGGTGGGTTGAGTCCAGGTCAAGCCACAGTCTTAGAATTAGAGGGTACCCATTTAAAGCAAGAGATGAGGAGAATTTTTTTTAGCCAGAGGGTCGTGGATCTATGGAATTCGTTGCCACATATAACTGTGGAGGCCCAATCATTAAGGGTGTTTAAGGAGGAGATTGATAGGTATCTAATTAGTCAGAGTATCAAGGGATATGGGGAAAAAGCCAGAAATTGGAACTACATGGGAGAATAGTACAGCTCATGGTGGAGCAGCGGAGTAGACTCGATGGGCCGAATGGCCTACTTCTGCTCCTTCGTCTTGTGATCTTGTGAAAGGTCTGAACCATAACTGCTAATTTCCCACACCCATTTTCAACCTCCTCCTCCCACAGTGGGCAATAACAGCATTGCCCTTTTCCTCATTTCCCACTTTATGAGGCTCCAGTAACAACAGGGCATCCTCCAGAAAAGAACAGTACAGTAAACACTGTTGTCTCACAATTCCAGTAACCTGGAAACAAACCTGGCCTTGGGTGTTGAGCTGAATTTGCATGTTCTCCCATGACTACATGTTATTTCCTTAAGTGTTTCCATTACTCTTCCATCCCAAAGATGTATTGGTAGATTAATTAGCAACTTAATTAGCATATTTAAGTGGCAATAGAATTAAGGGTGGAGGAGTCAATGGGCTTTTGGGACAAAAGGAATTGCAGAGCAAAGGGGAATTTAGAAGAGGAGAATAGGATTGACGAGACTGTTTTGCTGGGAGCTGGCATCGACCTAGTAGGCCAAGAGCCACCTTTTTGTGATAAAAATATAGTAAGTTTTTTTCCATGTCCAAAGAGATGCCAATGCCAGGCACTTATTCCACTTTCCACTCCCTTCAGCATTCTCATAGAACAATACTACACAGAAACAGGCCTTTTGCCCGACAATGTCTGCACCAAATGGGATAATTAAACCAATTCTCTACTGACTGTACATGATTCATATTCCCCACCCCCCCCACCATTCCCTAAATATTCATACGCCTATCAAACAGCCTCTTGAACACTGCTATTGCCTCTACTTCTGCAACTACCTGGTGAACTGCTTCAGACACCTACCTCTGTCTCTGAGTCAAAAAAAACACTGCCCTGGTCATCAGGACTCTCCTCAGCCTCTACTGCTCCACAGAAAACAACCAAGTTTGTCCCACCTCTCCATGCTCTCCAATCCAGGCAGTATCCTGGTAAACCTCTTCAGCATCGTTCTCAAAGCCTCCACATCCTTCCTGTAATGAAGTGACGGGAATTTAACACAATACTCCAAATGCGGCCTAACCAAAGTTTTAACGGCAACACGCCTTCCTTATTCTGACACAAAGTGCCCCAGCCAGATAAGGCTAACATGCCATACATCATCTTTACCATCCTATCTACTCTCATGGCCACTTCCAATGAGCTAAGGATTTGGACCCCAAGATCCCTTTGTAAATCACAACATTTATCTAGACTTGCTCTTGAGCCACCAAAGCATCAAAATCTATGGAGCATGCT
Organism: Mobula hypostoma; assembly: GCF_963921235.1. Taxonomy (NCBI): domain Eukaryota; kingdom Metazoa; phylum Chordata; class Chondrichthyes; order Myliobatiformes; family Myliobatidae; genus Mobula; species Mobula hypostoma. The sequence goes on along the minus strand of NC_086129.1, from coordinate 16,492,088 downwards.
GGTAGGTGGGATTAGTATGGATGGACACTTAATGCTTAACATGGACATAGTGGGCTGAGGCTCTGGTATCTTTGTCTCTCATAATTTTATAAGCTTCTCCTGGTCTCCCCTCAGCCTCCAATACGCCAGAGAAAACAAGGGAACATTCCCTCCACAGTGCTCTTGTCTACGATTGTTTCTGTACCAATAGCCACTACCCCTTCTCACCCAACGCCTTACCATACAAGTGAAGGAGATGCCACACCTACCCTTTTATATCGCTTCTCAGGGACACCCCTCACCCAACCATCCCCCCCCCCCAAGACATTCCTTCTGGATGAGGCAGCAATTTGCTTGTACTTCTGCCAAGTTAGTGTACTGCATTTCAGTGATCACAATGTGGTCTTCCCTACACTGGGAAACCAAATGCCAATTGAGAGACTGTTTTGCATAACACTTCTGTTTAGTCCACAAGGCTGCCACTGAATTTCCAATTGTGTCTCTCTAAAATGCTCCATCTCAGTCTCACCTCTGTCCTTGGCCTACTGCATGGTCTGTCACTCAGCTGTACAGCATAGAAATGGTCCTTTAGCCCAACCCATGTTTTTCAACATTATGTCTGTATCCCTCCATTCCATTTTTATCCAAGTACCTAAACAAGTGCCTTTTATACATTAATTGTATCTGTCTTCATCTCATTCCACATTGCCACCACCCTTTATGTGAAAAACTTACCCTTTACCTCTCCTTTAAACTTCTCTTCTCCTGCTTTAAACCTATACCCTTTAAGCACTGTACTCTGCTCCCCCTGGAAAAAGCTACTTTTCTCTGTGTCCTCTTCTGCTAGTTCAAATGCACTTGTTTCTTCCTACTTACACCTTCCCAAGATTATCTCAGCCACCACAGTAGTTGGCACCTCTACTTTATATGCCATTGTCCCTTCTGACCCCCATCCTGTAACACCACCTTTTGAGAATAAGTGTACTCTCTCTGCAATTTAAAGTGTATTGCCAGCTCTACCCTGTTCTGAGTAAAGGTCACCAATCTGAACTCTAACCCTTTCTCTCAGACAGAAGTACTGTCTGACCTGTTGAGTATTTCTAGAATCACTTTTTACTTGAGGTACCACCTGCGCCTGCGCCAGTAGCACATGTTCCATATTCACCCACGTTCCCTGTTACCTTGAGTTCTTGTTTTGGCTCAATATGTTTGATGGTGGTAAAGTAGAGGTTCTTGCCATATTGGTAAACCACCAGGTTCTGTTCCAAGTGGTTCTGAGCTCGACGTACAAACATCATCCAGTTGCACATGTTCTCATCAGACAGATCAAACCACAAATCCCCAGATTTCTCTCCATCTTTCGATTCATCCCTTCCTACCCCCATAGCAACCTGTTAAAAGAGAAAGATACATTAACGTAGCAGCTTGTTATCACATGCTTCAAAGTGCTTCAGACAATTAACATTTTGTGTTATGATACTCCAAACACTCCCCTCCACATTCACTCTGATGAATGACCAATTCCGCAATTTATAACTTCGATTGTGTTGTAAAGGCAAAGCTACCAAAAACTGATCGACATCCTCATATGGATAAACACCGACAGTTTTGTCAAGAGATGGACTGCTGCCCAAAGAAAAAAAACACTTCCTTCGTCAAATAAAAGCAAGGTTTACTCATTTCTGCACAGAACTGAGGCTCTGGGCTCACTTTTGTGAACTTCGGTTCTGAATGCTATTTGCTTTTATTGTTTGCGCAATTTGCTTTTTTTTCCTCTGCACATTGGGTTTTTGACAGTCTTCTTTTGTTTTAATAGGTTCTATTGGGTCTCTATTTTGTGGCTGCCTGTAAGAAGACAAATCTCAAGGTTGTATATCACTATCATACTTTGATAATTAATGTACTTTGAGCTTTGAAATTTAAAAGCTCCAGAATTCATTATAACATATCTTGCTCCCACAGTCTGGGACTGGGAATTGCACAAAAGTGAGCGCAAATTGGGACCTGAAAACTACGTTAGAATCTTCATGCCCACAATTAGCTCAGATAACATTGTCAGCAGCTGAACTGAAGATCCAACAACCACTAGTTTCGCAACCATGATTCTATATTCATGAAGTCTAGAAATCTGAAACAAAACAGAAAGGAGGTAGAGGTATTGAACAGGTCAGGAAGCACAGTCAACTTCCCCAGTCCTGATGAAAGGTGTCCACTCAAAAGGTTAACTGTTTATTTCCCTCCTTAGATGCTGCCTCACCCATTGAGTTGCTCCACCTCCTTTGTGCATTGATTTATGAGTTGATTACCTTTTGTAAAGGTAAGACAGAAATCACATCAGGTGTGCATGGTACAAACACAATTCCTGATCTCCCTGCGACAAATCAGGTAAATTGATTTTCCACTATCTTCATTAACACAAATACAGAAATTCTGCAGATGCTGGAAAGCCAAAGCAACACACACAATGCTGGAGGAACGCAGCAGGTCAGACAGCATCCATGGAAATGAACAAACAGTCGATGTTTTGGGCCGAGACCCTTCTTCAGGACAGGAAAAGAAGAGGGAAGGTGCCTGAATAAAAAGGTTAGAGGGGAGCATTCATCAACACAAGCAGCTGAAAATACATTTTTCATTTCAGGAATCTGTGAACAAGTACAGCAGCACACACATCTGTACATGCCTTTTAGGCTGTGACAGTTGGTGACAAATGGACTTGTATTTTGGTGTCAGGTTCTCACATCCAGGACAGAGTGACAAAGTCATCTCCAACTACTCTCAGCAAGGTGAAAAAATGCTGCGAAGTTTCAACAGTGGGCTTAGATCTTCAACTGTGTTACTTAAGCATGATTTGACAATCTCAGCTCAGGAAAAAATCTTAACGCAACCACTGAGGGAAGTGAAAAATTTCATCAGCCTTACCTTTAAATGAATATAATCATCAGAGAGCTCCGACCGTTTAACTAATGGCCCTTCGACAGGACCGAACTGTGTACGTTTTGGAATGCGCCTCTTAGAGAAAATTCCACCAGCAAACCGATTGATGTACAGAATAAGCGGCAGGCTGGCCCTGGCCCTGCTCAGGACAGGCCGATTGGGAATACAGTGCAGAGTACCATGCTTGGGGCATGCACCGGGGTGTGCAGTGTTACAATCCTCACACCCTGCAGTAAAGAACAGCAGAAAATAACAGACGCTTTCTTTCTAACTGTAACACTTTATTCTGCACTCTTATTGTTTTACCTTGTACTATCACAATGCACTGTTGTAATAAATTGATTTGCATGCAAGGCAAGATTTTCACTGTACGTCAATACGAAATAATAAACCAAACCTAATCAACTTCATTTATGTTTTTTTTATTTTAAAGTGAAGATGCTCTCAGTCGTGCTGCCATCTAATAAATAGCATCCAGTAAGAAGTGTTACACCAGAAAAGTATCAAAATACTGATGTTTGAATTTCTTCCAAATGGATAGCGAATATGTTTTTCCATAGAGGTACAGTCACTGCCTCACAGCACCAAAGACCTGAGTTCAATCCTGACCTCAGGTGCTGTCTATGCGGAGTTTGCCCGTTCACCCGATATCCACGAGTTTTCTCCGGGTGCTGTTTCCTCTCATGTATCCCAAAGATGTGCTTGTTGGTGGGTTAACAGGCCACTATACATTGCCCCTAATGGGTAGATGAGTGGTAGAATCTGAAAGTGTTGATAAGAAGGCGGGGAGAGTAAAAATCAATATAGGATTAGGCTAAATGGAGGGAGGGCTGGTGCTCAGTCTGGCTTCAGTGGGCCGAAGGGCCTGTTTCTGTGCTGTATTGCCATGTGAATGTGTGATTACACAACTCAACTTACATAAATCACATGGATTAAAGGGCCGAAGAGGACCCGGCTCCCAATCCTCCATATCAGATGAGTCCGCATCCTCCTCTTCCTCGTCTTCATCTTCATCCTCCTCTGTGTCCAGGTCATGTTCAGCTGTGTCCAATGTGTCTGGTGTTTGCTGCACAGAGTTACTGACCTCAGTTACCTGAGGAATACCATGATTTAGTGTGGACAAATGTGACTAAGAAGACAAAACAGATTCAATTTACTAGAATTCGTGTTAGCAACAAACCAACATCTTCACTCTGCTGAATATCAATCACATTGAAATAGAAAACAGGAGCATATAATCATACAGCAGAGAAACAGGCCAGTCGACCAACTCATCCACACTGATAAAGTGGGCATACATCTGCATTAATCGCAGTAGCGGTTACTTTAAAATAAACTAAAAACCGCTGAGAGACTAAGCCAGGAGATCAGCACTGTATGATGTGCTTCCAAAGTAACAAAATTCCAAAATCGGAAAAAATACATTCGATCCTTTCTTATGAAACCAGCAAAGATGAACAATCTCGTAGCAATAAAAAAAACTAACGAGACTAAATTAGCGATAGCGTTCAAATTAGCGCAATAACAAAATTAGCGATCGAATTAACGCATTTAAGGCGAAATTAGCGATCTAATTAGCATTCCAATGACATCTCAATTAGCGGTCTCAATTAGCGCAACTAAGCAGGTGAACTAACTTAGCATAACTAATTAGCGAACAGCATATTTCAGTGCACTAATAGCAATCAAATAGCGATCATACAGCAAACTAATTGTAATCGAATAACGGCCCATGTATTATTCGGCATGGGTTATGCTCTCTCCAATAGACCAAACTAAACTAAACATGGATATGTCACTATACTCATTTGCTTCTACTACAACCCACGTGACAGAGAATAGATACATGGCTCCTACATCCCAGCCCCTTAATTATTACACTATAGCAATTACAAATGCATACTACTAAAATAGGATACATGAAATTTTCAATGACAAACATCTCAACATTTATACAAATGCCCTCTTTCTTCTTCCTGCCAAGTCATTTAGCAGTCATCTAGGCCAGAGGTTACCAGTACAGAGTGATCTTTACCACCACTCTCTGTCAAGTCAAAGTCATGAAGTTTCTAGGGCTGAAGCCCCTCAAACCTCTGCCTCCTGTAGAAGACAGATCTTGGTTAGAGGCCTGCCCAGAAAGCTGGTCTTGGTCTTGATGCTTACCTGCTGCATAAATCCTCTTCTGTCTGGAAAGACTTGAATGACTCTTCACATGATCTACGAGTTTCAAGGTGTTGTGTTGTCAACAATAAGCATAATATCTCCTGGCAGGAAACTGCAATTTATACCTCATCATTTCTGACACTCCTGTAGCTGTGGTAAATACTCCTTGACACACTGTTTCCAAAACAAGTTTGACATGTATTGGGCTTGCTTCCATCTACAATGAGCATAAATATCTTCCTTTTGCAACTCTCCTGGTGGTAAGGATGGTGAGGTCTTCAGTACCAAACAGGTGGTTAGATGTTAGTGCTTCCAAATCATTGGGGTTGGATGATACTTTTGTAATCTGACGACTATAGAGAAAAGCCTCTACTTCACAAAGAACTGCGTGGAAACCCTCTTTGTCAAGATTCTGTACCTTCATGGTGGAACTGAGAACCTTTCACACAGACTTGTTCAATCTCTCCCATGTTCCTTCATGATGTGAACCAACCAGTGGTTAAAATTCCAGTTCATTCCTTTTTGAAGAAGGACATCACAGAATTGTGAATGATTCCACTTCTCAATGGCTTCTCACAACTCACGCTCAAAATCCAAAGTTCGTCATATTAATAGAGTGCAGTTTACGAACCTGTCCTTGACCTGCTATAAAGCATCAAAATGCATGAAGAAAGGAATCTGTGTCTAAAAAAGACGCCTCTTCAACATGAACAGCTCAAAGAGCTAGAAAGGTAAATATGACCCCATACCTCTTCACTGTACTCCTTCTACTCTTCACCTCTAAAAGGTCCAAAGTAATTCACTCCTACATGTGTAAGTGAAGGTTCATCTGGAGAGACTCTGTCTGGAGGTAGATCTACCATGCGCTGGCACCCTGGAGCTGTGTGCAACCATCAACAAACAACAAACTGAGACACGATTCTTCTTATAGCTGTACTAGCACTAGGAATCCAATATTTTTAGCACTACCTGGATAATATGGTTACGGCCACCATCTCCCACCTCTTGATGTAGATGCCTCCGAATGATGTCAGAGATCTAAAGATTCTTCACTGAGAGACAACCGTGGCCAATCTGACCTTTGGCTTTTTCAATCTCTTTCTCCAAAGAATATCCTTGTTGTTCTTCATCCAAGTCAAACTGAGCAAAAGCTATGTTCAATTGCTTGCTCTTCTGACTAAGAAACAAGGCCACTTAAATCTAAGAATAGAGGCCACTGTCTTTCTCAAACAGTCCAAGGCGAGAATTTCCAAGCTGAAAATTGTAAATACTTCTGGGTCCAATTGCGGCGTTCTGCATATTCGTAGATAACCAAGTCTCAGTGTAGCAAACAAGTGAGAAATTTCTCATCTACCTCTGATACAGCAGGCTTGCCCTCATATCATTAAATTTATTCTTCAGTGACGGCACATTCATCAACAAGATTCTGGGTAGTGGAGGCCTCATCCCTCTGCGTTCCAACCTGGCTTGGATTCCCCCGCTCCTTCCACACTTTCGGCCATGGCGATGAGCCTTAAAGTTGCTGTGCCTGACTGGTCCGGGTTCTTTAGTCGATCGTGAGATCTGAAGATCATTGGATTTAGAATTCCAGTGTTAAGAAGAAATTTACATGCTGTAGATTTCAGCGAAAATAATTCAAAAGTATACTTAAGATGAAATTTTAAACAATTTTCTGCAGCCTCCAAAAACTCGCTGATGATCGCCAGTGCCATCTTGTAGAATCTTCTTTTCAGATAGCACTACCAGACTCAAAATTCCTGAAGGATCAAAGGAGGATCTAACCGTGGAGAGGATTCCCCCTTCTGGTGAGTGGTTTATCTAGGATCGGGATCTTAAACTTGTAAGTATCAGACTGAAAGCACATTTGCACACCCAGTATTCTGTCCACTGAAGGTATATCTTGATCCAAATCCTTTCGCTCTTTACTCTTCAGGTATCACAACTAGCACACTTTGTCTGTGGCTTATCGACTTTGAGGTCGAAAGCAGCCTTTAGCACAAATGGATACAAGGTCATGATAGAGAGAGACAGCTTCTTTCTCAGAGGACGCTGACACAAGGCAGCCATCAACATTGAAGCAATGCAAAACTTTATTCACTGTCTCATAGCTAACTGCTCTTCATTGCCTTCTGCAAATTTCCAAAAAGCAGAATTGGCACATCTCAGTGATAAGGTTACTCCAAAGAGATGTACCACCATTATAAAGTCCACCATATCTTGGCTGAGACCACCATCAGGCTACCAGAGAAACTTCAGCAGGTCTCCATTTTCCTTTGGTACTTTAACCTGATGAAATGTTGATTCAATATCTGCCATGATCTGGTTCTTTTCTGAATCTGGTTATGACTCCAAACATTGAGCTAGTAAGGACAGGTACCTATAAAAGCTGATCATTCAGTGATATTCTCTGAAAGCGCTCCACAATCAAACACAACAAGGTTTCCCTTTTCAGGGGTGGTAAACACCTTGATGTGGAACATACCAGACTTCCCATCACTGCGTTCCAGATTGTCTGCTAGCACTCTTTCAGCATAACCTTTGGAGATGACATCCTTCCTGAAAGCTGTGTAGTCAGTATGAAATGACAAATCCTTCTTAAACCTCTTCCTTACATTTAGAGCATCTTCCTATTATTTGACATGTTAACCTTCTTCTTTCTCAAACGCAAACTAATCTGGCAGTGGCCATTCACCAGTTTTGCAGAATTCATAACCAGCTACATGAACTTGTGGTCTGCTCTTGACAAACCAGGTTATTCATCCTGTTTACATTCAGGGAAGTCTGCCTTGAACTGCCGTTGTCAAAGCTCATCGAAGTTCAAAACTAAGTTCCTGTTAATTATCACCTCTGGCTGAGCACACTCTTCCATCACCATTCTCTCCTTTCAGTGGTCCATTCACAGTCCAGCCCAACATTGTTCTGATTGCTTAGGGTCCATTATTAACACCTGTGAATCACTTGCAATGGCTCCATTGCTTAAGGCACATTTGTTCCAATCAGCAGTTTAATTTCTGAACCAATCTCTGGCAAATGGACATGTTTCCAGTGAGACCATCCCTGTAAAAACCCTGTGACATAGAATGTTCCCTTTGTGAACACACCATCTAAACCAGCCGCTTCCAATCCTGAAACAATGCAGATACTCAATCTTCTCTTGACCCATGTTGTGTAAAAGAATGCTTGTCCTTTTTCCAATGAGGTTGGGCTTCTTTGTGAGGCTTCCTTGACCTAGGAAAGCACAAGTAACTGTTGTCTTGTTACCCTTCTTAGACTTCACTTGTACTGCAATTATGGGAAGTTTACAATCATGATCACCAGCCCCTGTAAGGCAATTCGATATCAGGGCACTACTCACTGCTGTGTCTGATTCTTTCAGAGCCTGTTTTGATTCTGCACCCTTTTCGTTAGAGTGAATATGAAGCATGCTGGAATACTTGCCACTGCATATCTTGCAGAAAACATCCTAGCTGATGTCTCCTGCACACAAACAGCCAAAGCACACACCATTTTCTTTTAGGCAGTCAATCTTCTCACTATGAGCCCATCTCTCCAGCTGAGGGCATGAATCCAATGTACGTTCACCCTCACTGAACAAACACTTTTTAGCTGACGAGACCATTCCCCTTCCATTAGTTTTATGTTCAGTTTTAGATTTACTTCTCACAGTGGCCACAGTAGCGGCAAAGCTGCTTCCTTTAGCCTTAGAATGAAATTGTGACTTAGTTTTGTTCACACTTTTGCTAATTGCAATTGATGTAGCAGCCTGTATATTCCCAAACACCAGGTGTGTAGCAATCTTTATTTGCCTTTCAATAAAATCAACAATGTCAGTGAAAGTAATATTACAGTTGTGCCTTTGGTTCACAGACCACCGTTCTCCACTTATCCCTAAGCATATAAGACAATTTCTTTACGACAATTGACATATAAGCAAGTGTGTCCAGTTCATGCATCTACCACACTTCTTCCACGGCACTGGAACAGTCTCTGAGAAAAAGACTGTAGTTTTGAAGAGTTACTTCAGATTTGATAGGTACCCAAGAAAGATCCTTTTGCATGTGGGCAGGTGCAATTTTCTGTTCATTACCAAAATATTCCTGCAGTAAAGCCCTTTCTGAGGGTTGATATGCTGGCAACTTCTGACAAGTTCTCTAGGGTGACCTCTAGTGTACTGTTCAAGGAAATAGAGCCAATCACTATTGCTGTCAGTCTTGCCTTCAACATGATTTTCAAAAGCTCTCTCATGAATGCATGATACCGTAATGGATTTCCATCAAAGACTTAACTCTCTCCTTTAGGCAAAGATGAAATGTGTTGTTGTGTCAATAAAGTTGTTACTTCTGCTTCCTCATAATATCAATAATACTGTTTTGACCTCTATTGTCTCAAACAAGTGTTTCTATGCTGTAAATAAATGTCCCCATGAGCACTTCAAGCTGTTGGATATGGCAGAGGTTCAAAGTGCCTCCTTGGTGCAGGCTGAGAGTGAACACCCTGAACCACCTCTTGCGGTTTTGTTCATGTTTCACAGACACTTGAGGAACAACTGCATCAATATTGACATTGAATGTGTTTAGTTTTCTTTGTGCCTTTTCAATAAAGGAACTCATACCATAGGACTGTCCTGCTGGAGCACCTTTAGCACTCACCTCACTTGAAGCCCTTAACATTTCAACTTTGGCCATCTGTGCGGCAATTTCTTCCTGCAACTTAAGCCGCTCCTTCCTTTTCCACAGCTGTTCCTCTTGCTTTTCCAGTGCAAGTCTGTTCTTCAATAATAGTTGCTGTGCAATTAATGTAGCTAAATCATACTCAATAAGTTATTAGATACAAAAGGTGCTCTGCCTGCAACAAAACATTAAGCACTGACATTTGACACACCGTTGCTCAGGTCTACATAATCCTTCATGCCCTCTGCTAATATGCATAGTCAAAGCATGCCTTGGAATTTGAGAAACATGGTCTGATGAAAGGTGAGATGTATTCACTTGTTGCAGCAACTTGACCTTCAATGGAATATATTTGGGTCAACCATTGTTTTATATCCTCTATGAGTGCACTACTAAGGCATTAATATTTGAAAAACATTGTTTGTTTTTCCAACTCGGCCTTGGGAAGTGATGAGATCAACATGTGATGTTGCTTAGCAACAGCTTCATAGAAAATAGTCAAGTCCTCAAGATAAGATTGCACTTGTAAGGCACTTTTCTTATTTCCCATAAGACCCTTAATTGATGGTATTAAAGCTCTAATTTTGTTCACGTTCACATTTGTTTTATATTCCTTTTGAAGACTTTCGATTCTACCCTCTAAAGCTTTCGAAGTAGGTTTACTTTCTCTTTTGCCAGCCCCAATGTGAGGGTTGATGATGCCAGTTGCATGCTTCTAGTCACTCATGTTCTTGTTTCTAGTTGCGGCACTCGCAATTAACTCTTTGTTTGCCACAGCACCAGCGATATTCCGTTCAATAAACATAGGCAACAAACAAACTGTCTGCACATCCACAGTGCTTAAACCAGACCAAATAAGCGGCCATCAATTCAAATGTTGACAACCGGAATATTTCAGCAGTACAATATAACAAAGTGACGAACCCCTAGGCAAACACCACATGATGGAGCAATAGTCCACAATGGACAGGCAGCGCTGACTATTCAAAACTGTGTTCAAATTACAAACACACAGCATGAATCAACAAAAGCTCACAGATAATCCTACCGCAAGTTGCTCCTGTTTCCAACGTTTTATTCTCAGTGTTGCAATTCCAATTTCGCCAACGGGTCCAAGGCATTCCTTTGTCAGAGACTGACGTTCATTTGGTACAACTACTTTTTGTTGACAAATGTAGTGGTTACTTTAAAACAAACCAAAAACAGCTGAGAGACTAAGCCAGGAGATTGACACTATATGACGTGCTTCCAAAATAATGAAGTTCCAAAATCGAACATCCAGCAAAGATGATCTTATAGCAATAAAACTAACAAAACTAAATTAGAGATATAACATTCAAATCAGCGAAGTTACGAAGTTAGCGGCCAAACTAACATATTGAAGTGAAGTTAGCGATCCAGTTAGCGTTCCATTAATGTCCCAATTTGTGTAATTATGTGGTCAAACTAACTTAGCATAACTAATAAGTGAACAGCATATTTAAGTGTATTAATAGTGATTGAATAGCAGTCAACAAAAATATCATTCTCCATGGTTCAACCCCTCTCTACTACACTAAACTACTAAGCGTGAATACGTAACTATACTGATTTGTTTCGACCACGTCCCAACCTGCGTGACAAAAGCAGCACATACAGAATGCTGGAGGAACTCAGCAGGCCAGGCAGCAGTTATGGAAAAGAGTAAACAGTCGACGCTACAGTCCAAGACCCTTCATTGGAACTGGAAAAAAAAAAGAGAAGAAAGACGTCTTCTCATTTTTTTCCTCTCTCTAGTCTTGTTGAAGGGTCTCAGCCCGAAACGTCGACTGTCTACTCTTTCCCATAGATTTTGCCTGGACTGCTGGGTTCCTCCAGCATTCTGTATGTGTTGCTTCAAGTTCTTGCCTTGACGCTCCTCAGATGCTGAAAGTGTGTCAGCTTCAAATGTGCCCTCAGGCAGTGCATACCAGGTACTCACCACTCTCTGGATGAAGTTCCTTACCTTAAATCGACATCCACCAGTTTTATCTGAAATGGGGAAGAGTTTTCTGGATTCCACCTGATCTTCTCCTCTCAATTGTATATACCTCAATCATGTCCTCTCTGTACCACCTCTGATTCATGAAGAACAGACCCAGCTTTTCCAATTTCTCATTAGAACTAAAACAAACACTCCATCCCTGGCAACATCCCACTGAATCTTCTTTACCCTCTTTCCAGCCCAATCAAATCCTTCCTATATCTTGGCAACTAGAGATGCACAATGTACTCTAATTGAAGTCTACCAAGGCTTTATAATGTTGGAGCATAACTACCCTACATCTGTCCTCATTGCCCCAAATAATGAAGGCCAAAATCCTATCGGCCTTCCTAATCTTATTGACAACCTCTGCTGGTACCTATAAGGATCTATGGACTTGTACTCCAAAGTTCCTTTGGTCCTAAATTCACTTTCATGGTGTTTGTCCCAGCTCATTCAGTGCTGCCAAAATGCATCATCTCATATTTGTTTGGATAAGACTCCATCTACCATTTATCAGCCATTTCACCAACTCATCGATATCTCTCTGTCGCTATAGACTACCCTCCACATAATCAACAACTCCACCAACCTCAATATCATTCATAAACTTATTGATCTTGCCTCACAAATCTGCAAAGTTCAAATTATCAAAGTATGTATATGTTATCATATACTACCTTGAGATTCATTTTCTCACAGGCATTCACAGGAAAAATGCATAAGAGTTCTTCAAAAAGTTATACATGAAAGATAAAGCTGTACTATACATTACAAACAACAAGGGTCCCAAAACTGATCCACCTGGGACACCACTAGTCACAAGCATCCAATTGTACAAACAACCTTTGACTATCACTCTCTGTCTCCTATTGCCAAGCTAATTTTGGATCCAGTTTACCAATTTGGATCCCATGGCCCTTAACTGTTTGAATCTGTCTCCCATGCAGGACCTTCTCATGCCCTGTCCTCATGGATACAAAGAATTCAATCAAACTGGTTAGGCAAGATCTGTCCTTGACAAAGCCACTTCAGCTTTCCACATATTCACTGATCTTGACGCTCAGTATCTGGTATCACACTTGCGTCCAGTGAAGGTTTGACCACTCTTAACACTGTCCATTCACACAATGGTCACTCTGCTCAAACCCCACATCTTTTTATTGGCACTAGTTAACTAATAACCCAAGCAATCTCCCACTCCACAGAGAAGTCCTGACATGCGCTGCTCATTTTTTGCATGCATCTTTAATTGCGATTTGATGTCATCCTCTCTATTACAATATTATATGAAGGCATGTAGAATTTGTATCCTCCAAAATATCAAGTATTATTGGATACTTAACTCCCATTTTTTAAAAATCACTATGCAGCCTTGTCTCCATTGCTATAATCTCATTTTACCTGATTACATCTATTTGTGCTATTAATTTGTTCATCTTATTAAAATGCTTTGTGAATTTCAATATTAAACTTTCAGATTAATCTTATTGATTATTTTAAGACAATGTAAACATTTTACTTTGTGTTTATAAAACTATCTGTTTTACTGGCACCTACTGCTTCCCTGGACACGTTTGAATATTCTGCCCCTTCCTGAAATGATTTGATTATTCTTCCCTAATCATCATTCTGCTCTGCTTCGTTGTCCTCTCTACCATTCTAGATTTTGCCTTCACTATAATACACCTTCCTTATTTAGTGCCTTGTTTATTCTCAATCTCAGTTAAAAACTTTTGTTCATCATCTGTATTCTGCTCTAGATATTACCTTAACTTTTTTCCTTCTACACTTGATGGTAGCTACAGGTTTTTGACAGAAGTGGATGGTCAGTGTGTTTAGGATTATATCTGACAATGATTGAACTTCTGCTGAACTGAAGACTATTTTACCTGAGAATTGTTTTCCACCGGTATTGGCTGCTGGGTCTCAGTCACACTGCCAAGAACTGCCAGATTGGCACCAGATACATTCTGGCTGGTGGGCAAAAGAACTGTTACCTGGAAAGAAAGAAAGTTTGTCAGAGCAGATAAGGACCTTTATTTATCCATTTTACCCCTTTTTTTAAAAATATTTTATTGTCACCTGGAAGAGATCCTTTAAAAATGACACATTGCTCATATTAAATATCACTGGTTTGAAGTTTGCCCTCAACTGCAAGCTATATTATTCCCTGTTCAGAAAGATGGATCCCTTTCCAATTAGATGAAATGTAAAGATTTGCAAATGTTTCGTTCAGTTTACTCCAAATTTTTCATGGAAACAAAACAGCTACCTACATCAACCATCTGAATCAGTTCCAGAGGAAGATTTTTTTTTAAAAATGCATTCTTTGAAATCCGAAATAAAAATATAAAATGCTGCAAGCACAGAGTCCGCTGGGTAGCATCTATGGAAATGTAAACAGAATTAACGTTTTAGACTAAAGACCCTTCAACAGAATTTTTTCCAGTATTTTCTAGTTTCCCCTTGGTGAGAGGAAACCAGGTTGGTTCTGGGAGAGTTGAGGCTCCTTTAATCCAAACATGGAAGGGATATTATTCCAGCTGTTATTTAACACACACAGAACCTGAGGGGTAATCAAGATAAAGCCGAGAAAGTGAAAGATAATAAATACACAAAAGTAGTAACAAGGATAACAGCAGTACAAAAAGTACCTGCAAATTATAAACAGTCAAAATAGATGCTTGATGAGCTCCATTCTAAGGCCAAGGGTTACCTGCTCTTAGAAAAGATCTTGGAACATCAACTCTGTTGCTGGTTTGTACCACCATCATTTTGTCCTGGAGTTACAGTTTTAATGTAATTAGTGTACCTGATTAAACCAATCAACATATCTTAAATCTGACAAGGATCTAATGCTTTCCCAGCGAATATGATGAATAAACTCTTTTCTGGCTTCTAGCCGGGTGTGGGTATCGATGACAAACTCTGCCATCTTCATCCCTGATAAAATGCAGATTAATCAAGGATGGTGAGCAAGGCTTTGTTGAATCTTTTGAGATAGTAATAGGAAGGTTTTACAAGCGCATCACAACTGACATGGATCTAGGCAAAGTGTGTGACACCCTCACATGGCAGACTGACCAGAATAGTAATTGCTTTTGGATGAAAAGGGAAAATGGCAAGCTAAATCCAAAACTGGCTCAGTGGCAGAAGCATATTTTAATGATTGCATTTGTCTCTGTAGGCCCAGTGTTAACTTGCAATATTTATCAATGTTTTAAGCTTCTTGATTGCGTCAAAGTCCAACTGTCCTCTTTTGCCTGATCCCAACAGTTGGCCCAAACCACAGCCTCTGTATTGTTGTCACCTCTTGCCAAATGTCCTTTCAGGGAATCTCAGCAAATAAACTATTGTTTGCATCTGTTGCATTTATTATGATTATGGCTGATCATCCAACTCAGAACCCCACCCCAGCCTTCCCTCCATACCCCCTGACCCCCGCAGCCACAAGGGCCATATCTAACTCCCTCTTAAATATAGCCAATGAACTGGCCTCAACTGTTTCCTGTGGCAGAGAATTCCACAGATTCACCACTCTCTGTGTGAAGAAGTTTTTCCTAATCTCGGTCCTAAAAGGCTTCCCCTCTATCCTCAAACTGTGGCCCCTCGTTCTGGACTTCCCCAACATCGGGAACAATCTTCCTGCATCTAGCCTGTCCAATCCCTTTAGGATTTTATACGTTTCAATCAGATCCCCCCTCAATCTTCTAAATTCCAACGAGTACAGGCCCAGTTCATCCAGTCTTTCTTCATATGAAAGTCCTGCCATCCCAGGAATCAATCTGGTGAACCTTCTTTGTACTCCCTCTATGGCAAGGATGTCTTTCCTCAGATTAGGGGACCAAAACTGCACACAATACTCCAGGTGTGGTCTCACCAAGGCCTTGTACAACTGCAGTAGTACCTCCCTGCTCCTGTACTCGAATCCTCTCGCTATAAATGCCAGCATACCATTCGCCTTTTTCACCACCTGCTGTACCTGCATGCCCACTTTCAATGACTGGTATATAATGACACCCAGGTCTCGTTGCACCTCCCTTTTTCCTAATCGGCCACCATTCAGATAATAATCTGTTTTCCTATTTTTGCCACCAAAATGGATAACTTCACATTTATCCACATTAAATTGCATCTGCCATGAATTTGCCCACTCACCCAACCTATCCAAGTCACACTGCATCCTCTTAGCATCCTCCTCACAGCTAACACTGCCACCCAGCTTCGTGTCATCCGCAAACTTGGAGATGCTGCATTTAATTCCCTCATCCAAGTCATTAATATATATTGTGAACAACTGGGGTCCCAGCACTGAGCCTTGCGGTACCCCACTAGTCACCGCCTGCCATTCTGAAAAGGTCCCGTTTATTCCCACTCTTTGCTTCCTGTCTGCTAACCAATTTTCCACCCACACCAATACCTTACCCCCAATACCGTGTGCTTTAAGTTTGCACACTAATCTCCTGTGTGGGACCTTGTCAAAAGCCTTTTGAAAATCCAAATATACCACATCCACTGGTTCTCCCCTATCCACTCTACTAGTTACATCCTCAAAATCACCCCTATATTCTGAGGCTGTGTCCTCTGGTCTTAGACTCCCCCACTGTAAGAAAGATCCTCTCCACATCCACCTGTAATGCCCTAGTTCATTTTTTTTTTTAACTGTTATGCTGTATGTATTTCATTTTGTGCTATATGCATTTCATTTGGCAGTTCTGTAAGAGCAGCTTGATCCATTATCAGCTTGTTTGGGTTATTGTTGAAGATAAAAGATGAAGAGAAATGCACGCCATCCAATTGGGATGGTCAGATTAAGGGGAGGTTTCTCGGGTGAGGTACACCAAGGTTCGGTTTGGGACTTTTGCTCGCGAGGAGATGAAGAGGGAAGACGCAGGAGAGAGGAGGTTGTAGGATTCGACCCGGAGCTAGACTGTGATTTGACGAAGCCTGGGGTAAGATCAATCGAGCATCGGTGACTTGGAGAAACTGTAAACTCCAACTTGTGTACACTAGACTGTTTCATTAAAATGGGCCCTTTTCTTTTTTCGTTCTTTTCTTTAGTAACCCTTTAGTCAAATTGAGAATCGTACTCTGTTATTCCTGTGACTCTAATTTGTAACAGGGTAGCAAATTACACAGCATCTACACAAAACAGGGGTTTGGGGTGGGAGAGCGCCTCAATCTCACGAGTTTGGCAGGGCCAGAAGTTGTTTTCCCTAGACTTACACAGCCAAGGAAACCAGGGGGTTTCACACCCTATCAAGAGCATTCACCATTCGATAGGTTTCAACGACGCCACTCCTCATTCTTCTGAATTCCAGTGAGTACAGGTCCAGAGCCATCAAGCGCTCTTCATATGACAAGCCTTTCAATCCCAGTATCACATTCGTGAACCTCCTTTAAACCCTCTCCAATGTTCGCACATCCTTTGAGATAAGTGGCCCAAAATTGCTCACAATACTCCAAATGAGACCTCGCCAGTGCTTTACAAAGCCTCAACATTACAGCCTTGCTTTTGTATTCTAGTCCTCTTGAAATGAATGCGAACATCACATTTGCCTTCTAAAACACCAACTCAACCAGCAAATTAACCTTAATCCTGCACAAGGGCTTCCAAGTCCCTTTGCACCTGAGATTTTCTCTCCATTTAGAAAACAGTCTACATTTTTATTTCTTCTCCCAAACTGCATGACCATACATTTTCCAACACCGTATTCCATCTGCCACTTCTTTGCCCATTCTCCGAATCTGTCCAAGTCCTCCTGTAGCCACTGTAATTCCTCAAAACTACCCACCCCTTTACTCATCTTCATATCTTCTACAAACTTTGCCACAAAGCTATCAACTCTGTCATCCAAATCATTGCCATTTAACATAAAAAGCAGTCACAACACAGACGCCTATGGAACACCACTAGTCACCAGCAGCCAACCAGAAAAGGCTCCCTCTTCTCCAAGTTTTTGCCTCCTGCCAAACAGCCAAAACCCTATCCATGCTAGTATCGTTCCTGTAATACCATGGGCTCTTAACTTATTAAGCAGCCTCCTGTGGCACCTTGTCAAAAGCCTTCTGAAATTCCAAGTGCCCAACATCCACTGATTCCCCTTTGTCTATCCTGCCTGTTATTTCTTCAAATAAATTCCAACTCATCTGTCAGGCATGATTTTCCCTTGAGGAAACAATGCTGACTACAGCCTACTTTATCATGTGCTTCCAAGTACACTGAAACCACATCCTTAACAATTGACTCCAACATCCCAACTACTGAGGTCAGACGAACTGGTCTTTAATTTCCTTACTCTGTCTCTCTCCCTTCTTGAAGAGTGGATGACATTTGCGATTTTCCATTCCTCCAAAACCATGCCAGAATCAACTGATTCTTGAAAGATCATTACTAATGCCTCCACAATCTCTTCAGCCACCTCTTTCAGAACCCTGGGGTGTACACTATCTGATCCAGGTGATTTATATACCTCCGGACCTTTCAGTTTGGGGTTGAGCATCATATATGGAGGTAGGGGGTGTGTGGACTGTTGAGAATATGAGCCTCAGTCAAATTCTGAAACCATTACTATATATTTTAATTTGCATTGGCTGGAACTAGAATGAACAGCAAAATGAGGGCATAAAAATTGACAGTGGCAAATGTAAACTGCTGCACAATACTGTAGCAGTGTGCTACACACAGCGCTAAAATAACCACACGTAGTCGGTGAGTTAGAGTTGTGATGAAAGAGATTTATTCAAACTTCGCCGCCTGCTTTAAAGCCTTCCCGTTCCCGCCCTCCCTGGGCAGGACTGCTGTGCGGAATGCATATTCCCAGACCCTTTCCGCGCACGGGATATTCCCCCCTGCTGGTGAAGATGGCCTGGCGCCCTTTTTGGGGCCAGCACACGCCGGTTCGTGTGTGCTAGAAAGTGGGTCGCCACATAACCCACCGCTCCCCCCCCCCCCCAGAACCGGCGATACCTCCCCCAAAGTCCACAGTCTGGATCGGCCTCTGTTTGGGAGGTCTGCCCCTGCGCCGCGGTGCCTGAGCCTGGACCGGCTGCGCCAAGTCCACATGGGCCGGTTTGAGTCGGTCCACCGTGAAAACCTCCTCTCTTCTCCCAATGTCCAGCACGAACGTGGACCCGTTGTTCCTGATCACCTTAAACGGCCCCTCGTAGGGCCGCTATAGCGGTGCCCGGTGTCCGCCCCGTCGTACAAAAAGAAACTTACAGTTCTGCAAGTCTTTGGGTACGCAGGTCAGGCTCTGTCCGTGTTGTGAAGTCGGTATGGGGGCCAGGTTACCAAGCCTCTCACGTAGTCTGTCCAGGACTGCTGCGGGTTCTTCCTCTTGCCCCCTTGGGGCTGGTATGAACTCTCCTTGGACGACCAGGGGCGCGCCGTACACCAACTCAGCCGATGAGGTGTGCAGATCCTCCATGGGTGCCGTGCGGATTCCAAGCAGGACCCAGGGAAGTTCATCCACCCAGTTAGGCCCTTCCAGGCGGGCCATGAGAGCTGACTTCAGGTGACGGTGGAAACTCTCCACTAGTCCGTTCGACTGTGGGTGGTAGGCAGTTCTGTGGTGTAGCTGCGATCCTAAAAGGCTGGCCATAACTGACTACAGGCTGGAGGTGAACTGGGCGCCCCGTCGGAGGTAATGTGGGCTGGTACCCCGAAGCATGCCACCCAGGTTGTGATCAGTGCTCGGGAGCAGGATTCGGAGGTGGTGTCGGTGAGCGGGACTGCCTCTGGCCATCTGATGAACCAGTCTATCATAGTTAGGAGGTACCGCGCTCCGCGTGACACTGGCAGGGGCCCCACGATATCCACATGAATGTGGTCGAACCTCCGGTGGGTGGGTTCGAACTGCTGCGGCGGAGCCTTGGTGTGCCGCTGCACCTTGGCCGTTTGGCATTGCATGCACGTTTTGGTCCATTCACTGACCTGTTTACGAAGTCCATGATGCCACACGAACCTGTTGGAGACCAGCCAGATGGCTGTCCTGATGGAGGGGTGTGCTAAGTTGTGAATGGATTCGAAAACCCACCGGTGCCAGGCTGCTGGGACGACGGGGCAGGGTGGGCCGGTAGCTACGTCACATAGTAGGGTCCTCTCACCTGGGCCTACGGGGAGGTCTTGAAGCTGCAAACTGGAGACTGCAGTCCTGTAACTAGGGATCTCATCGTCTGCCCGCTGTGCCTCCAGCAGTGCTGCATAGTCCACCCCCTTGTACAGGGCCTGTATGGTCGGTCTGGAAAGTGCGTCCGCCACGACATTGTCCTTTCCCGAGACATGCCGAATGTCCATCGTGTACTCGGAGATGTAGGACAGATGTCGTTGCTGGTGGGACGACCAGGGGTCGGACACTTTCATGAACGCAAAGGTAAGCGGTTTGTGGTCGTGAACGCAGTGAAGGGCCTACCTTCTAAGAAGTATCTGAAATGCCCGATTGCCAGGTATAGTGCCAATAGCTCCCGGTCGAAAGCACTGTATTTGAGTTCAGGTGGTCGTAGGTGTTTGCTGAAGGACGCCAGGGGTTGCCAGCGACCCTCGATGAGTTGTTCCAGCACTCCACCGACTGCTGTGTTGGATGCGTCCACCGTGAGGGCAGTAGGAACGTCCGCTCTGGGGTGCACTAGCATCACGGCGTTTGCCAAGGCTTCTTTGGTTTTAACGAAAGTGGTTGCGGCCTCTTCGTTCCAGGTAATGTCCTTGTCCTTACCCGATATCAGAGTGAGCAGGGGGTGCATGGTTCGGGCTGCTGAGGGGAGGAAACAGTGGTAGAAATTCACCATACCCACAAATTCCTGCAGGCCTTTGATTGTGTTGGGTCGGGGGAAGTGGCGGACCACGTCTACCCTGGCGGGCAGAGGGGTTGCCCCGTCCTTGGTAGTCCTGTGGCCCAGGAAGTCAATGGTGTCGAGTCCGAACTGGCATTTGGCCGGGTTGATTGTAAGGCCAAATTCGCTCAGGCGGGAGTACAGCTGGCGGAGGTGGGACAGATGCTCCTGACGACTACTGCTGGCTATGAGGATGTCGTCCAAATAGATGAATGCAAAGTCCAGGTCGCGTCCCACCGCGTCTATTGGCCGCTGGAAAGTCTGTGCAGCATTCTTCAGGCCGAACGGCATTCGGAGGAATTCGAGAAG
Source organism: Mobula hypostoma (assembly GCF_963921235.1). NCBI lineage: Eukaryota > Metazoa > Chordata > Chondrichthyes > Myliobatiformes > Myliobatidae > Mobula > Mobula hypostoma. Next base: position 16,471,196 of record NC_086129.1, on the reverse strand, counting down.
TCCGAACAGGGTGATGAGTGCTGTTTTGGGGATGTCGTCCGGATGTACCGGGATTTGATGGTATCCCCGGATGAGGTCTACCTTAGAATAGATCCTTACGCCGTGTAGGTTTGCTGCGAAGTCTTGAATGTGCGGCACAGGGTAGTGGTCTGGCGTTGTAGCCTCGTTCAGTCTGCGGTAGTCACCGCATGGTCTCCAGCCCCCCCGTTGCCTTGGGCACCATGTGCGGGGGGGGGGAGGCCCATGGGCTGTTGGACCGTCGTATGATCCCCAATTCCTCCATCTTCTTGAACTCCTCCTTCGCCAGTCGGAGCTTGTCCGGGGGAAGCCTTCGAGCACGGGCGTGGAGGGGTGGTCCCTGGGTCGGGATGTGGTGAAGTGCTCCGTGTCTGGGCATGGCTGCCGTGAACTGCAGTGTCAGTACTGATGGGAAATCCGCCAGGACTGATGGGAAATCCGCCAGGACTCTGGTGAATTCGTTGTCGGACAGCGTGAAGGAGTCCAGGTGTGGGGCTGGCAACTGTGCTTCACCCAGGGAGAACGTTTGAAAAGTCTTGGCGTGGACTAATCGCTTCCCTTGCAGGTCGACCAGCAGGCTGTGGGCTCGTAGAAAATCCGCCCCCAGGAATGGTTGGGCCACGGCGGCCAGTGTGAAGTCCCACGTGAACCGGCTGGAGCTGAACTGTAGCTGCACCGTGCGGGTGCCGTAGGTTTGTAATTGTGCTGCCATTTGTGGCCCTCAGGGTGGGTCCCAGTTCTCTGTTGCGGGCGTTGTAACTCGTTGGAGGTAAGACACTGATCTCCGCTCCGGTGTCGACCAAAAAGCGGTGTCCCAACTGCTTGTCCCAGACATACAGGAGGCTGTCCTGATGGCCAGCCGCCATAGCCAGGCCCTGGCGTTTCCCGGGAATTTGCAGGGTGGTCTACAGCGGCGGGCCTCTGTGCCCCACCACTGGTGGTAGAAGCACCATTGTTCGTTGGGCTCCTCACTCCCATCGCCCGGTTTTGTAGGCTCTGCTGCCGGGCCTGGTCTGGTCTGTCGTTGGGCACGCGGCTTGGTGATCTGTGCGACGGACGCCCCTCTCTCTTTCCTGGTATTCCACAGCACATCTGCCCGGGCTGCCACCTCCCAGGGGTTGCTGAAATCTGCGTCGGACAGCAGCAGGCATATGTCCTCGGGCAGTTGCTCTAGGAACGCCTGCTCAAACGTGAGGCAGGGTTTGTGTCCTTCAGCCAGGGCGAGCATCTCGTTCATTAATGCCGATGGCAGCCTGTCTCCCAAACCATCCAGGTGCATTAAGCGGCGTGCTCGTTCGCGCCGTGAGAGTCCAAAAGTCCTTCTGAGCAGGGCTTTGAATGCTGTGTATTTGCCGTCCTCCAGGGGCAACTGTATAAACTTCTCAACTTGTGCAGCTGTCTCCTGGTCGAGGGAGCTCAGCATGTAGTAGTAGCGAGTGGACTCCGAGGTTATCTGCCGAATATGGAATTGTGCTTCTGCTTGTTCGAACCACAGAAAGGGTTGCAGTGTCCAAAAGCTTGGCAGTTTTAACGAAACTGCGTGAACAGATGCGGCTTCGGTCATCTCTGGTCCAAATATCGTTTGGACCGTCGGGGTCACTAATTGTAGAGGTGTGCTACACACAGCGCTAAGATAACCACACATAGTCGGTGAGTTAGAGTTGTGATGAAAGAGATTTACTTAAACTTCGCGGCCTGCTTTAAAGCCTTCCCATTCCCACCCTCCCTGGGCGGGACTGCTGTGGGGAATGCATATTCCCAGACCCTTTCCGCGCGTGGGATTTTCTCCCTGCTGGTGAAGATGGCCTGGTGCCCTTTCTGGGGCCAGCGCGCACCGGTTCATGTGTGCTAGAAAGTGGGTCGCCACAATACATCACAGTTGTGAACTGTCAATGTTGCCTGTTACCAAAATACTAATGCGAGTTGTTCCTGTATTTGCTAATTACATTGGCATAAAGTGGCATGTACTGTATGTGAGAACCCAAAGACTCTTAAGGACCCCCAACATCAATGTTAAGGAACCAAAATAAAAATAATGGCTGTGATTCAAACAATAAGACGATGCCAAAGCAATTTAAGGAAATTAAAGACTTGCACATATTTCAAAGTTCTGAACTGATGTATGTGAACACGTAGGCTGAGCTACAATCCCAAGATTTTTTTTTATGTTGAATGTGGAAGAGAGATGCAGGAGGCCTTCACTGTCTGTTAAAGTATACACTACAGGAAGATTACTCCACCATCCTGTACTAAAAGTTGAGGTAAGTCATCAGCTATCACCCTGTTCTAATGTACAGTGTAGACAGAGCTCCATTATCCTGCCCAAATCTCAGGGTACAGAGGGATCTCTTCACCAGTCTGCTCTAAAGCAACACACACACACACACACACACACACACACACACACACACACACACACACACAGTACAAGTAATTACAAAATGCACATGGATGCTTTCACCATCCTTTCTGAACATGCGATGCACAAAAAGCTTGCTATCGAAAAAGATTCATTTAGTTTAATGCAGAGCAATGACCAGAATACCCTTGATACCTGCTGAGTGGTTGTGTCCTGTTGGATATATGCTACTTGGGACTGATCGGTGAAAACAGCCTGGAAAAAAAAACAGGAGTTACAAGACTGTTTACTGTTACCGATCACAATTAAACAGATCTCTTATTCCCCGAAGTCCCCTGAACCTGCTCCCAGAGGAAGTAGTCCCAGGATAACAAAAACATGCATTTATTGAGCACTATTAATGTTGTACTAACTTTCTAAATGATCCACAGGAATGTTATCAGACAACTTTTGACATAGAGCTCCGAACAAGGATGTGATGAGCTGCAGGCATAAAATCTGATCCCAGACTTACAGAAATGCCATTAATTGCTGTCACAGACACAAGTTTAATGATATTACACAAGAAAAGATGGCCTTTACTGCAGAACAAATCCACCTGCATCAAATATTTACATCTCACAACTCAAGGTAAAACGGTTACTTGTTTGCACTTCCACAGAAATGTAATTCTAGTTTTCCCATTTTACAATCAACCTAAAATGTGGATACAATGTGCAGGTAAGTGAGTAGCCAACCAAAAATCGTAATCATTGACGGGCAGAGTGCTCCATCCATCACCATCCCATGGCTCAGACTGCTTTATACTAACCTTGTCAGCCAGATTTGGTCTTTAGGAACCTGAGGGAACATTCACTTGTCACACAACCCCAGGCTCAAAAGATAGCACCAGCAACCAATGCAACTAATGGTGACATCCTGCAGACAGTTCATGAAACAACTACTTCTTTTAAATATACATCTACTACCAATCCGTGTGCAATTGGAGTTTGTAATTTACATTTTGATAATGTGTTTTTGGACCAACTGAGCAATCTGGCACTGCTGCTGTCTCACTTCAGCGTAGTTAAGAGCGAGATTGGGAATGGCGTAGTGTGAACCCATGATTGGCTCCAATTCTCAACCAACTCGCCAATTAAAGCGTCGAGCAAGATTGAAATCAATGAAAAGAGCAGAAGGTGAGCAGGTGTTCGGTGCCATCAGCCTGCATTTGACCAGCAAGAAAGTCTGAAATCAACGAGGACGAGAGCAAAAGGTGAGTGGGTGTTCGGCACCATCTGCCTGCACTTGACTAGTCTTCCCTCTCCCTCTCTGCTGCCAGAGAAAGGTCTTGGGTCTTGGGCAAGGTTTGATCATTGCGGTTTGTGGATTGGACTCGTTTTTAGGACTCTGAAGTTCATGTTATGTATGTTTCTGATTTCTGGTTCCTCATTTTTTAATTATTGTTATTTTGCGCGATTTTGACTGAGCGGACTAACTCTGTGGCCTGCAGTCAAGAAACAACACACAGAGCTAAATTGATCTGAACTGAACTAAACTGAACATTTCTAGATTGTTTCAAGGACTCTACAGTTTGACGTTTAACATTGTGTGTTATTCGCTCATTTTTTGCCATTTATGCAATTTGGTTTGTGTTTTTGCGCATTGGGTGTTTGATGTTTTCTTTGAAAGGGTTCCATGCTGTTTCTTTGTTTCATGGCTGTCTGTGGGAAGATGAATCTCAGGGTTGTATACTGCATACATACTTTGATAATAACTGTACTTTAAAATGCACCTTGAACTGTCATCTCCCAGCTTACCTGTGTCCCATCAGCCTGATGAATATACACCAGGGTATGTTCTGCCCCATCCACTGAAGTGTAGGATGTTCCATCTGCTGCATAAACCACTTGTTGAGGTGGTCGATCCTGTTCATCTGTGTAAACAATCTGAGCAACAGCACTGTTTTCTGGAACAAAATGTACCTGAGGAACAAAAATGCCAGGTCAAGAAACCTTGGGACAAAGGAAATCCCAAATTATCACAGAACTAAAACCACTTATTCAAATATCCTCCTTTTGAGGAACTGTGAGCTCTTTGGTTTTAAAGTGGTAAACATTAAAAAGGAATATCAGAGGTGTTAAAATCTTGACATTCACCCTTTTGGTTCAGATTTTGCCACATGAATTGCATAATGCATCCTTTATTCACATTATCTCCCATATTCTCACTACAATGGTTAGCATTTCCAAAGAGGAAGGCGATAGGAAAGGCACATGAAAGCTAGCAACATGGAGTGATGAGAGTGATGAATGAGGAGTCTTACATCCTCCTCCAAATAAACTTATTTACAAAAACTCTTCTCTGAATGACAGCTGGGGATGACATCATGCATCACTGGAAAAGGCTGTTCAAAGCCAAATCCTTCATAAACCAATCACAGCAACAAAATATACACACAAGAAATTCTGCAGATGCTGAAAATCCAAAGCAACATACACAGATCGCCAGAGGAACTCATCTAAATAAACTTCCGAAGGGACTCAACAGGTCAGGCAGCATCTGAGAAGGGAAATGGACAGTCGGTGTTTCAGGTCAACACCCTTCATATGGAGCTGAGAGAAAGGGGTGGAGTATATAATATTAGTATTATTAATTAGATTGATATGTGCTGGATACTTTGATCCCATTCAGAACTGAGTTATCACTTACAATGTGCCTCTACAGCAGGGTTCCCAATCTTTTGTATGCCATGGACCCCTACCACCAACTGAGGGGGTCTGTGGATCTCAGTTTGGAGGGAACCCCTGCTCAACTGTGTGTCTGGTGCCTGTGTGCATTCAGAGAAACACTGGGCTGTAGGAGCAGGCCACCATTCAACTCTCTGAGCCTGCTTTGCCATTCAGTGTGATCGCAGCTGATCATCTAAACCCTGCTCTAGCTTTCTCCCCATATCCCTTTACCCCTCTGGCCCTGGAACAATCTGGTGAATCTTCCCTGAACTCCCTCCACAGAATGAACATCTTTGCTCAGAAAAAGAAACCAAAACTGAACACAGTGTTCAAGATAAAATTGCAAGGCATTCCTGATCCTATATTGTATCCTCTTGTTATGAGGGCCAGCATACATTTTAACTTCCTTATCAGCTATTACAACCAGACGCTTATTTCACAAGGACACCCAGGTCTCATAGCAACTCTGGAGACTCAAAATGCTGGAATGTGGAGTCATTTTACAGTGCATTATTCAAACACATCCATGGATAGGCGAGGCTGAGAGAGATGCGAGTCAACTGCAAGCAAATTGACTACCTCAAAAAGGCAGCTTTGTTGGAATGGACAAGTTGAGTTGAAGGACCTGTTTCCATACTATGTAACTCTATGACTTTGCAAGGTCTCACTCCTCTCTAATTGTGATCTCCCCAGCCCTAAATCCCCCTCGGTCATGAACTCTCCAAAAATTCTGAGCTGTTGATTCCATCATTGGCAGCTCTACTTCAATGTTAAATCAATAATCTCAGCCATTCCTGCCAAAATCTCTCCTTTCCTTTCCACAGATTCACCATCCTCTCGCTAAAGAAATTCCTCCTCATCTCTGTTCTAAAGGGAAGTATTGTGAAGCTGTGCCCTTTGGTCCTAGGCTCCCCCACTATAGGAAACATCCTCTCCACATCCACTATATCAAGGCCTTTCAATACGAAGGGTGATTGATAAGTTCTTGGCCTAAGGTAGGAGTCAATTTTAGAAAACCTAACACATTTATTTTTCAATATAGTTTAACTTCAAACTTTATGCATAATCACTCAAAAGGTTGACCTGCCGGTGCATGCAACAACAGCTGTATAACTCATCCCCTTCTACCTTAGGCCACGAACTTATCATTCACCCACCTGTGGACCCTTTCTGGAGGTCCAAGATCTGTACGCTCCACGACCACTGGACTAAGTGTGTAAATGTAGGAGGGGACTATGTTGAAAAATAAATGTGCTAGGTTTTCTAAAATTGGCTCCTTCTACCTTAGGCCACGAACTTATCAATCACCCCTCACATGATTAAATGAGATTCTCCCTCATGTTTCTAAACTCCAGTGAGTACAGGCCCAGAGCCATCAAACACTCCTCATCCTCGTGACCTTGTCTGAACCCTCTCCAATGTCAGCACGTCTTAGATTCGGGGCCTAAAATTTCTCATCATATACCAAGTGCGGTCTGACCAATGCCTCATAAAGCCTCAGTACCATATTCCAGGTGGACAAAACATTAATAGAGGAAGTACAAGAGAGACCAACTGCATTTCATACATGTAAATAATCCTGGTGCAGATGGAATGGATTCTAAGATGCTGAGGAAAGGAAGGGAGGAAACTGCAGAGGTTCTGACCATAATCCTCTAAATATCTGTTCATTTTGGGGAACTACCCTACGAATGTTTCACTTCTGTTCAATGAAGAGTGCAAGGATAAAGTAGTAACCAGTGATCACTCAGGTTAACTTCTGCAGTGGGTAAAATTCTGGAAATGATAATCAGAGCAAGCATGGCCGTGCTGTTTGATTAGAGAAAGCCAGCATAGATTTGTGAAAGGAAAATTGTGTCTAACTAACCTGATGAGTGTTTTGATGACATAAGAAAGGGCCTATCGAAGGAAATGATGCTCATGTGATATAGATGGATTTCCAAAATAGCACTTGATAAAAGTGGAGTGAAGCAGCATGGACAGAAAACTGACTAAAGTATAGGAAAGAGTGGTAGTTTAAGGTTTCTGTTTGAACTAGAGGGAAGTGTACAGTGAAGTTCCCCATGAGTCAGCATACATACCACTTGCTTTTGTAATATATAATAATAATTTGGACTTGAGTATACAGAATATACAAAAGACTTCCAAGTTTAGAGGTGGAAGAACTGTGTCTTAAGAGACAATATAAATCAGAGGGAACAATTCTAAAAGCATTGAGAGAATAGAGATCTGGAGGTGCACGTGCACAGTTCATTGAAAGTGGCACATCCAGCTAAAGAAGTAGTTAAAGAAAGGATAGAAATCTTACAAGTCAAAGCATTGAGTACAAAAACAAGGAAGTTGTGTTGCATCTTTATACAACACTGGTTTAGCCACAGCTGGAGTAATGTATTCGCTCTAGGTACCACACATTAGGAAAGAGGTGAAGACTTTAGAGCAGGTGCAGAAGACATCTATCAAACTGTCTCCAAGGACAAGGTACTTCAGCTACATGGAGAGATTAAAAAACTGAGGTTGTTCTCCTTCAAAGGATGTAATGAGGGATATGATAAAGTTATTTAATATAATAAAGGTTATATATTCAGAAAAGGTTCTCATTGTTTATATTGATCTGTCAGATAATGCAAAACTTGTCAGTATTGTCAACTGTAAGAAAGATAATCAGAGATAGCAGCAGGATATTTACAGGATAATGTTGGCAGACATATGGCAGATGAAGTTTAAAAGTGAGAGGTGATAAATTTCATTATCAAAAATTAGGAGAAACAATTCACAGTTAAAGATACATACTTGTGCATACATACTCCCGAGCCTGTCTGCCTGGGAAGACATAGGCATGCACAGGCATTGAAAATAGCAGAGCAGATTGAGAAAGCAGTTAAGTTGGGTTCCGGTGACGTCATCATTCAGAATGGCAGCTTGAATCAACAGCTCCTCCGGAAAAACACATATTTTGCCCCATTAATCCATCTTCCGAAAATATCCGAGTTGATAAGGGGTGTAAGAATGGGGAAAAAGAATGGAGATTAAAAAAAGCATCACTGCAGAGCCTATGGAAGAGAGAGGTACAGCTCACGGCTCTCCTACACGATGCGCGTGGTGGCGAGGCTGACGTGGGGCCTCATGCAGGCGAAGCAGCAAATATGATAAGGACTCTGGAAGAGATAAAGGAAGTCCAAAAAGATATAAAACAGTAACTCAATAATATAAAGTCAGAGCTCGCCAACGTCAATCAGAAAATAGCGGTGGCAGAGACTCGAATTGAGAAGGTGGAAGACTGCGTGCAAAACATGGAACAGATACTAAATAAGACGATAAAAATATTAAATCAACAGGAAAGTAAATTGCTTGACCAGGAGCAAAGATCGCGATGGAAAAATATCAGGATTTATAATGTTCCCGAAGGAGCGGAGGGATTATCGATGATAGACTTTGTAGAAAAGCTGCTGTGATTGAAATTGAGAGGGTGCATCGTTCACTCATCCCGAGGCTTTCCAGAGACAGAGAAAGTAAACTGCACTCAACAGTACTTACATTCCTTCGATTCAAGAGCAAGGCAGAGATTCTACGAAGGGCCTGGGGTAAGAAGAGGGTTTTTTGGAATGTGAAGTTAATATACTTCAATCATGATTACCCCCCGGCGGTCCTACAGAAACGGAAGGAATATTCCAAAGCAAAATGAATATTAAAGCAAGAAAAGATCAAATTCCAAACCCCGTACCCTGCTAAACTGAGGGTATTTTACCAAGAGGGGATACGACTGTACCAGACAGTGGAAGAGGCGACGACAGACACGAACAGCAGGTGAAACCAAGGGAAAGTCTGGCTGAGCAGTTATCCCGATCTGCTTGGGAAATAGTAAGAGAACCGAGAAAACAGGGGATGGGAAGAGGACCAGAGAAGGAAGAGACTGTCAGTTCTCCGAGGACAGCCCTCACCTCCTCCAGAAGAGCCATAAGGTTTAGCTAACTTTAAAAGTGCTGATAAACTAAATGGAAGCAAAAATAGACGGTGATATACCTAAATCGAAAAATATGTATTATAATGTGGATTTTATATTACTCAATTTTTAAAAATTCATTCATTCATTCCTTTTTCCCCACCTAAAATGATAATACATACATGGGAGGAATACACAGGGAAATCATTTCTGTGTAATGGACATAGATTTTTTTTTACTTACTTTTATAGGTACTGCAACAGGGGCCCTCATCCCACAGGTAGGAGGGGTTATCCCCACGGCTAGACGTTTCTTCTAGCTCAACCTAGGGTCATCTGGAGACCCCAGCCTTGGAATCACACCTTCGTTACCTTTTTTTTTTGTTATTCGCGTTTCTTGGCTCTTATTTGTTCAGGGCGTAGATCGATTAAGTTATATACTGCAAATTTCAATGATATACTAACAGATAAATACACATGGCTAAGGACAAAGTAAAATTCATTTCTTTTAATATTAATGGGCTGTTGAATCCAGTCAAGCATAGTAAAATTCTATCAAAAATGAAAAAAGAACAAGCCCATGTAGTATATTTACAGAAACTCACTTAAGTGATAATGAGCATGGAAAATTAAAGAGAATGGGCTTCACTAATTTATTTTTCTCTTCATATAAATCAGGACATAGAAGAGGAGTTGCTATTCTCATCTCAAAAAGTATTCGAAATGGGAGATAAGGAGGGCAGATATATTCTGGTAAGGGGGAATATAGATGGAAATCCAGTTACTTTATTGAATATATACGCACCCCCAGGAAGTGATATTAGTTTCTTCCAGAAAATTACTAATATTATGGTAACGGAAACAGAAGGTCTCTTGATATGTGGGGGAGACTTAAATTTACAATTACAACCAAAATTAGACTCTTCTAATAGAAAACCTTATGAAACAAAGTCCTTACATAAGAAAGTTAACACTCTTTTTGAGGATGTTGGTCTAATAGATATATGGAGGGACCTTTTCCCCGACAGAAGGGATTATACTCATTATTCTGCACCCCACCTCCCATTCCGTATATACAAGAATAGACTTCTTCATAACATTTGGAAAAGATAGAGACAAAATAATCACCTGTGGAATTGGGACAATAGATGTAAGTGACCATGCACCTATATATTTATTTGTTGATTTTGACCTACAACCAAAGAATACTACTTGGAAACTAAATTCAAGTCTACTCAATGATCCCTATTTTAAGGAACAAATTTTGTAAGAAATTGGTCTTTACTTAGAATTCAATGATAATGGAAAGGTTTCGCCTCCCATTCTATGGAATACTCTGAAGGCTGTCTTAAGAGGAGGAGAAGATGGCGACACGACAGCAGCACACGCGGCCCCTTCGGTGGTAATGTCTGTTATCTGTCAAGTAGGGGACAGTGCACAATTCTGATTTGATGGAGACGGACGTGGGAGTACGGAGGAACATCTGGAAAACTTCTGAAATGCCCACTTTGCAGCTGCCGCGTGGTAACCGGAATCTCCGGAGCAGAAGGCCCCGAAATCCTCGGCTTTGCGTGTTTCAGCGGCTGGGGCGAGGTTGAAGGCGCTCGGCAGAGGATGGCGTTCAGGAGGCTGAATCGGAGAGGCTGGTCGAAAGCTCAAAGTTTTCAGATGGATGGACTCAGTGTCGGCTGTGGTCAGCTGCTTCCAAGGCAAGTTGATGGTGCCTGGAGGTTTATGGCAGGGAGTTTCTCCCTTTTGCCGCCTGCTATCGGGGACTCGGGGACTTTTGAGACTTGATTTACCGTGCCCATGGTTTGTTCTTCAACAAATTATGGTATTGCTTTGCACTGCTGTAACTATATGTTATAATTATGTGGTTCTGTCAGTGTTCGTCTTTGGTTTGTCCTGTTTTCTGTGATATCACTCCGGAGAAATATTGTATCATTTCTTAATGCATGTATGCATTTCTAAATGACAATAAAAGAGGACTGAGTGTTCTCATAATCTAATCTAATCTAAGAGGGAAAATTATAGCAATATCTTCATATAAGAAAAAAATAAGGAATAAAACATTAGAGGAATTACAAAATAAGCTGAAGGAACTAGGGAAAAAAACAAATCGATTTTGGCACAGGATACACTGGAGGAAATGAAAAAAATTAGGAATGAAATTAATAGTTTGGCTACACAAGAAATTAGAAAAAAAATAATGTTTCTGAAACAGAGAGACTATGAATGTGGATCTAAATCTATGAAAATACTGGCATGGAAACTGAAAAAAAAGATAGCAAAAAATACAATTCATAGAATAAGGGATCCAAGAACAAAAGTGATAAAAAAAATAAGCCAAGTGAAATTCAGGAAGCTTTTGAAATGTTTTACAAAACTCTATATTCCGAAGTTCCAGGGGGAAGCATAACCCAAATTGACACCTTCCTGAATTCTTTAGTTACCCACTTTAAGCGAAGAACAAAATAGAACGATGACTGCTGACATAACTGAAGCTGAACTAAAAACTGCAATTAGTAGGCTTAAATTAAGCAAGTCACCAAGATCAGATGGATATATGGCAGAGTGGTATAAAGAGTTTAGAAGTGAGTTAATTCCTGTTTTATTCCCCACGTTGAACTGGGCCCTAAGAAAGGCACAAATGTCACCCAGCTGGAAGGAGGTGATAATCTCAGCTATACCAAAAGAAGGCAACGATAAAATGGAATGTGGGTCATTTAGACCAATATCTGTTCTTAATGTAGATTATAGATTATTTACCTCCATCATGGCCAAACGATTAGAAGAGTTTCTACCCACACTGATACATAATGATCAGACAGGTTTATACAACAACGCCAAACAAAGACAATATACGAAAGACACTTCACATTATGGATCATATATTAAAAAATGAAATTGAAGCAATAGTGATAAGCGTGGACGCTGAAAAGGCATTCGGTTAATTGGAATTTTCTTTACAGAGTTTTACATAGATTTGGTCTACATGACACAATTATTAAAACTATACAGGCACTATATGACAATCCTACTGCCAGGATTAAAATCAATGGATATTTATCTAATAGTTTTACCCTAGAAAGGGGTACGAGACAGGGTTATGCATGGTCACCACTACTCTTCGCATTATATATGGAACCATTAGCTCAATACATCAGACAAAATGAAGATATCAGGGGAATTACTATTAAAGGGACAGGGCATAAATTGGCCTGTTACGCGGATGACATTTTGATCTACCTAGGGCAACCAACATACTGTTTACCTAAATTGATGCAATCCTTTGAACAATATGGCCAATTATCAGGATACAAGATCAACATAGATAAAACCCAACTACTTTCATAAAACTACAGCTCACCAAGAGAAATTGAAAGTAGATATCCTTGGGCATGACAAACAGAGTCCGTCAAATATTTGGGCATCACTATGCCAAAAGATTTGTCAAAATTATCAGAATGCAATTATCAGCCTATATATAAAAAATTAAGGAAGATATAACAAGATGGAACCCAATTCCTTTTCTTGGTCTCAGTTCAAGGATTGAATCTATTAAAATGAATATACTGCCCAGACTACTATATCTCTTTCAGACCCTAACAATGGAGTTTAATCAAAATCAATTCAATGAATGGAACAAGATGCTATCAAGATATATATGGCAAGGTAAAAGGCCCAGGGTTCATCTCAAAACTTTGCAATTAGCCAAGGAAAAGTGGGGATGGGACCTACCTTCTCTTAGAGATTATTATTTTGCAGCACAGTTGAGAACCGTGATATGCTGGTGCAACCCATCATATGATACTCAATGGAAAAACATTGAGGAGAGGATACTTTCCATCCCCATACAGGCAATTTTGGCTGATAACAACCTACAAAGTTACATAAATAATATTGACAACCCGTGGGTGAAATGAACTCTTAAAATATGGAAAACTATTATAAAAGATTATAACCTAGAGAGAGACATTGCAATTCTTAAATGATGTGCATATGACTCAGATTTTACACCAAATAAACTGGATGTTAGACTTAAGGACTGGACAGCTAAAGGAATAACAGCTATTTGAAATATAATGAAAGAAGGAACACTGTTCAGTTTTGAAATGCTCAAAGAGAAACACTCATTAGGAAAACAAGACTTTTACCGGTATTTACAGATGTGACAGTATGTTAATAGGACGGTTAAAAATGTAACCAAGGCAAGTACGTGTCTGATAGAGCTATTTAGAAAAGCATATAATTCAGATGACAGTAGTAGGATAATTTCAAGCCTTTTTCAAGGGTCTGTCAAATCTTAAAAACACATTCGACTTCATACATTAAAACAAAATGGGAGAAGGAAGGAGGGATAATAATATGAGGAAGACTGGACAATAATATGGAGGTATCAATGGAAGTGTACCAGTTCACAGAAATGGAGGGAGTTCAGGTGGAAAAAGTTGATAAAATATTTTATTACACCCTCTCAGAAATCCCATTATGATAGTAACCCCCCTGTTTGTGGAGAAATTGTGGAAATCAAAATGTAAACCATTATCATATTTTCTGGGAATGCCCCATTATCAAAGACTATTGGAGTGGGATACATAATGCCCTACAGGACATCTTTAAATGTGAAATACCCTTAGAGAGCAAGACCATATGTTTTGGGTTTATACCTCAAGAAAGGTTGAAAATAGATTAATATTTAATGAATGTACTGCTGGTGGCTAGTAAAAAGACCCTTACCAGGAAATGGTAACTTTAAATGTATGGATGGAAATTACAATGGACATTTACAAAATGGAGAAGATAACAGCATCTGTTAATCATAAGTTGGAAAATTTTATTCATACTGGAAAAAATGTTTTAACTGCATAACACCTCATAGGCCTGATTTTATTCTCACAAGTCAATGAATATGTTGTAAAAAAAAATCACTCCCTACTTTGTACATAGTTTTCTTCTTTTGATTGTTCTTTCTTTCCTCTCCTTTCTGTAAGTGCATACCTCAGATAAGTATTATGTGGAGATTTGTGACAAATATGATTATATGATATATATGTACAGTGTCTGAAATACATCTTGTGGAAATGTTTGTTTGATGATGAAATTCAATAAAAAATAAATTACAAAAAGAAAGCAGTTAAGTTGGACACAATTCCGCACTTTAACAATGGAGGCAGAGAGCATCAAAGCAGTGAATTAATTCTTAACTTTTGTAAAACACAACTCAATGGCTATGCTATGTTCAATTCTGGTCACAATATAGGAAGGAGAGACCAGCATTAGAGAGGACTCAATGAAGATTTATGAGAATGGCTTCTGGAATAAAGGACTACAATTATGACGATGGGTTAGAGGCACTGGAACTATTATTTTTAAAAGACAGGGTGCAGGAAGATTTGATATGTGTAGAAAATGAGGGGTCTGAACAAAGGGGATTATGCAAGGCCGTTCCTTTAACAAAGGTGTCAAGGACTGGAGGCCACCATAAGAAAGAACAAAAAAAAAAGTAAAGTAATACCAATTTTTTCAAACAACTTGTGGTTGGAACTTGGATTGTACTGCCTGCAGATACTGCAGAGATAGTTTCCACTGTAGTCTTTAGTAGGGAATTGGATAAATAATGAGAAAATATGCTAGGCAACAGAGAAAGAGTCACAACATAGAACTAGCTTCTATAGTGATTGAGAGTCAGTACAAACAAGATGGGGCAGATGGTCTCCTTCTTTCTTAGATCCTTCACACTTAGATCCCCTCCAGTTCGCCTACCAGCCCCGACTAGGAGTTGAGAATGCCATCGTCTTCCTGCTGAACTGTGTCTACGCCCACCTGGACAAGCCAGCGAGCACTGTGAGGGTCATGTTTTTTGATTTCTCCAGTGCGTTCAACACCGTCCGCTCTGCTCTGCTGGGGGAAAAGCTGACAGCGATGCAGGTGGATGCTTCCCTGGTATCATAGATTCTTGATTACCTGACTGGCAGACCACAGTACGTGTGCTTGTGACACTATGTGTCCGACAGAGTGATCAGCAGCACTGGGGCTCCACAGGAGACTGTCTTGTCTCCCTTTCTCTTCACCATTTACACCTTGGACTTCAACTACTGCACAGAGTCTTGACATCTTCAGAAGTTTTCTGATGACTCTGCCATAGTTGGATGCATCAGCAGGGGAGATGAGGCTGAGTACAGGGTTACGGTAGGAAACTTTGTCACATGGTGTGAGCAGAATTATCTGCAGCTTAATGTGAAAAGACGAAGGAGCTGGTGGTAGACCTGAGGAGAGCCAAGGTACCGGTGATCCCTGTTTCCATCCAGGGGGTCAGTGTGGACATGGTGGAGGATTACAAATACCTGGGGATACGAATTGACAATAAACTGGACTGGTCAAAGAACACTGAGGCTGTAAACAAGAAGGGTCAGAGCCATCTCTATTTCCTGAGGAGACTGAGGTCCTTTAACATCTGCCGGACGATGCTGAGGATGTTCTACGAGTCTGTGGTGGCCAGTGCGATCATGTTGGCTGTTGTGTGCTGGGGCAGCAGGCTGAGGGTAGCAGACACCAACAGAATCAACAAACTCATTCATAAGGCCAGTGATGTTGTGGGGATGGAACTGGACTCTCTGATGGTGGTGTCTGAAAAGAGAATGCTGTCCAAGTTGCATGCCATCTTGGTCAATGTCTCCCATCCACTACATAATGTACTGGTTGGGCACAGGAGTACATTCAACCAGAGACTCATTCCACCGAGATGCAACACAGAGCATCATAGGAAGTCATTCCTGCCTGTGGCCATCAAAACTTTGCAACTCCTCCCTTGGAGGGTCAGACATCCTGAGCCAATAGGCTGGTCCTGGACTTACGTCCTGGCATAATTTACATATTACTATTTAATTATTTATGGTTTTATTACTATTTAATTATTTATGGTGCAACTGTAACGAAAACCAATTTCCCCCGGGATCAATAAAGTATGACTATGACTTTGCTGTAATCATTAACACAGGATAACAGTAACTGGAAGAATAAGTGAGTAGTTGGGGCTTGAAATGCAGGACCAGAAAAACAATAGAGAGCATATAAAATAATTCAAAGGGCGAATGGAAAGTTGGCCATTAGCTTTAAGAGCAGTAACAGCAGAGTGGATGCTAGGTCGATCACATAAACTCTGGTTGAACCCCCATGAAGAACGCTGTTTAGTCTGAGCACCACACTTCACTCTGGCCTTTCAGGGTTGCAGCATAGGTGCTGAAGATATCCTAAAGAGGACTATTGAAGAAAGTGCAAAGTAACTGGGTAAACTTCACCATTATTTTTCCTTTGTGATGCCGTTCCTCTTATATTTTAGTTATCTCAATATTCCTTTCTATTCATCTCGTATGGCTCATCCAAACAATCTGCCTGAAGCAACACAACTGATCACTCGATTTACAAAGTGATTCCCTGTTTCAATGATAGAATGCACTCACCTGAGTCGGAGTCTGATCCTGTTCAGATGATGTGCCCCAGACAGGCGGACTGTCAGTCTTAGACTCCATTTCTGATCCCCTGAGAAGTCTCATGCAGCCTCAGTACATCATTTATTGCAGTCACATATTGACATCAGGAACATAAATATAACTCAACCCTGGAAAACAGACAAATACACAGATGTTTAATAAAGAGGTAAGCAAACCTGAATAGGCTTAATACAAGTGCAAAATTTCAGCATTTAACTTACTTCAACAAGACAAAGGCTTCAGGAAACTTCCCCATATGGGGACGTTATAATATCATAATAAACCAATGTGCAAAATTTATCCCAAAAGAAAAACAAATGTTCACCATTTAGTGGCAGTGGAAAAAGCCAAAGATCAGATTGCTATTTTTCAATTTTAATTATATGGATCACTGTTTCCATGTGATATCACAGAGAAAACTCACAACTTTTAAAACAGCAATGCAAGGATAATTTTTTTTAAGGCCAATGCATATTGATGTCAAAGCTGTTCAAATAACCAAATCATATTTTAAAGCCTGCCATCACTTTACAATTTACCTGGGTGATCAATGTTAAGGTGATGTTTATTTAATGCCTAAAAGGCAAACTTATTAACAATCACACAGCGGACCTGAAATTCTATTGTCCTTGTAAATAGCAAGCACTAATAGCACTCAGCGGGGAGCCTGCAGCTAACTACCTCAGTGTTGTTACTTCATGGTTTACGACTCAAACCCTATACCACAGCTTGAGTGCAATGGCAATGAGCATATATGAAGTCTATAAACTTTGTTTTCAATTACACAGATCTATGGAAAATTAATAGTGCTAATGGCACCAGGGATGAGTTCTTAAAAAAACTGACCACTCAATCACATGACTGTTGATTACAAAGCCACCAAATGATCTGACCCATGGAGGAGGTGTGGTTCTGAGCAAGAAACAGCTGCTTCCACACAAGATTAAAGTATTTGCACTCCTGACAATGACACCCAACAAGCTCTCACTTGTCCCTTACCAGTCAGCCCAGAATGCCACTATACCAAGTTGTTAGGACATATTCTGGAGTTATGGTATATAGCAAATATTAATTTCAACAGCAAGCAGTCTTTGGACTTGAATGTGGACTGTAGCTTAAATTTAAAATGTACCCAAAACAGTGGTGTTCTTGGAGCTGCAGACTGAGGTCGATTGCAAACAAAGAAACACTCGATTTGACCCAAGATGTCCGAATATGCATGAATGCAGCCAGCCCAGAGCCAATTGGATTAACATTAATTTTGGGTGTCTGCAGTGTTCGCATGAAGACAGAGGTGTTTGAAAATTATATGTAATTCAATGGAAGCATTGTAGATGCAAGTCTGGCCTACCTGGGAAGTTTAAAGCCTGGGTGTATCAGCATGGCATTCTTCCCAGAATCCTGTGGCCCCTCCTCATCTATGCAGTTCCGATCTCGACAGTTGAAACCTTAGAGGGGAGGGTTAGTAACCACCTCAGGAGATGGCTGGGGCTGCCAAAGAGCCTGAGCAGCATCACACTCTATGGACTCCACAACAAACCGCAAATGCCCTTCAAATCCTTGGAGGAAGAATTCAAGGTAACAAGAGCCAGAGAAGTGCTACAGTATAGGGACTCATGTGACCCAAAGGTGGCTAGAGCAGGGATCCAAGTAAGTACTGGCAGAAAGTGGAGGGCAGAGGAAGCTGTTCAGGAGGCAGAGGCGAGGCTGCGTCACAGGAGGCTGGTGGGAGTGGTCATACGAGGCCGAGCTGGGCTTGGATGCTTTCCAACTCCCCAAGTGGACACCAGAGGAAAGGAAAGGCGTCGTCTAGTTCAGGAGGAGGTGAGAGCAGTAGTGGAGGAGACGAGAGCCTGCAAGGCGGTGGGAATGAAGCAACAGGGAGCTTGGACAAGATGGGAGAATGCGGTTGAGAGGAAAGTGACCTGGGCTGATCTTTGGAAAGCCGAACCACACCGCATCCAATTTCTCATCCGGGCAGTGTATGATGTGCTTCCAAGCCCATCAAACCTGCACACATGGGGCAAGGCAGAGTCATCTGCGTGCCCACTGTGCTCCAAGCGAGGAGCCCTGGAGCACATCCTCAGCGGCTGCGCAAGGGCACTTGGTGAGGGACGGTACAGGTGGAGGCATGATCAGGTCCTGAAGACCATCGTTGAAGCCGTCAGCGCAGGAGTTGAGTGGGCGAAGCAGTCCCGACCCACCAAGCAGACCATTGCCTTTGTCAGAGCTGGGGAGCAGCCAATACCTGCCAAAAGAACATCTGCAGGCATTCTGACCTTTGCAAGGGACTGGCAGCTGTTGGTGGACCTCGAAGGGCAGCTGAAGTTCCCCAACCATATCGCAGCCACCACCCTGCGACCAGACATTGTCCTAGTGTCTGAGTCTCTAAGTAAGTGGTGCTGCTGGAGCTGACAGTCCCATGGGAAGATAGCTTGGAAGAGGCCTTTGAAAGGAAGCTCTCCAAGTACGCAGGACCGGTCAGCAACTGTCAGCAGGCTGGATGGAGAGCGAGGTGTCTCCCAGTGGAGGGTGGTTGTAGGGGATTCGTAGCCCATTCCTTAGTTAGAGCCTTCAGCATTTTGGGCATCGAGGGAGAGAGGAAGAGGAGAGCCATCCGCAGTACCACCGATGCGGCAGAGAGGACCTCAAGATGGCTGTGGCTCAAAAGAGGGGAGCCATGGAGTCATAAGTAGCTAGCCATCTGGACACAAGCTGGGGTCTGATCAGCCCCGGCTGGGTCACCTGGAGGAGGTTGTATGATGTTGAAAGACCCGAAACACCCGATGATTCCAGGAACTTCACTGAAGATGTGTCCAGAATCATCAATAGATGTATGTACACAGCTTACCGATAAGAGGGTGAGAGCAAACCAATTGGAATAGATGTTATTCTTTCTGTGTGTCTGTAAGATATTGTGATGCACGGGTTTTTGTGCAGAAGGCGGGAGAGAGAGACAGAGGATGGACCAGGTGCTGTGAGTCTGCTAATGGGGTCGGACCCTGAGCAGGAGTCCGAGGTCCAGGGTGTTCGGCGAGGAGAGGAGACGGAGACGGAGACGGACTCTTGTGGAGCGTCTGGTCGACTACCGTTGTTGGTCCCAGGCAGCAGGTCGAGGTGGTCCGAGGGGATCGCAGGGTGAATAAGGAGGGTCCTGAGCTCCAACTGTTTGTGCACGAAGAGATTGCACTTTGATAAGTGTGGCGCCTTTTATTTTCCTTTTATATTTTATTCTCTATTAATTATATAGTTCCAGTAATATCTATAAACTGTAAATCATTTAATCGTATCTGGTGTATTGTCTGTTATTTGGACGGGGTGGGGTACATCACACAGCATCCACACAAA
Source organism: Mobula hypostoma (assembly GCF_963921235.1). Lineage (NCBI taxonomy): Eukaryota > Metazoa > Chordata > Chondrichthyes > Myliobatiformes > Myliobatidae > Mobula > Mobula hypostoma. The sequence continues at coordinate 16,451,328 of NC_086129.1, read as the reverse complement.
CTATTACCCAGTTTGGCAGGGCCGAGGGTTGTTTCCCTAGATGACAGCAAGCTGAGCGACCCTGAGGCTGGCCAGGGGGGCTACACAGGGTAAGACATTGAGAGATCGAGAAAAAAGAGCAGCAACATATTGCTCAGAGAGAGCCAAGGGAGAGAAGATACTCCTCCCACAACCAGAGGTGACCATGGTAAGGGAGCTGGCTGTTAAGACAGGTTTCGTTCCCAGGTGGATAGAACCACAGGTGGTGCTCCAGATGAATGACGCCTGTGTTGGTGTTCAGTTCCAGCGAGGCAGCCGGTGGAAACACTGGGCTCAGGTTAAACCATATGACCCAACTTCTTGTCAGGCAGAGCAAGAGATCAAGTGTACCCAGTAGCAGTGTCGTTATAGGGAACCCAAGTGATGAACACCAACGGGTTGCAACAGACCTGACCACACCTGATGAAAGCAGATACACAGCAAAAGCTTCAGACACCGAGACAGTGCGACAGACAGCAAGCCGTGAACAACGTTTTAAAGCATAATGGTAACTGTACTCTATAATGAAGGCTGGTTGCTGAATGTAGGTGACTAGCTGTATAGCTCAGAGCAGAAAAACGTTGGGTAAATAGATGGGAAGGGATTACAGTTCCAGCAGAGACATCAGGTTCCACAACTTTGATGGCATGGCAGACTGAGAAAGAGGAGAAACCCCAGTCAGAATGGGAAGTGAATACAAATGAGCTGAGTCCTTCCAATGGTTGGGCTAGCAAACAACTGGACAGTCCAGACCGGGATGAGGCTCTTGCAGTCATTCAAATAAAGGCCACCCTAACCCATGCTGTACATCGACGAGAGGCTCTGAGAGACTGGTTGTCAAGATTCTGACAATCCTCTATCACGACGTGGAGTGTGAATTGTTGCCCGTGAGCCTGATACATTTACCTTGCTGGTGCCCCTGACTAGACAGTAACCACTGATGGACACTGATGAGTTTTTGCTATCAGAGAATAAGGGGTGAAGATAAGAACATGATTAAACTACAATTGGCCAGCAGGAAAGGAGGCAACAGGCATATGAGTGACAAAGCTGCATTTTAAAGATGGTGGTCAAATTTTAAGAACAATCTCTACTTAGAGTCTTGTACGGAGCCTTCAGGGACGATAGCAACCTGACCAAAGGAGGAGTTGTGGTTCTGAGCAAGAAACAGCTGCATCCACATAAGATTAAAGTATTCACACTCCTGACATTGACACCTAACAAGCTCTCACTTGTCCCTTGGCCAGTCAGCCAAGAATGCCACTATACCACATCAGAGAATGACACAGCAGCACTGCAGCCAATGCAGCAATCTCACAGCTCCATTCACGTAGGATTGATTCAGAATGCCAGTGCTGCAAGGAGTTTGTGCATTCCCTTATGGCCACATGGGCTTCCTCTCAATACTCCAGTTTCCATCACATTACAAAGATTATTAGATTAACTGGTATTTATAGCAAGAGGATTCGAGTACAGGAGCAGGGAGGTACTACTGCAGTTGTACAAGGCCTTGGTGAGACCACACCTGGAGTATTGTGTGCAGTTTTGGTCCCCTAATCTGAGGAAAGACATCCTTGCCATAGAGGGAGTACAAAGAAGGTTCACCAGATTGATTCCTGGGATGGCAGGACTTTCATATGATGAAAGACTGGATGAACTAGGCTTATACTCGCTGGAATTTAGAAGATTGAGGGGGGATCTGATTGAAACGTATAAAATCCTAAAGGGATTGGACAGGCTAGATGCAGGAAGATTGTTCCCAATGTTGGGGAAGTCCAGAATGAGGGGTCACGGTTTGAGGATAAAGGGGAAGCCTTTTAGGACTGAGTTTAGGAAAAACTTCTTCACACAGAGAGTGGTGAATCTGTGGAATTCTCTGCCACAGGAAACAGTTGAGGCCAGTTCATTGGCTATATTTAAGAGGGAGTTAGATATGGCCCTTGTGGCTACGGGGATCAGGGGGTATGGAGGGAAGGCTGGTACAGGGTTCTGAGTTGGATGATCAGCCATGATCATACTGAATGGCGGTGCAGGCTCAAAGGACCGAATGGCCTACTCCTGCACCTATTTTCTATGTTTCTATGTAACTGGATACTTCAAATTACCCCTGGTGTCAGTGGGTAGTAGAAGAATCAAGGACAATAATGGGCATGTGCGAGAAGAGATTATGGAGAAATGGGTTCGTTCTGAGAACAAAGCACTGATTGGATAGGCCAAATGGATGACTTCTGTGTCAAATGTAAACGGAACATGGACAAAGCCACTATGGCCAAGATCTCCTTGTGGTTTGCAAGTTCTTTGGTGCCTATTCCACTGCACAAAGGAAACTGGTTCCATGGAATTTATTTATTTGTTATTGAGATATGGCATCAATATTCCTTTCCGACCCTTTGAGCCGCACTTCCCAGTAACACGATTTAACCCAAGCTTTATAATGTGGGAGGAAACCGGAGCATCCGAGAAAACCCACACATTCCACGGGGGGGGGACATACAGACAACATTGGCATTGAACTCTGAACTTGGACGCCCCAAGCTGTAATAGAGGTGAGCTAACCATGACGTTACTGTGACGCCTCAAGTTGCACAGCACAGAAACAGGCCCGAAGCCCACCACATCCCTATGACCATTTTGTCCAACTATACTAATCTTACTTAAAGACGAACTGACCACTTAATCATACATGGCAACATAACATTACTCACTGGAGGGATTCACTTGTGGTAGGGCCCGATGGGGATGGTAGGGTGACAATGTTGCCTAAAACTGTCACAGACATAAGGATGATATATTTGAAATATTACAAATATGGCTGCATGAGCTAAATTGTGGAATAAAAAGGGGAACGTCATACTGCTGTAATTGCACACCTCTTGTCACTTGCTTGGCAGTCCCACAATCTCAAGGATGACTATCTTCTGTGGATTTTGGAAGTGGTTGAGTAAGGTTAACACAGTACCTGCATCTCTGATGGCAGAAGAAATGCAAACAGAATGGGAAGATGGGTAGCTTAACGTGATGTGCTTCCACTGTTTACACTGGACTTCTAATTCAGTTGCCTTACCAGTCAGATGCAATTTATCTTTCCAGTCCTCCCATATGACTCATCATGCCAATGCCCACTGGACTGACTTTTTTTTTCTATATTTAACTGGTCTCGCCATCAAAATTCAAGGTGACCGATGAGCAGCAGTTGACCACACACAGTCACAAAGAAACTAATTTTTAAAAAGGATATTTCAGTCGGGAGCAAAAACAAAAGGAAAGATTTAAACATGACTTTGCAGAACAGAGTATGAATTTGGGAGGTCATCGCATCTAAAGAATTCGCAGAGGGTCAAGATGATAAGTTTTCAATGAAAGGAGTTAGAACCTACCAACAAGAAACTTCAATATGATCAGCTGAAATGCAGCCAGGAGGGAATCTCAAGAACATAATTAGCTCAAGTGCATGGAAGGAAGTGAGAAAATTACAACTTGGGGCTTGGCAGAAATAGTTGAATGGATGCATTCAACCTCTGGCCACCTCCTCAGATTTGTTGAAAGATCGTTGAAGAAACAGTGAGAAAGATTATAGAAACCATTTGTAAAAAAAAATACTCTGGATCCCACAATGATCTAAAGTGAATAGAAACAGCAAATGCAGGGCACTTATCTAGTCAGTGTTCATGTAAATGCGAAAGAAATGTTCCTTCTGTACTGCTTCAATAAATTAAAAAGGACCTCATCCCTCGAGTTAATCTGGTGAATCTGGATGGTGTCTCTATGCCAGCAGTTACATACAAGTCATCTGCCTCCCTGGATACAGATGTGATTTATGCAAAGTAGGTGGTGCAGCTAGTTGAGCAGCTGCCTAATTCCAATAACCTGGGTTCAATCCTGACCTTGGGTGCCCTCTGTTGGAGTTTGCACATTATCCCTGGACCATGTGGGCCTTCCCCAGCTCCCAAAAGTGTGCAATAAATTGTCCCAATGTTAGATAATTGGTAGTGGGGGGTGGAGAGGTACTTGATGGGAACATGGAGAATGAACTGGTATAAGGTAGGATGAGTGTAAAAATGTATGCTTCGTGATCAGCATGGACTTGTCGTGTAGAATGGGCTGTATCTATCTATATATCTATCTCTCTCTCTCTCTCTCTGAATTTAATACTTGAAATGCAGTTTTGTAAGGGTCACAGTTAATTTTAGTACATCTTAATTGGTGTACAGAGATTCTTTTGCAATGGAGGTAATATATAGCTTGACTTCAAAATTACTTCCACATTAATTTTCAGTGATCTCTGTATGCCAACACCTGTTACTCCCTCACATTTAAAAAGTACTCCAGCTGCTCCGCTTTCGAATTTTTCCCCAAAGTGACTGAACTTAAACTTTTCTCTACATTGCATTTTATCTAACATATCCTTGCCCACTCACTCAGCCTGTCAACTTTCACTCAATACCTTTCTCCACCTTCATCACAATGCTATGAGTGCTATGCTCCTGCCATGAGCTTCCAGCATTGCAAACTTGCCGAAACAACACCCTGGAAGCACCCCGACCACAGCCGACTCTTGAGTCCATCCCAAACTTCAAGCCTCCGACCAGCCCTCCGACACCGAGCACCATCTCTGTCGAACGCTTTGACCCCTACCCCGGCAACAGGCAAAGCCAAGGATTTGGGGCCTTCCCCTCCGGAGACTCTCACAGCGGCAGTGAAGCGGGCATTTCAGAAGTTTCTCCAGATGTTCCTCCGTGCTTCTCACAGCTGTCTCCATCAAATCAGGATTGTGCACAGCATCCTACTTCACAAATACGATACCAATTCGGAGCGACCACGCACGCTGCATCGCGCCATCTTCTCCTATCCTGCTAGTTTTCTGAAAATTCCCAGACCCTGCATGTCATCTATTATTTTTTATTTTAATAAATAAAAATAGCTTGGGTGCCTAGCAATTTTATGTATTGCACTGTATTACTTCCACAAAAAAAGAAAACAAATGTCATGCCATATGCAAGTGATATAGGAGCATTATATCATATATTATATATAATGATTACATAATGATTCAAATTGCTCAATTCTGCTCCTATGTCTTATATCACTTCATTTTTATATTTTTTATTAACAAAAGCTTTTATGGTCTGTTTTGATATTTTTCCCCCTTTATCAGCCTCTGTTGGTCTGCCTTTGCTGAATTGATTTGCGAAATCACATAGTTGGTTAAATGGAGACCACCTGGGTGCAGTCAAAGTGTTTCAATTGATTGTACTAAAAATACACCTGTATCTGGAAGGTCCAACTGCTGGTGAGTCAGAATCCTGGCAAAAACTACACCACAAAGACAAAAGAACACTCCAAGCAACTGCAAAGATGTTATTGAAAAGCACAAGTCCGGAGATGGATATCAGAAAATTTCCAAGTCACTGAATACGCCTTGGAGTACAGTTAAGTCAATCATCAAAAAATGGAAAGAATATGGCACAGTTGTAAATCTGCCAAGAGCAGGCCACCCTCAAAAACTGAGTGACCATACAAGAAGGGGACGAGTGAGGGAGTCCACCAAGAGACCTATGACAACTGTGGAGGAGTTAGAAGCTTCAGTGGCTGAGATGGGAGAGGCTGTACATACAACAACTGTTGCCTGGGTGCTTCACCAGTTGCAGCTTAATGGGAGAGTGGCAAAGAGAAAGCGATTGTTAAAAAAAAACTCATGAAATCTCAGCTAGAATTTGCCAGAAGGCATGTGGGAGAGAGTTCTATGGTCTGATGAAACCAAAATTGAGCTTTTTAGTCAACAGACTAAATGCTATGTTTGGCATAAGCCAAACACCACACATCATCAAAAACACACCATCCCTACCGTGAAGCATGGTGGTGGTTGCATCATGCTGTGGGGATGCTTCACTGCAGCAAGCCCTGGAAGGTTTGTGGAGGTAGAGGGTAAAATGAATGCAACAAAATACAGGGAAATCCCAGAGGAAAACACAAGAACTACGACTTGGGAGAAGATGTAAACACGAGAAATTCTGCAGATGCTGGAAATTCAAGCAACACACATCAAACTTGCTGGTGAACGCAGCAAGCCAGGCAGCATCTCTAGGAAGAGGTACAGTCGACGTTTCGGGCCGAGACCCTTCATCAGGACTAACTGAAGGAAGAGCTAGTAAGAGATTTGAAACTGGGAGATCCAAAATGATAGGAGAAGACAGGAGGGGCAGGGATGGAGCCAAGAGCTGGACAGGTGATTGACAAAGGGGATATGAGAGGATCATGGGACAGGAGGCCCAGGGAGAAGGAAAAGTGGAGGGCGGAGGGGGGGAACCCAGAGGATGAGCAAGGTGTATAGTCAGAGGGACAGAGGGAGAAAAAGGAGAGAGAGAGAGAGAGAAAGAATGTGTGTATATAAATAACAGATGGAGTATGAGGGGGAGGTGGGGCATTAGCAGAAGTTAGAGAAGTCAATGTTCATGCCATCAGGTTGGAGGCTACCCAGACGGAATACAAGGTGTTGTTCCTCCAACCTGAGTGTGGCTTCATCTTTACAGTAGAGGAGGCTGTGGATAGACATATCAGAATGGGAATGGGATGTGGAATTAAAATGTGTGGCCACTGGGAGATCCTGCTTTCTCTGGCGGACAGAGCGTAGGTGTTCAGCAAAACGATCTCCTAGTCTGCGTCAGGTCTCGCCAATATATAGAAGGCCACATCAGGAGCACTGGAAGCAGTATATCACCCCAGCCGACTCACAGGTGAAGTGTCACCTCACCTGGAAGGACTGTCTGGGGCCCTGAATGGTAGTAATGGAGGAAGTGTAAGGGCATGTGTAGCACTTGTTCCGCTTACAAGGATAAGTGCCAGGAGGGAGATCAGTGGGGAGGGATGGGGGGGACGAATGGACAAGGGAGTCGCGTCGCGTAGGGAGCAATCCCTGCGGAAAGCAGAGAGAGGCAGGGAGGGAAAGATGTGCTTAGTGGTGGGATCTCATTGGAGGTGGCAGAAGTTACGGAGAATAGTATGTTGAACCCGGAGGCTGGTGGGGTGGTAGGTGAGGACCAGGGGAACCCGATTCCTAGTGGGGTGGCGGGAGGATGGAGCGAGAGCAGATGTGCGTGAAATGGGGGAGATGCGTTTGAGAGCAGAGTTGATGGTGGAGGAAGGGAAGCCCCTTTCTTTAAAAAAGGAGGACATCTCCCTCGTCCTGGAATGAAAAGCCTCATCCTGAGAGCTGATGCGGCGGAGATGGAGGAATTGCGAGAAGGGGATGGTATTTCTGCAAGAGACAGGGTGAGAAGAGGAATAGTCCAGATAGCTGTGAGAGTCAGTAGGCTTATAGTAGACAACAGTAGATAAGCTCTCTCCAGAGACAGAGACAGAAAGATCTAGAAAGGGGAGCGAGGTGTCGGAAATGGACCAGGTAAACTTGAGGGCAGGGTGAAAGTTGGAGGCAAAGTTAATAAAGTCCACGAGTTCAGCATGCGTTCAGGAAGCAGCACCAATGCAGTCGTTGATGTAGCGAAGGAAAAGTGGGGGACAGATACCAGAATAGGTTCGGAACATAGATTGTTCCACAAAGCCAACAAAAAGGCAGGTATAGCTCAGACCCATGCGGGTGCCCATAGCTACACCTTTAGTTTGGAGGAAGTGGGAGGAGCCAAAGGAGAAATTATTAAGAGTAAGGACTAATTCCGCTAGACGGAGCAGAGTGGTGGTAGAGGGGAACTGATTAGGTCTGGAATCTAAAAAGAAGCGGAGAGCTTTGAGACCTTCCTGATGGGAGACGGAAGTATATAGGGACTGGACATCCATGGCATATGTGGCACCTTGTTAAAGACCTTCTGAAAATCCAAGGACACAACATCCTCGATTGTCTATCCTGCTTGTAATTTCTTGAAAGAATTCCAACAACAGATTTGTCAGGGAAGATTTTCCCTCAAGGTAACCACGCTGACTTTGGCCTATTTTATCATGTGTCTCCAAGTACCATGAAACTACATCTTAACAATTGATTCCAACATCCCAACAACTGTGGTCCTAACTGGCCTGTAATTTCCTTTCTTTTGCCTCTCTCCCTTCTTGAACAGTGGAGTGACATTTTCAATTTTCCAGTACTCCAAACCCATGCCAGAATCCGTTGATTCTTGAAAAGTCATTACTAATACTTTCACAATCTCTTTAGCCACTTCCTTCAGAACTTTTGAGTGTACACCATCCAGTCCAGATGACCATTCACCATCAGACCTATCAGAATCTCAAGCACCTTCTCCTGAGTAATGGCAGCTTTACTCACTTCTGCCCCCAACACTCTTGAACTTCCGGCATACTGCTGGTGTCTTCCACAGTCAAGACTGATGCAAAGTACTTACTCAGTTTGTTTGCTATTTCCTTGTCCCCAATTACTACCTCTCCAGCATCGTTTTCCAGCGGTCCAATATCCACTCTCACTTCTCTTTTACACTTTATGTTTCTGAAGAACCTTATGGTATCCTCTTTAATATTATTGGCTCGCTTACCTTCGTACTCCATCTTTTCCTTCTATACCACTTTCTTCTGTTGGTTTTCAAAAACCTTCCTGATCCTCCTACGTCCCATTAATTTTTACTCTATTATATGCCCTCTCCTTAGCCTTTATGTTGGTTTTAATTTCCCTTGTCAGCCACAGTTGCATCATCCTGCCTTTAGAATACTTCTAAGTTGCTGGTGAACGCAGCAGGCCAAGCAGCATCTATAGGAAGAGGCGCAGTCGACGTTTCAGGCCGAGACCCTTCGTCAGGACGAAGGGTCTCGGCCTGAAACGTCGACTGCGCCTCTTCCTATAGATGCTGCTTGGCCTGCTGCGTTCACCAGCAACTTTGATGTATGTTGCTTGAATTTCCAGCATCTGCAGAATTCCTGTTGTTTTAGAATACTTCTACCTCTTTGGAATGTATCTATCCTCTGCCATCCGAATTCATCCCATACAGTCCCAGACGGCTGCTCTACTGTCATCCCTGTTAGTGTCCCCTTCCAATCAACTTTGGTCAGCTCCTTTCTCATGCCTCTGTAAATTCCTTTACTCCACTGTGATACTGTTATATCTAACTTTAGGTTCTCCCTCTCAAACTGTAGGATGAATTTGATCATATTATGGTGACTGCTACCCAAGGGTTCCTTTGCCTTCAGCTCTCTAATAAATTCCAGTTCGTTGCACAACACCCAATCCAGAATAGCTGATCCACAAGTGGGCTCTACCACTAGCTGCTCTAAAAAGCCATCTCCTAGGCATTCTACAAATTTCCCTCTTGGGATCCAGCACCAACCTGATTTTCCCAATCTATCCAAATTCCACCATGACAATCATAACATTGCCCTTTTGACATGCATTTTCTATCTCTTGTTGTAATTTGGAAACCACATCTTTGCTACTGTTTAGCAGTCTGTAGGTAACTCCCATTAGGGTCTTTTCATCCTTGTAGTTCCTTAACTCTACCCACAACAATTCAACACCTTCTGATCCTGTGTCACCTCTTTCTAATGATTTGATTTCATGTTTTTTTTAAACCAACAGAGCCACCCCAACCCCTCTCCCAAACTGCCTGTCCTTTCAATACAACGTGTATCCTTGGACATTAAGCTCCCAGCTATAATCTTCTTTCAGCCACAATTCAGTGACACCTAGAACATCATACATGTCAATCTGTAACTGTGCTACAAGTTCATCTACCTTACACTGCATGCATTCAAATACAACACCTTCAGTCCTGCAATCATCATTCTTTTTGATTTTGTCCCCATTTTACATTGCAGCTCATCCTGTTGATTGCAATTTTGCACCATCAGCCTCTCCTTGCTCGTAGTCTCACAACACACTACTTCTGTTTGTAAACCAACTACTCCATCCTCAGCCCTATCACTCCGGTTCCCATCCCCCGCCAATTTAGTTTAAACCCTCCCGAACAGCTCTAGCAAACCTGCCCACAAGGATATTGGTTCCCCTTGGGTTCAGGTGCAACCCATTCCTTTTGCAGAGGTCGTACCTTCCTCAGAAGAGACTTCAATGATTCAGAAATCTGAGTCCCTGCCCCCTGCACCAGTTCCTCAGCCACATTTTCATCTGCCAAATTATTCTATTCTTACCCTCACTGGTGCGTAGTACAGTCAGCAATCCAGAGATTACTACCCTGCAGTAAGTTTCTCAGCTTTCCATTTAGCTTCCTAAAATCTCTCTTCAGGATCTCCTCACCTTGTCTACCAAAGTCATTGGTGCCAATATGTACCAAGACTTTTGGCTGCTCACCCTCACCCTTGAGAATGCCATGGACCCAGAGACATCCCTGACCCTGGCACCTGGTTGGCTACATACCATCTGGGTGTCCCTAACCTGCCCTTGCCCACAGAATCTCATCTCTGTTCCTCTGACTATGGAATGTCCTGTCACGACTGCAGACCTCTTCAGATCTCTTCTGTACAACAGCACCAGTGACTGTAGCACCCCCCCCCCGGTAGGTCGCCCCCTCCAACAGTATCCAAAGTGGTATACTTAAGTGGCAGCTTGGTGCAGCTGGTGCAGATGTGGATATCCGGGAGGCTGGAAGTCTCCCAGAATTCACACACCTCACATAAAAAATACAACATAGCCCCTGGAGGCATTCACACTGCACTGAGCCATGCTGTTAAACTCTCTAATCCCATTTGTCCTTTCTAAATTTGCATGTAACTCACAAAACAGTACAACACAAGAACAGGTCCTCCCACCCACAATGTTTGTATTAATTACGACACCAATCTGAACTAATCCCATCTGCCTGCACATAGTGCATATCCCTCTAAGCCCTGCCTGTTCATGCATCTGTGTAAATGCTTCTTAAACATTGCTGTTGTACCTGCCTCCACCACTACCCCAGGCAGCGCATTCCAAGCATTTGAGACACTGTTTTAAAAAAAAGCCTCGAATATCCTTTAGAGCAAGAGAGAACATATATAATCCTGATGAGTCTTGACAGGGTGGACGTGAAGCCAATGTTTCTTCTGGAATGAAGAATCATTGCCTAAACATAGCAGCCAACAATGTAAGATGGAGATGAGGGTCACTTTATTCTCTCAAGAGTTATGAAACTATGGAACTCTCTTCCACAGAAGGTGATGAAGAGGTAAACAGATCCTTGATAAACAAAGTATGGGGTGGTGGAAAAGAGGGGCAAGATTACTACAGGTCGGTGGGTGTGCAGAGGTGGGATCACAATCAGATCAGCCAAAATCTTATTGAATGGAGGAGTAAGCTTGAGGGCCCAAGTGACCCACTGGTCACTCAAGCATACAACAGGACCTTCTTACTGGTCATTCCTATATCATTAGTGCCCATGTTAACCATGACCACTTCATGCTGTTCAAAAAGATTAAGATGTACAGGATTCAGTGACTTGGTAGTTTGGATTCAGAACTGGCTTGTCCATAGAACAAAAGCGTTGGTGCAAGGGTGTTATTCTGGCTGGAGGTCTGTGACCATCGGTGTTCCACAGGGATCAGTATTGGGGGTCTTGGCTAACTACGATAACTGCGATGAAAATGTAGAAGGTGGGTTAATAAGTTTGCAAGTAACAGAAGATCAGTGGAGCTGTGTAGTGTAGAGGGTTCTCAAAGGATACAGCAAGATATAGATCATTTACAAATATGGACAGTATAGTGACTGATGGAGTTCAATCCAAGCTTGAGGTGTTGCACTTTAGGGGGTCAAATGAAGAGGGAAAGTATACAGTTCATGGCAGGACCCTGAACAGCATTCATGTACAGAGGGATTTGGGATCCAAATCTATAGCTCAGCGTGGACACTCAAACACATTGGATGGTAAAGACATATGGTATGCTTGCCTTCATAGGTTGGGGCATTGAGTAAAACAGTAAATCAAGTTGCAGCTAAAGAAAACTTAAATTAGGTTGGCTTAGGAGTATCGTGTGCAGTTCTAGTCTCCTCATTATTACAGGAAAGATGTGAAAGCTTTAGAAAGGGTCCAAAACAGGTTTTGGTTGAACAAATATGCATTGTTCTCTGTAGAATGAGAAGGTGAGGGGAAACAGAGGTTTATACAACTGAGGGATATGGGGTAGAAATGTCAAATACTAGAGGACATACATATATGTTGGGGAGGGGGAAGCTTAAAAGGGGATGTGCAAGGCTATCAATGTCAGAAAAGTGAGTTAGAAAAGTGATTGTTTTCCCTTTGAGTTCAGACAAATTCATACACAACATTCATCCACTGTATCTCCCTGCATGGGGAAAAAATCATCAGCTATCCACTTCCCTCCTTACATTCTGCCTGACCCACTGAGTTCCTCCAGTTCTGTGCATGTCCCTCCATGTTTACTTGTGCTGAAAATAATGCTTCATTTGCAATTCTAGTCTGTGTGCTTCAGTTAAAGTCACAATGACAAAGACAGAATTTTTCAGATATGGCCTCATTTCTTTATAACATTGGCCTTGCAGTCAATCAAGTGTCTTCTCTCACATGCTTCTAATCACCCAATTCCCCTCCCACTCACCTATCTTAGGTGCAATTTAAAGTAGCTAATCTCAAAACTGGGATGCTCATTAATTTTAATCCTCTATCCAATGCACTGAAGTATTTCTCAAAAAATAAAAGAAACTGACCACTTGTCAATTTCTTTTTGATAGGCAAGAAACCAGAGAATAAATGAGAAACATCACAGGGAGAACATACAAACTCCACATGGATAGCGCCAGTGGTCAAGATCAAATCCAGGTCACTGGAGACAGCAGCATCACTGTACCAATGAAATGGCTGAACATAGTTGGATCCAAGAAACTACCCCAAGGAAAACCTTTAGCGGTGTCGTGGGGTGAAGATTGACCCCCAACAAATACAACCATTTTTGTTTATGTGAGATATTGTCCCAAGCTTTGGAATATTTTCTCCTTAATACACCATGACTTTACCAAGACTCTTTGATGCAACACTTGGACAAATGATGCCTTGACAGTCAAGGGCAGCAACTCTCACCTTGCATTTAGTATGGTTGTACTAAGATCAAGATCAGAATGGTCCCAATGGGACACAAAGTGGCATCAGTGAGCAAATGCTGCTTGATCACATTATTGATGACAGCTTTCTTCATTTTGCTGATAACTGCAAGTACATGATCAAGCAATATTTGGTCAAATTAGATTTGCCCTGTTTTTTCTAAACAGGACATAGTAGTCAATTTTCCAGAGCTAGGTAGGTATCAACATTTTTTAATGTACTGGAAAACACTGGTTCACAGCACAGCTGGTCCTAGTACTGGGATGTTACATCATCTCAATGCTTTATCCAATGCTCTCAAGTTTCTCTCGACTGATCCATCAAATTGACTGAACCATGCTTTTATAACTGTTGAGATCTCAAGAGCAAGTTGAAGCCTATCACCTATATAGCACTCTGGCTAAAACTGGTTGAGTGCTTCAGAATTGCTCGAGCACTCATGCTGGACCCACAGTGGGAATGGGAATATTCTTGGAGCTGTCTCCCCCTGTTAACTATTCAATTGTCCACCATCATTCATAATTAAATATGGTAAGGCAGCAGAGCCACAATCTGATCCATTGAAAGCAGTATCAATCACCTGTCTATTGTATTCTGTTTAATAAGCATGTAGTCCTAGGCTGCAGCTTCACTCAGCTGCAACCCCAGCCTGCTGTTGTTACCAGCATCTGTAACTGCAGACTGTGGTGATGTACATTACTGTTGAAGATGAAGATGATAATGATCCATTGACTTTCATGGATAACCAATTCTGAACTGCTAGATCTATCCTGTGTCTACCACCTTCCCAGATAAATGCAAGACCACACAACATAACACGAATGCACCCAGCGTGAAGATAGACTTTGGCTCTATGTAGAGGACCATTCTAGCAAATCTGTCTTGTACGGAAGCATTTGTCACAGATAGCTAGACAAAGATTAGGTCAAATAGGAATTCCTCTCTGATGCAACAAACAAATCAAGCAGCATCTGTGTGGGAAGAAAAGGAATTGTTAACGCTTCAGGTTAAAACCTCAACATCTGTCACAAACCCAATATGGCAGCAATATCCTTTAGGATATAGCCAGTGGCAGTGCTACAGGCCACTCTCAGTGATGGTCATTGCCTTTTCCAACACAAAAATCTGTGCCACTGTTACTTTGTGTCTTTTCCAAGAACAGTGCAACATGTAGAAAACAGTTTATAAGGCACAGAAAAACCGCATCAAGTCTACGCTGAGTCACTGCAGAGACAAGTCACAGCTGTTGGCTGAATTTTCTGATGTATTTGAATGAACAAGAGAAAACATTGAGCTGCACAAGGATATCCAGCAGCATATCCTTCATGACCATAAGAATTAGGCTCTTCAGCCCATTGAGACTGTTCCAGCAATCAATCATGGCTGATTTTTTTCCCTCAACCCCAATCCCCTGCTTTTGCCCCATAACCCTTGACCCCCTTGCCAATTCAGAACTTAAATACACCAAATGACTTGGCCTCTACAGCCATCTGTGATAACAAATTCCACATATTCACCTCTTTCTGGCCGAAGAAATTCCTCATCATCCAAGTTCGAAAGGTATGTCCCCTTATTCGAGAGTTGTGCCCTAAACTCTCCTAATGGGAACATCCTCCCCACATTCACTCAATTTAGGCCTTTCTGTACCTGGTAGATTTCAATGTGATCCCCTCTCACCTTTCTGAACTCCAGCCAGTACAGGCCCAGAAACAAACACTCCTTATACATTCCTGGAATAATTCTTCAGAATCTCCTCTATGGCTGAGAATGACAATTGCTCTGCATGTGACCACAAGAAACTGCAGAGTTGCAGACACAGCTCAGCACATCACAGAAACCAGCCTCCCCTCTGGGGTCTGTCTGTACCTCTTGCTACCTCAGTAAAGCAGGCAGCATTAAAGACCCTGTCCCAGGCATTCTTTCTTCTTCCATCAGGCAGAAGACACAGAAATCTGAAACCACACTCCACCAGGCTTAAGGACAACTTCCAAAGTTATTAAAAAAAACTATTGTATTGTTCCCTAGTACGACAAGATAAACATTCAAACTCACATTCTACCTCATTATCTTGCACCTTGTCTCGCTACACTGCACTCTCCGTAGCTGCTACGCTTCTGCATTCTGTTTATTGTTTACCTTGCTGTACCTCAAAGCATTGTAATGAATTGATCTGTATGAACAGTATGCAAAATAAACTTTTTACTGTTCCCCAGTGCATGTGAAAATAATAAACCTGTTCCAATTCCTCCAGATCAAATCAATGTATCATGAAGCTTCAGATGTACACCAGTACTTTTATATTCTGGTCATCTAGAAATGAATGCTGACATTGCATTTGTCTTCCTTACTACCAACTCAATGTGCAAGTTAACCTTGAGGGAATCCTGAACTAGGACTCCCAAGTCCCCTTGCAACTTCAATCTCTGAATTCCCTCCCCATTTAGAAAACAGTCTACACCTTTACTCTTCCTATCAAAGTGCATAAACTCACAGTTCCCTGAACTCTATTCCATCCACCATTTATTTGTACTTTCTCCCGACCTGTCCATAATCTCCTGCAAACTCCGTCTCTGTGACATTACCTACCCCTGCATCTATCTTGGTAACATCTGTAAACTGGGCCACAATGCCATCAGTTCTTTAATACAGACCATAAGCAAAAAGCTGCAGTCCCAACACTGACCCT
This sequence comes from Mobula hypostoma, assembly GCF_963921235.1. NCBI lineage: Eukaryota > Metazoa > Chordata > Chondrichthyes > Myliobatiformes > Myliobatidae > Mobula > Mobula hypostoma. The sequence continues at coordinate 16,435,626 of NC_086129.1, read as the reverse complement.
CGTGGAACTCCACTAACCACCAGCACCCATTCTCTGCCTTCTGCCACTTAGCTAATTCTCCATCCATGCTAGTACCTTGCCTTTACCACAGGCTTTTGTTTAGCAGCCTCTTGTGCAGTATCTTATCACAGGCCTTCAAAAAATCCAAGTAAATAATGTCCACTGACTCTTTGTCTAACCTGCTTGTCACTTCCTTAAAGAATTCTGAAAGGTTTATCCGGCAAGATCCAAGTTACTCCCAAATTTCATATTTAATCATGGACTCTAAAATCTTACCAACCACTGAAGTCAGGCTAACCAGCCTATAATTTCATGTCTTTTGCCTGCCTCCCTTCTTGAACGGGAGTCACATTTTGTGATTTTCTACCCCTTTGGCATCCCTCCCTTGCTCCAATGGTTCTTGAAAGATCACTACCAATGCATCCACAATCTCTTCAGCTGTCTTTTTCAGAACTTTGGGGCATAGACCAGAATCCAGGTGATTTACCCACCTTCAGTCTTTTCAGCTTCCCCAGCACCTTCTCCTTAGTGATGGGCAATACATTCACCTCTGCCTGACTCTCCTGAATTTCAAGCATCCTCCTGGTGACTTCCACTGTGAAGACTAATGCAAAGTACTTTTTTTTTTAAGCTCCTCCACCATTTTTCTGTTCCCTATTACTACTTAACCAGCATCATTTTCCAGTGGTCTCTCTTACCCTTGAGTTATCATACAAAACTCTTGCAACATTCTTTTACATTATTAGCTAGTTTACCCTCTCATTTCATATTCTTCTCCCTCAGAGCTTTTATAGTCCTCAATGGCTTTTAAAGGCTTCCCAATCCTCCAGTTTCCCACTAATTTTTACCATTTCATATGTTTTCTCTTTTGCTTTTAGGCATCCCTGAATTCTCCTGTCAGAATGGTCAGTCACCTTATCCTCTTTTATGTGCTGCTTCTTTCTTGGAGTAAAATTATGCTATGTCTCCCGAATTACTCCTAGAAACTCCCGGCATTGTTTCACCACCCTCCATGCTAGGGTATCCTTCCATAAAACTCCAGCCATCTCTTCTCTCATGTCCCTTTACACAACTGTAGTACTACATCAGATTTCAGTTTCTCCCTCCCATTGCAGGGTGAAGTATATCACATTATTACTACCTCCAAAGGGTTACTTCACCTAAGGCTCCCTAATTAAGTCTACTTCATTACACAACATCAAAATCAGAATAGATTGTTCCCTAGTGGGCTCTACCACAAGCTGCTTCAAAAAGCAAATCTGAGATGTTACACTAATTCCACTTCTTGCAGTTCACTACCAATCAGACTTTCCCAGTTTCCCTGCATATTCAGGTCCTCCAGGAGTATAGTAAAACTACTTTTCTCATATACCTTTTCCATCTCCTGGTGTATTTTGTAGCACACATCCTGACAACTACCTGGAGGCTCGTACATAACCCCATTAGGTCTTAGCTTTGTTGCTCCTCAATTCTACATCTTCGAATCTGATAATCACTTTTTGCTATGGATTTAATCTCCCCTTGCCCACCTGCCTGTCTTTTGGATAAGATGAGTATCATTGGATGTTTAGCTGAAGTACTGATCCTCTTTCAGCCACATGTCTGTAATGTCCACGACATCGTAACCTGCCAATTGTGATCGGTTCTATAAACTCATTTATCTTGTATCATAACTACCACATACGCATAACAAGCAGGATTACAACCCATCTTCACTCAGAGGGTTGTGAGATTGTGGAATGAGCTGCTAACACAAGCGGTGCATACAAGCTTGATTTTAACGTTTAAAAGAAATTTGGATTTGGATAGGTACATGGATAGTAAGGATGGGGGGGGGCTATGGTCACAGTGCAGGTCAAAGGAAGTGGGCAGTTTAAATGGTTTAGCACAGACTAGATGGGCCCAAGGGCCTGTTTCTGTGTTATTCTTTTCTCTAACTCTGGACTACAGGCACTCAAATACAACACCCTCAGCCCCTTATTCACTGACCCATGTGAAAATCAACCCACGTTGCCTGAACTTAATTCCTAATCCTTTCTAAACTATCCTATTTTTGTTATTCTGAAAACTTTAGCAAATTGTTTTGCACTCTCCTTCCCTTCAACTTTTTTCCTCAATTTACCAATTTCCCATCACACCCCACCACTCCTCCCCCCCACCCCCCCTCCCACCACCACCCAACCAGCTATTTAGTTATAGCCTGATCTACCCCCCCGGTTGTGTAATTTACCAGGACTCTGTGGACTGCATGGTTCAGATGGAGCTTATCCCACAGCAAGTGCTCTCTCCTTCTCCAGTACTGGTGCCAATGCCCAATGAACTCAAACCCACTTTTCCTGCACCATGTGTTTACCTCCAATCTTGTTGGAAGTGGCAGGGGGGCGGGGGGGGTGAAGGAGAAAAGAGGACAACACTCCACCTCCAATTGGGAAATTAAAGGTAGCACTAGTCCGCAAGATAAAGTGCGAACTTGGATTAAGTCTAATTTTGAGGGAATGAGACAGGAATTTGCAAATATTGATTGGGAGAGTTTGTCAGCAAGTAAAAGTACATTTGGCAGTGGGAGGCCCTTAAAAAGCGAGAGAAAGGTTGGGCCATGTTCCTGTTGGAGTGAGCGACAAGGCTGGCAGGATCAGGGAACGCTGGCTGATGAGAGATACTGAAGATCTGGTCAGAAAAATGGAAACATATCAGGTACAGGCAGTTGGAATCAACTAAATACTGGAGTTACAAAATACCACTGACAGATAAGGTAGAGAACAAACTTAAAAATCTACAAGTATACAAGTGCAAAAGGATAACAGAGGAGTAAATAGGTCCCCATAACGATCACTGAGCTGATACGTGTGGAACCATGGGACTTGGTCAAGGTCTTAAAATATTTCTCATCTGTATTTAACATGGAGAAAGCCACAGATGCTAGAGAATTCTGGGAAGAAAATAATGATGCCCTGAAACAATTTGACATTATGAAAGAGGTGATATTGGCAGTCTTGAAGCATTCAAAGGTAGGCAAATCTACAGACCCAACTGGGGCATTGTGGGAAGAAATTTCAGGAAATTTTGCATAGATTTTTGTATTTTCTTCAGCCACAAATGAGGTATCAGAAGGGAGGAGGTGGCTAATGATGTGAATTTAAAAGGGGCCATAAGGATATCTTCAGAAAACAATCGCGAGTGAGCCTAACATCATTGGAGGGAAGTTACTGGAATTTGGAGACAGGATCTGTCAACATTTGGTACAGCGAGGACTGATTAGGGCAAGTCAGTATAATTTTGTGTGTAGGAAATCACATCTCACAAATTCGATTCAATTTTTCTTGAAGAGGTGAACAAGAGGACTAGCAAGGGCAGGGCTGTCGATGATTTTTACATGGCCCTGTGCATCAGAATGAGCTTTATTATCACTGACATATATCGTGACAAATGTTCTGTGGCAGAGCATTACATTAAAAAATTACAACTTACGATACAAAATAAAAAAAGTAGTGCAAAAAGAACAAAAAGTGAAGTGTGGTCATAGGCTCATCGTCCATTCAGGGAACATGTAGTGATAGGGAAGAAACTGTTCCTAAAATGTTGAGTGCGAGAGTTCAGACTCCTGTACCTCTTCCCTGACGACAGCAATGAGAAGATGGTATGTCCTGGATTGTTCTGGTCTTTAATGATGGATGCTGCCTTCTTAAGGCATCACGTATTAAAGATGGCAGGGAGGCTGATGTCTATGATAGAGCTGACCGAGTTTACAACCCTCCATACCAGACAGTGATTCAACTCATGCTCTCCATGTTACATCCATAAAAAATTGCTAGTCTTTGGTGACAAACCAAATCTCAGGCTCGTAATGGAATATAGCCACTATCGAAATTTCTTTGTAATTGCATCAGTATGTTGGGCCCAGGATATATCTTCAGAGATACTGACAAGGAACTTGAAACTGCTCGCTCTTTCCACCACTGACCCCTTGATGAGGATGGGTATGTGTTCTGACTTTTCCTTTCTGAAGTACACAATCAGTTCCTTGCTATTTCTGACTTTGAGTGCAAGGTTGTTCTTGCAACACTACTCAACCACCCAATCAACCTCACTCCTGAAAACCTCCTCGTCCAACTGAGATTCACCCAACAATAGTATAATTGGCAAATTTGTAGATGATGTTTGAGCTATACCTAACCACAGTTATGAGTGTAGAGCAGCAGAGCAGAGCGCTCCAATCCGGACTGACTGTGGTCTCCTGATAAGGAAATCAATGATCCAGTTGCAGAAGGAGGTACAAATCCCCAGGTTTTGAAGGCTATTGATCAGTACTGAGGGGATGATGGTCATAGAGTCAGAGCACACTATAGAGAACACTTTGGAGCATCTAGTCTGTGCTGAACCATTAATCTGACTACTCCCAGTGACATGAATCGGGACCTTGGCCCTCTATATCCCTCTCAACCATGTACCTATCCAAGTTTCTCTCAAAAGGTTGTGTGACGAAAGACCAAGTTATCAGAAGATTGATGCTGATGAGAGAGATAAGAGAGACAAAGAGAGAAGCGTTCAAAATGTTAATGAGAGACGAGAGAGATTAACGAAAAGAGACACAGTTCCGGGTATTGACAGACCGGTTGCTTTGAACCTGAACTGTTTGAAGTTTGATGGACAGGCGATACCCCAGCAGGGGAATAAAAGGAACAGGTTCGCTAAGGCAAGGGACACACCACGAGATCACGAGACCCTGGAAGTGCGGTGTGCCCCCACAAGTTGGTGGGAGTTTGGAGGTCTGGTTGTGGGACCGACCATAGACGCACAGGGTGAAAAGGTACGATCGGCGGGAACCTGGTGTGTGTGTCCGCCCTTGCCTGGGTGCCGGGTTCACCGCAGGAAGAACGATCGTATCCGGAACGGAGGGGTCACAGTCGGTGACTTCCGAAGACAGTAAAAGGGCTCCCCCGAAAGCTAACTGCGGGGAACATCAAAGGTCTGTGAATCGAAACTTGCATTCGCTCTCTCTCTCTCCCCCCAACGGCACAACAGAGATTACTGCGAACTGTACAAGCTGAACTGAACTCTGCGTCACTCGAGACTGATCATTTTACCCCTAGACTGCGATAGAGCTTGATTGATTTCTATTATCCTAGTTCTGTGTACATGTGTGTTTTATCATTGCTAACCTGTTGCATTTATATCCTTGCAATTAGAGTACTGTGTTACTTATTTCTTTAATAAAACTTGCTTAGTTCCAGTAAACTAGACTCCAACTAAGTGGTCCATTTCTGCTAGTTTGGCAACCCAGTTACGGGGTACGTAACATAAGTGGGGGCTCGTCCACGATTTTGAGCGCTAAATTTGGGACGGGGTAAATTGATTGGGTTAAAATTCCGAAAAGAAAGAAAGGGCAAACAGCAGAAATGGAGATTGAGGAATTTCTAAAGGCGCCAACCTTGGAGGCATTAGAGGATGCCAGGAAATCAGAATTGGCAACTGTGGCCAAACGGTTGAATCTTTTTTAAGGGGAAGTCGACAATGAGGAGAGCAGAGATGCACAGAGCTATCGTAGAGCACTATGTATCTAAAGGCGTGTTTCCCCGAGGGGAGCTGGAGGTGGTATCTATGGGAAAACCTGGTGGAGAAGCAGTACAGCTGCAGATTGAAAAATTGAGACTCGAGCACGAGCTCCGGGTAAAACAGTTAAGCGAGCAAGAAGAGAGAATAAAACAGCTGGAGCGAGAAGAGAGGGACAGGCAGTTAGAACGCGAGGAGAGGATAAAACAGCTGGAGCGAGAGGAGAGGGACAGGCAGTTGGAGCAAGAAGAGAGGGACAGGCAGTTAGAGCGAGAAGAGAGGGAGAAACAGAGGGAAAGGGAATTTGAGCTGGAGAAGTTAAGGATGACGCTAGCGCAGGGGCTCATGCCGAACCAAGGTGGAGGGTTCAGGGCGACCCAGAAGGTTAGGCTGGTTCCCCCATTTGAGGAGGCCGATGCTGATCGGTACTTTCTCCATTTTGAAAAAGTTGCTGCAAGTCAGGACTGGCTGAGGGATAAGTGGGCTGTTTTGCTTCAGAGTGTACTTAAAGGAAAAGCCGAACAAGCTTACTCGGCCTTGTCCGCAGAAGATGCCCAGAGGTATGATGTGGTGAAAGAGAGCTTCCGGAATGCGAGGAAGCAATGGGGCCGCACGTATTTAGAGTTTGCCCGTGAGATGTTGGTGCGCCTCGAAAGGGATCAATGGGTATTATGACAGACTGCTACAGCTAATACTGATTGAGCAGTTTAAAGGTTGTGTCCCTGAAGGTATGAGACCATACCTAGATGAGAAAGAGGCAGACACCTTAGCCGCAACTGCTAAGTTAGCGGATGAGTACGCGTTGACACATAAAACGAAGTTTACCCCGAGTAAAGGCTACCAGAAGGGCAGTCAAGACGGCAGAGAGAGTCCGCCAGAAAAGTCAGAAAGTAAGCCGGGGACTAGTGAGAAGGATAAGGTAGACCGGGAGCAGTTTGGTAGGAAGTCTCCTGGGGTCGTATGCTATAACTGTGGGAAAGCCGATCACTTTGCGTCCAGGTGCTTTGCCCCAAAGAAGGAGAAGGGGAAAGGGAAAACAACAGTTCCGACTGGCTGTATTAAGCTGGTAAACAAACCGCTAGGGGAGAAGAGGTCTGATAAAGTTCAGGAAGGGCGCGAGAGGTTTATCTCAGCCAGATTGGTGTCGGTGAAGGAGGGGTTAAACCCAGTTCCAGTACGGATCTGGAGAGACACTGGAGCTTGTCAGTCATTGATATTAAAGAGTGTGTTAGACTTTAGTTCAGAGACCCAGACTGGGGAGGTCAGGGTGATAAAAGGCATTGGGAAAGGGACTGAGGCAGTACTTTTGCACCAGATACACCTAAAAAGCGACTTGGTCTCCGGACTGGTCACGATCGGGGTGAGGCCCAAAGTACCGATGGAAGACGTGGAGGTCTTACTCGGTAATGACCTCGCCAGCGGAGAGGTGTACCCAGCAGTAAGATTGACAAGCCAACCTGCCAGGATTGAGGCCCCGCCCATGGACTCACAGGCTTATCCCGTTTGTGCAGTGACTCAGCGCATGTCCAGAAAGGCTGCCGAAGTGAATATAGATTTAGTTGAGACATTTTTACCAGCCTTGTACTGGGGGGGGGGTTTAGAAAGTGAGAAGGAGCGTAGTGAGGGAGTTGAGGTAGACTTATCATTAGCAAGGAAGGAATTTATACAGGCACAGGAGCGAGACGAGAAGCTGATGGTTTTGACGGAGGCAGCTCTCTCCGGAGCAGAATTAAAAAGGGAGCCAGTGGGCTATTGTGTGGAGGAGGGAGTACTAAGGAGGAAATGGAGACCAAGTACCATGCCCGCAGATGAGGAATGGGGGGTGGTGCCGAAAATTTATGGGGATGAGATTCTTAACCTGGCCCACAAGATACCCCTCGGTGGACATTTTGGGGTGAGGAAAACAGTCGGTAGAATCATGAAAGAGTTTTACTGCCCGCACAGGAGGAAGGATGCTATTGACTATTATAGACGTGAGCTAACACAATTACAGGCTATTGATATGCTAACAGCTTACCACGATCAGAAAACAGATCTAGTTGTTGGTGTTATCACGAAAATTAATGAGGCTAGGGTGCCACCTGATAAGGGGAAAACCCATTTCGAAAGGATAAGTATGGTGCCGACCAGGTGGGAGAACTCAATTGTTTTGGCCAACTTTGCTGATGAGTTCTCTCACTTAACCCCCAAGCAAAGCGAGCCGCCAATAAAGCTAATTAAATGGCACGCACACGTATGTCCCGAGGCGATGCAAAGAGCCAGGACATGGTGTTGTTGTCACATCAGGTCAGCCTAGTGAGCAACACCCCTATAGGATGATTAATTCAGTGACAAAAGGGCTAAAGAACGCAGAAGCGTATACTCACGATTTAGTGGTCTGGAGTGACACGTGGGAGGAGCTGTTTAAAAAGCTGTTTGAAGCCAGCCTGACAGTGAACCTCGCAAAAAGTGAATTCGGCCACGGAAAGATCACTTATCTGGGATTTGTGGTAAGGCAGGGGCAGCTGGCACCGATGCAGGCTAAGGTGCGGGCTATCTCTGAAGTCCCCACCCCGACAGACAAGAGAGCCCCGAGAAGGTTCTTGGAAATGGTGGGGTACTATAGGAAGTTTTGCAAAAACTTTGCGGATATTACCCTCCCTCTTACTAAGCTCTTGCCAAAGAATGCTAAGTTGGTGTGGGACGACCCTTGTTATCTTTGTCTGGGACGAAAACCACTGAGAAGTTACACTGATCACAACTGATTAGTGTTTTTGGCCACTATGAAGTTTGCGAAGTTGGAGCCTGGTCTTAGAGGATTATTAAAATAACACATATAAAAGGAACGGAAATGTGATTGCTGACTGTCTGTCAAGGTGTTGACAACTTAAAGTTCTCTGTATTAGCCAAATAGCTGATGACCCTGTATATTAGTGTGTATCTAATAATGTGTTCATGCCTATAATTTTTACCCTGGTAAAAATCCTTTGAAGGGTAGGGGTGTGACGAAAGACCAAGTTATCAGAAGATTGATGCTGATGAGAGAGATAAGAGAGACAAAGAGAGAAGCGTTCAAAATGTTAATAAGAGAGAAGAGAGATTAACGAAAAGAGACACAGTTCCGAGTATTGACAGACTGGTTGCTTTGAACCTGAACTGTTTGAAATTTGATGGACAGGCGATACCCCAGCAGGGGAATAAAAGGAACAGGTTCGCTAAGGCAAGGGACACACCACGAGATCACGAGACCCTGGAAGTGCAGTGTGCCCCCACAAGTTGGTGGAAGTTTGGAGGTCTGGTTGCGGGACCGACCATAGACGCACAGGGTGAAAAGGTACGATCGGCGGGAACCTGGTGTGTGTGTCCGCCCTTGCCTGGGTGCCGGGTTAACCGCAGGAAGAACGATCGTATCCGGAACGGAGGGGTCACAGTCGGTGACCTCCGAAGACAGTAAAAGGGCTCCCCCGAAAGCTAACTGCGGGGAACGTCAAAGGTCTGTGAATCGAAATTTGCATTCGCTCTCTCTCTCTCTCTCTCTCCAACGGCACAACAGCAATTACTGTGAACTATACTAAGCTGAACTGAACTCTGCGTCACTTAAGACTGATCATTTTACCCCTAGACTGCGATAGAGCTTGATTGATTCCTATTATCCTAGTTCTGTGTACATGTGTGTTTTATCATTGCTAACCTGTTGCATTTATATCCTTGCGATTAGAGTACTGTGTTACTTATGTCTTTAATAAAACTTTCTTAGTTCCAGTAATCCAGACTCCAACGAAGTGGTCCATTTTGGCTTGGCAACAGTTGAAACTGACCCCACATTCATCACTTACGCAGGCAGCACGTTCTACACTTTCACCACCTTGAGTGGAAGATATTACCCCCCTCATGTTCCTCTGAAGTATTTCAGCTTTCACCCTTACCCATGACCTATAATTGAAGTCTCACCCAACCCCAGTCGAAAAGCCTGCTTGCACTTACCCTATCAAAACACCACATTATTTTGTATGCCTCCAGCAAGTCTCTGCTCTGTCTCCTGTACTCTGGGGAATAAAGTCAGAACCTATTCAACTTTTCCTGATAACTCAGGTCCTCTGTGTCCTGGCAACATCCTTGTAGTTTTTCTCCGTACTCTTTCTATCTTATTTACATCTTTCCTGTAGGTAGGTGATCAAAACTGCACACAGTACTCCAACTTAGGCCTCACCAACAGCTTAAACAAGTTTAACATAACATCCCAACTCCTGTACTCAATGCATTAATTTATGAAGGCCAATGCGCCAAAAGCTTTCTTTACCTCCCTATCCAGCTGTGACACTACTTTCAAGGAATTATATTCCCAAATCCCCCTGTTCTACCACACTACTCAGTGCCCTACCTCTCACTGTGCAAGACCTACTCTGGTTAGTCCTCCCAAAGTGCAACACTGGATTAAATTCGGTTTGCCATTTTCAGTCCATTTGCCAGCTGGTCCAGATCCTGCTGCAAGCTTTGATACGTCTTCCTCACTGTCCACTGTACCCCCAATCTTAGTGTCATCTGCAAATTTGCTGATCCAATTAACCATATTATCATTCAGGTCATTGATATAGATGACAAACAATGGCACACCACAAGTCACAAGCCTCCAGTCAGAGAGGCAACCATCTACTACTGCTCTCTGGCTTCTCCCACAAATCTAATTTACTACCTCATCTTGAATGCCAAGCGACTGAACCTTCTTGACCAAATTCACACGTGGGAACTTGTCAAATGCCTTACGAAGGTCCATGTAGACAACATCCACTGCCCTGCCTTCATCCACTTTCCTGGTAACTTACTCAAAGATTCATTAGGCATGATTTACCATGCACAAAGCCATGTTGGCCATCTCGCATCAGTCCCTTAGAATAACTTCCAATAACTCTCCTACCACTGATGTCAGACTCACCAGCCTATAATTTCCTGGTTTATTCTTAGAGCCTTTCTTAAACAGTTGAACATCAGCTATCCTCCAATACTCTGGCATCACACCCAAAGCAAGGATGATTTAAATATCTCTCCTAGCAACACTGCAATTTCTGCACTAGCCTCCCGCAGGGTCTGAGGGAATACCTTGTCAGACCCTGGTGATTTATCCACTTTAATTTGCCTCAAGATAGCAAACACCTCCTCCTCTGTAATCTGTATATGGTTCATGACCTCACTGCTGCATTGCCTCACATTTATAGACTCCATATCCATCTCCAGACTAAATGCAGATGCAAAAAAAGAATCCATTTAAGATCTCCCCCACCTCTTTCAGTTCCATGCACAGATTATCACTCTGATCTTCCAGAGGACCAATTTTGCCCTTGCTATCACTTTGCTCTTAATATATCTGAACAAGCCCTTAGAATTCTCCTTCACTTTGACTGCCAGAGCAAGCACATCTCCTTTTAGCTCTCTTGACTTCCTTCTTAAGCTCCCTCTTGTATTTCTGATATTCCTCAAGCATCTAATTTGTTCCTGCCAGCCTATACCTGCTATGCACTTCCTTCTTTTACTTAACCAGGGCCTCACCAGCTCTCAAAAACTAAGGTTCCCTAAAACTGTTACCCTTGCCTTTTATTCTGACAGGAACATACAAACTCTGTACTCTCAAAACTTCACTTTTGCAAGCCTCCCACCTACGAAGTACACCTTTGCCACAAAACAACCTGTCCCAATCAACACTTGCCAGTTCCTTTCTGATCCCTCTTCCTCCCACGGTATCATGTCAAAAACAATGGAACCATGGAACATTGCACTGTCAGTCCTGACCTTCTGGCAGCCAAGTCTGATTAAGACCATGAGATATAGGAGCAGAATTAGGCCATCAAGTCTATTCCGCCATTTCATCATGGCTGATTCAATTTTCCTCTCAGCCCCAATCTGCTGCCTTCTCCATGCATCCCTTCATGCCCTGACTAATCAAGAATTTATCAACCTCTGCCTTAAATATACCCGAAGATTTGGCCTCTACAGCCGCCTGAGACAATGAATTCCACAGATTCGCCACTCTCTGCCTAAAGAAATTCCTCATCTCTGTTCTAAAAGGCCACCCCTCTATTCAGAGCCTGTGTCCTCTGGTCTCAGAACTCTCCCACCATAGGAAACATTCTCTCCACATTAACTCCATCAAGGCCTTTCACCATTTGATAGGTTTCATCGAGGTCACCCCTCATTCTTCTAAATTCCAGTAAATACAGACCCAGAGCCATCACTCTTCATATGACACAGCTTTCAATCCCGGAATCATTTTCATGAACCTCCTTTGAACCCTCTTCAATGTCAGCACATGTGGGCCCAAAATGGCTCAATACTCCCAAAGAAGCCTCACCAGTGCCTTATAAAGCCTCAACATTACATCCTTGCTTTTATATTCTAAACCTCTTGAAACAAATGCTAGCATCACATTTGACTTCCTCACCACTGACTCAACCTACAAACTAACCTAAAGAGAGTCCTGCACAAGGAAGTCCCTTTGCACATCAGATTTTTGAATATTCTCTCCAGTCTACCTTTTTACCTCTACCTCAGTACATGACCATACACTTCCTAACACTGTATTCCATCCACCACTTCTTTACCCATGCTCCTAATGCAAGTCCTTCTCTAGCCTCTCTACTTCCTCAAAACTACCTGCCCCCCCTCACCTGTTGTCATAGCTTCTGCAAACTCTGCCACAATGCTATCAATTTTGTCATCCAAGTCATTGACACATAGCAAAAAAGGACTCGGTACCAACACAGCCCCTGTGGAACACCACCAGTCACCCGCAACCAACCAGAAAAGGGTTCTTTTATTCCCACTCTTTGCCTCCTGCCAATCAGCCACTGCTTTATCCATGCTAGAATCTTTAAAGTAATACCATGGGCTCTTAAGTTGTTAAGCAGCCTCCTGTGGCACCTTGTTAAAAGCCTTCTGAAAATCCAAGTACACAACATCCATCGATTCCCCTTTGTATATCCTGTTTGCTATTTCTTCAAAGAATTCCAACTCATTTGTCAGGCAAGATTTTCCCTTGAGGAAACAATTCTGACTACAGCCTATTTTATTATGTGCCTCTAAGTACCCTGAAACCACATCCTCAACAATCGACTCCAACATCTTCCCAATCAATCAGGTCAAATTAGCTGGCTTGTAATTAATGGCTACATTGTCTTATTTCCACAAGCTGATCCATGCCCTAAGCTCATCCACCTTTCCTACAATAGTCCTGGCATTGAAATATACGCCGCTCATAACATTTGTCCCTCATGCTCAACTTTCTGATTCCTGAACTCGTGTGTAGGCTTAACATCATCTTTCTCTGCAACCACTTCACAATCTGCTCTGGTGCTCTGGTTGCCACCCCTACCATGAAGCAATAGCAAACCTTGCCACTAAGATGTTAGTTCCTCTCCAGTTCAGGTGCAAGCTGTCTCATCTGTACAGGTCCCACCTTCACTGGATGACAGCCTAATGATCCAAAAATCTGAAGCCCTCCCTCCTGCACCAACACCTTAGCCACATGTTAAACTGCATCATCTTCCTATTTCTGGCCTCACCAGCAAGTGGCACGGGTAGCAACCCTGGGATCACAACCCTGGAGATTATGTCGTATACCTCAGCACTTAACTCCCTAAATTCACTTTGCAGATCTCGTGACCCCTCGTACCCACGTCACTGGTACATACCAACGCAGATCACGATGTCTGGCTGCTCACTCTCCAACTTAAGAATGCTGTGTACTCAATTCGAGATGTCCCTGACCCCACCACCCGGGAATCTCGTTCTTGTCCACAGAACCTCCTTTCTGTTCCCCTGAGCTACGAATCCCCTATCACCATAGCTTGTTTCTTCTCCACCCCCCACCCCTTCCCTTCTGAATCACACAGCCAGACTGAATGCCAGAGAACTACTCACTGCCCCACAAGCGTTTCCAAAGCGGTAAACTTATTGAGGGGAACAGCCACAGGGACTGCACTGGCTACCTATTCTCTTTCCCTCTCCCTCTCCTGACAGTCACTTGGGTATCTGCCACCTGTAACTTAGGGGTGACTACCTCCCTGTAGCTCCAGTCTATCACCTCCTCATTCTCCTGTACAAGCCAAAGGTCATCAAGCTGCAGCTTCAGATCCTTAACTTCGTTCTCTAAGGAGCAGCAGCTTGATGCACTTCATGCAGGTGTTATCCCAAAGTTCCCACATCTCACACAGGGAACATACCACTAAATCTGGACCTATTCTCAGTGCACTAGCTATGTACTAATAGGCAAAAAAAAAGTTACTGGTAACTTGCTCATAGGCTCACAAAACACTGGAGGAACTCAGCAGGTCAGGCAGCATCCATGGAAAAGATCAGTCGATGTTTCGGGCCGAAACCCTTCGTCAGGACCGTAGGCTGCTGTCTGTGCTTGCCCAAATTTGTTGAGCCAAAGCCAGACCACACTAACAATGGCTACCCGGCTTACACCTCCTTTCTTTTTATTAGCTCAATGACTCACTCCTGATGAGACTCAGTTTTCAAATGGTTCCCCTCCTGCAAAACGTTGTCTGTCTCATGGTATAGAACACTGAGCTATAATCAATAAACATGGCTGTTGTCCACTTGGTCCAAGGCCAAGTGAAGAGCCAGTGAGACTGCATCTGCTCTAGACCTACAGTGCCAATCAAAAGTATTCACCCCCTTGGAAGTTTTCGTGTTTTATTGTTTTACAACAGTGAATCACAGTGAATTTAATTTGGTTTTTTTGGCACTGATCTATAGAAAAAGACTCTTGTGCCAAAGCAAAAACAGATCTCTGGAAAGTGATGTAAATTAATTACAAATATAAAATACAAAATAATTGATTGCATAATTATTCACCCACTTCAAGTCAGTATTTAGTAGATGCACCTTTGTCATCAATTACAGCCTTGAGTCTGTGTGGATAGGTCTCTATCAGCTTTGCACATCTGGACATTGAAATTTTTCCCTATTCTTCTTTACAAAACTGCTCAAGCTCTGTCAGATTGCATGGGGATCCTGAGCGAACAGCCCTTTTCAAGTCCAGCCACAAATTCTCAATTGGATTGAGGTCTGGACTCTGACTTGGCCACTCCAGGACATTAACTTTGTTGTTTTTAAGAGATTCCTGTGTAGCTTTAGTTTTATACTTGGGGTCACTGGCTTGCTGGTTAACAAATCTTCTCCCAGTTGCGGTTCTCTTGCAGACTGTATCAGGTTTTCCTCCAGGATTTCCCTGCATTTTGCTACATTCATTTTACCCTCTACCTTCACAAGCCTTCCAGGGGCTGCTGCAGTGAAGCATCCCCACAGCATGATGCAGCCACCACCATGCGTCACAGTAGGGATGGTGTGTTTTTAATGATGTGTGGCATTTGGCTTACATCAAGCATAACATTTAGTCTCATGGCCAAAAAGCTCAATTTTGGTTTCATCAGACCATAGAACCTTCTTCCAGCTGACTTCAGTCTCCCACATGCCTTCTGGAAAACTCTAGCCAAGATTTCACCTGAGGTTTTCTCAACAGTGGCCATCTCTTTGCCACTCTCCCATAAAGCTGTGACTGGTGAAGCACCCGGGCAACAGCTGCTGTATGTGCAGTCTCTCCCATTTCAGCCTCTGAAGCTTGTAACTCCTCCAGAGTTGTCTCTTGGTGGCCTTCCTCACTAGTCCCCTTCTTGCATGGTCACTTAGTTTTTGAGGATGGCCTACTCTAGGCAGATTTGCAGCTGTGCCATATTCTTTCCATTTCTTGACGATAGACTTAACTGGACTCCAAGGGATATTCAGTGACTTGGAAATTTTCTTGTATTTATCTCCTGACTTGTGCTTTTCAATAACCTTTTCACGAAGTTGTTCTTTTGTCCACGTGGTGTAGTTTTTGCCAGGATACTAACTCACCAGCAGTTGAACCTTCCACATACAAGTGGATTTTTACTACAATTAATTGAAACACCTTAACTGAACACAGGTTTATATATAGCTATGACACCTTAACTAATTATGTGACTTCTAAAACCAATTGGCTGCACCAGTGATGACTTGGTGTGTGTATAAAGTGGGGGGGGGGGTGAATAATTATGCAATTATTGTGTTTTATATTTGCAATTAATTTAGATCACTTTGTAGAGATCTGTATTCACTTTGCATGAAAGGGTGTTTTTCTGTTGATCAGTGTCAAAAAAAATTAAATCCACTCTGATTCAATGCTGTAAAACAGTAAAACATGAAAACTTTGGGGCGGGGGGAACTTTTAATAGCCATCGTATTGTGATGGCAGGCAAAATTGCTGCAGCTTCAAGTCTTTGCTTAAGCCAGAGTTAATTCATGACCAACCCCTCAAAGCACTTTATCACGGTAGATTTGAGTGCTACTAGGTACTCAGCAGTGATGGTGATCTTATCTTTCAATAAAGTCACACTTGTTAGATTGATCTGGAAGTTTAAATACCATGGGATACAAAACTGGCTTGGTGGGAGTGGAAGATTGTATTTCCAGACTAGAAGCCTGTGACCAGTGGTGAGCTGTCAGGATCAATGCTGGGTACACTGTTGTTTCAGAGATATTAACAATTTGGATAAGCCTGGTGATAGCATGGTCGATAAGTTCCTAGGATCACTAATAGCCTGTCCTGGTAAAGCCAACAAGCAGATGATTCAAA
Source organism: Mobula hypostoma (assembly GCF_963921235.1). Taxonomy (NCBI): domain Eukaryota; kingdom Metazoa; phylum Chordata; class Chondrichthyes; order Myliobatiformes; family Myliobatidae; genus Mobula; species Mobula hypostoma. Next base: position 16,419,443 of record NC_086129.1, on the reverse strand, counting down.
AGCCTTAAGGTACACATGACCAGGCTTAAGGCAGATTCAACACCACTGTTAAAAGACTATTGAATTGTATGACAACATGGACTCTTGACCTCACAATCTTCCTCATTGTAATCTTGCACCTTATTACCTGCACTTTCTCTGCAGTTGTATTGTATTATTGTGTTACCTTCTTCTACTTCAACATACTGTGTAATGATTTGAACCCAGTACATGTGACAATAAACCAGCTCCAAAAATGAGACTTGATCAGGTCAGCGTGGATAAGTTGGATGGAAAGGCCTCTTTCAGTGCTGTTTAACCTTGTGGGACAGAATGGCTATTTGGAGAGTTTATGAACCTGCACTGGTCAGAAAGACTCCACACAAAATTAATGTGTGCAAGTTCTGTGGATGCAAAGTTAACAGAAAAAACCACAGCTTCAACTAGAGACACTGGATACATCTTGAACAAAGCTTACATAACTTTGAGGAGGAAAACACAGTTCATGTACATATATGGGGTTTACCAAGTTTCGATGCACCATATAAACTTGTCATTAAGACTAAATAAAAGGAGCCACTGCAGGACATACAGTACATTAAAAAGCATTCTCTTAAACTTTAGGAAAATGGATCTCCCTAGGGGTCAGTACAAAGGCCACTATTTTTGGTAATGTATACCAAGAATTTGTACTTGTGTGTCCGGGGCACAAGTTCTAAATTGTCAGATAACAATCTACTTGGGAGGCACAATGAATTGAAGGCACATAGATATTAACAGGCTGGTGGATTGGAATAGGTAACAAATGAAATGTACTGAGCAATGTGAAATCTTGCATTCCAGTGGGAAGAAAACTTGAAAGCACAATTCTCAAAGAGGTAAATGTGCATTATTCGAAGTGGCACAACACTGAGAAAGTGATTAAAATGTATACAGGCAGGAAACCAGCTAAAACATGGAAGAACACAGCACTTCAAGAAGCATTCTGATGATACAAGGCCTCAACAACCACCTCCCCCCCCCCCACACCCATACACACCTCATCAACATCTGGTGAGTGTCTGCAGCAGATTGCTGGACAAACTGGTCTCGTTTTTATAGGATCCTACATTTTAGAAATGGATGGATGCAATGCAAAAGCAAGGTGAACTTTTGTGAAACATTTTTTTCAGCCAGAATTGAGGATTCCAGGACCAGTTATGTAAATGGTTGGAAAAAAACCAGTGTTATTTCCCTTGGAAAGAAGGAGGTGGTTAGACGCATTTGAAATGATGACAGTGCAGACAGGAGCACAAGAGAAACTGTTCCCATTGACAGAGAGGTTAAAAAGGGGTCAAATAATGGATAACAGACAAACAAACAAAAAAAAGCACACAGAAAAAGGAGTTGGTGTGTTAAAAAAAAGCTGTCCTAATGAAGGATCTCAGCCTGAAAGGTCGACTGTTTCATCGATGTTGCCTGACCTGCTGAGTTCCTCCAGCATTTTGTGCGTGTTGAGCTGGCCAGAACGCACTTCTGGTGGAATCAGAGGATAAGCATCTGAAAGGAAAGTGTGCAGGGCTTTGGTAAGATGAATGATCTTTACTGCTCTTAAAAGAACCAATATAGAGGCTGAACAGCCTTCCATGATGCAACCGATCAAAGATTCCCCACATGAACACACCCAGAAATGAGTAAACAGCATTGGTACGAGATCACAGGAAGACAGAACTTTTGAACAAGCTTGTTTGTGAAGGTTGGAATATCAGCCAGAGTGTATTTGTTTAACTATTGTCCTCAGGCTGCCCCTCCCCTCCTCCAACATGCCCATCAGATCAACTCTTGCCTCCAATATCACCTTCACTGCATTCCTCCTCATACATCATTGTTCTTCTGTCAGTCCTACCCCCCCCACATCTGTAATTCCTTACCCTCAACTTCACCCACTCCATGCACTTGCTCACATCAGTGACCCTACCCAACACAGTATCATTACACCCTCCCTCCTTTGCCTCCCAAACAGCTCCACCCTCTCTGTTGTGAGCAAACCATACCATCATTTCCCCCATCACAAGCAACTCCATAACCACTCTTACTGCCCCCTCCCCACCACTCAACCCCACCAATAATCCCATCATTTGTGACCCCCATCAGCCCCATTACACCTCCTACAAATCCACCAATCCCTACCACTGGCAAACCCCTGGCGCATCAACATCTCCATAATCCACCCATTCCCACCCTGCATTCCAACCCCACTCTCCAGACTTCCGCACTGTACCCATCTCCCCAACTACTTCCCACTCACACGAAGTCTCCCCATGCTGTACCCACACCCACTGCACCGCCACGCACACACCCTTTTCTTCCTCCATAGCCTCCAGTCTACCCCACTGCTGCTTTAGACAATCCACCCCGCATTCCCTCAACTGCCGCTACGACCCCATTCACCACCCCGAACCCCAATAACAACCGCGCGTTCAACAGCCAGGGCGGAATCATCCACCTTCAGCTGCAGGCGGGGACTCGGACAACAGCTGAGGTCAAGATGGCTGAGGCCGCAAAGGCCGGCGGCCGCTGGCAATAGGGGTGGCGGTGGGCGGCGAAGCTGTCGGGCAGGACGGGGTCTGGGAGGGGTGTCCTGGGGCGGCGGGCAGGCGGATGGGCGACGGCTCCCCCCGCGCTGACCCGGAGGTGCAGTGTTCCAGCCCAGCCGGACCGTACCACCGGCGCAGAGCGGTGGGGCCGCAGCCCGGTCCGGAGAATGCGAGGGAGCTGAAGCGGCCGCCCGCTACCGCCAGGCAAGCCCAGGGCCCGGCTCCTAGCCAGGACCGGCGAACAGCGGCAGGGAAGTGCGCGACAGCCGCCATCGCGGGTCGGCGGGCAGAGCGGGGACGGGCCGCAGCCGCCGCCATTTTGGGATCGACTAACATAAGAAGAAGCCGGGAGCGGCGATGAGGGAACAGAGCGGGGGTGGGCGGCCCAGGGCCACCTGCCGCACTTACCGTACTTACCGCACACATGCAACAGCGCCAACACACCAGACGCCCCCACCCAACACCGGGCGGCCTCCCTTCACCAGGTAAATAGCGGTCGGTGCCCACCTCGAAACGGAGAATGGAGCAGCGCCGCCCGCATTAGCATAAAACGACCCGCCCGCCGCGCGCTACTATTGGCTGCGGCCCTGCGCGGGTACAGATCCGGCCACCGGGCGGGGGGGGGAGTGGGAAGTGGGTACCCGATACCCGGTACCCGGTACCCGGGTACCGGCGGAGGGGAAGTTGGAGTGGAGTGGAGTTGAGGTACGAGGTGGGTGGAGGGGTGATGTGTGGAGGTTGGGGGAGTGGAGTGGGTTGAGGGGAGGACAGGGTGAATGAGGATTAGTGAGGGGGTCAAGGTTGGGTGGGTTCGTGAGGACTTGGGATGGAGTGATGAGGGGAGATGGTCGGAGTGGGGAAGATTGGGTTGTATATTTAATATGAGTAATATTGTAAGTATATTGTTTAATTAAGCAATTTGTTAGTTTAAATATTTCGTTATGGGTTAGTATGTAAGAGTACGCGAATGACATACGTCATGATGCCACCTCGTCATATATGCACGCGCCTCACATAAAGTAAAAACAAAACTAAGTGACGTTATTCCAAGGATCCCATCTTTTTCTTTTAATTAGTTTTATGTTTTGGAATTATAAAGCCTAACAGTAGCAGTGAGTAAGTTATAAACGAACCCAAGACAACCTATTGAAGTGCAGTGAAGTATTCTATTTTTTTTTAAATTGCAGCCCGATTTTTTTTTACAAAGGCAAGCAGAGAAATACATTTGATTAAACCAATGGCAAAAAAAGGAAAATTCACAGGTTCATAAACAGTGAGTGCTGGTTGATAATGATGATTTTTATTTTAAGAAAGCAGAAATGGCTGGCTACATCAGAAAGATAAGATAAAACTTTACTTATCCTGAAGGAAATTATTGTTACAAGGTTGCTCTGTCAGAAATATGTACTTTAAAGTACAAAATGTACATGCAGGTACAAAAAAATACAAAATGTGCATTTAAAAGTAAAAGTAATACAGATATGTAATGAAACCATATACTTGCATACTTGAGGAGGAGGAGGAGTTGTAGAGTCTTGTAGCCACCGGGAGAAAGGATCTCCTGTGATGGTCAGTGGTACACCTGGGTGGAATCAGTCTGTTACTAAAAGTGCTCCTCTGTTTGTCCAGCATGTCATGGAGGGGGTAGGGAGATTGTCCATAATGCTCCATAGCTTCTGCAGGATCCTCCTCTCAGACACAACCACCGTGGAATCCAGTTCCACCCCCAGAATAGAACTAGTCTTCCTGACAAGTGTGTCGATCTTCTTGGTGTCAGCTGCTCTCACCCTACTGCCCCAGCAGACTACAGCGTAGAATAAAATGCTGGCTGCAACTGAGTCATAGAACATCTTCAGCATAGCACTACAGATGCTGAATGACTGGAGCCTCCTCAGGAAGTACAGTTGACTCTGTCCCTTTTTGTACAGAGCCACAGCGTTTTTAGTCCAGTCCAGTTTATAGTCAAGGTTAGTTGCCAGGTTTTTGTAGTTTCAGATGATTTCCACATCGTTTCCCTTAATGGAGATGGGAATGCAGGGTGCTTTCACCTTCCTGATGTCTACCACCAATTCCTTTGTCTCAGTGATGGTGGGCTGCAAGTGTGTCAGCCCACACCACTCAACAAGGTTGTCCACCACTCTTCTGTACTCAGCCTGTTGACCCTGGTTAATACAGCCCACAATTGCTGAATCATCCGAAAACTTCTACAACTCCAACCAAATCAGCCAAAATTGATTTTGCTAATATCATGAACATAATGCAGGAATACTTAGAACTGAAGCCATTGTTGATTGCACAATGCTTTATGTTTCAACTACTATACAGAGTCTTGCCACCTTCAGAAGTTTTCTGATGACTCTGCCATAGTTGGATGCATCAGCAAGGGAGATGAGGCTGAGTACAGGGCTATGGTAGGAAACTTTGTCACATGGTGTGAGCAGAATTATCTGCAGCTTAATGTGAAAAAGACTAAGGAACTGGTGGTGGACCTGAGGAGGGCTAAGGCACTGGTGACCCCTGTTTCCATCCAGGGGGTCAGCGTGGACATGCTGTAGGATTACAAATACCCGGGGATACGAATTGACAATAAACTGGACTAGTCAAAGAACACTGAGACTGTCTACAAGAAGGGTCAGAGCCATCTTTATTTTCTGAGGAGACTGAGGTCCTTTAACATCTGTCAGACGATGCTGAGGATGTTCTACGAGTCTGTGGTGGCCAGTGCTATCATGCTCGCTGTTGTGTGCTGGGGCAGCAGGCTGAGGGTAGCAGACACCAACAAAATCAACAAACTCATTCGTAAGGCCAGTGATGTTGTGGGGATGGAACTGGACTCTCTCACGGTGGTGTCTGAAAAGAGGATGCTGTCCAAGTTGCATGCCATCTTGGACAATATCTCCCATCCACTACATAATGTACTGGTTGGGCACAGGTGTACATTCAGCCAGAGACTCATTCCACCGAGATGCAACACTGAGCATCATAGGAAGTCATTCCTGCCTGTGGCCATCAAACTTTACAACTCCTCCCTTGGAGGGTCAGACAGCCTGAGCCAATAGGTTGGTCCTGAACTTATTTCCTGGCATAATGTACATATTACTATTTAATTATTTATGGTTTTATATTGTTATATTTATACTCTATTCTTGGTTAGGGCAACTGTAATGAAAAACAATTTCCCTCGGGATCAATAAAGTATGACTATACTAACAACAGGAATTCTGCAGATGCTGGAAATTCAAGCAACACACATCAAAGTTGCTGGTGAACGCAGCAGGCCAGGCAGCACCTCTAGGAAGAGGTACAGTCGACGTTTCAGGCCGAGACCCTTCGTCAGGACTAACTGAAGGAAGAGTGAGAAAGGGATTTGAAAGTGGAAGGGGGAGGGGGAGATCCAAAATGATAGGAGAAGACAGGAGGGGGAGGGATGGAGCCAAGAGCTGGACAGGTGATAGGCAAAGGGGATATGAGAGGATCATGGGACAGGAGGCCCAGGGAGAAAGAAAAGGGGGAGGGGGGAAGCCCAGAGGATGGGCAAGGGGTATAGTCAGACTTGACCATCCTCTGGGTCCACCTCCCCCCTTGTCTTTCTCCCCGGACCTCCTGTCCCATGATCCTCTCATATCCCTTTTGCCTATCACCTGTCCAGCTCTTGGCTCCATCCCTCCTCCTCCTATGATTTTGGATCTCCCCCTCCCCCTCCCACTTTCAAATCTCTTACTAACTCTTCCTTCAGTTAGTCCTGACAAAGAGTCTCGGCCTGAAACGTCGACTGCACCTCTTCCTAGAGATGCTGCCAAGTATGACTATGACTATGTTTAATTAGCAGGATCGACAGGAAGGGGAGCCCATATCAGCGTGCGTGGCTGAATTGAAGAAGAATTGTCGAAACATTGTCGGTTCAGTGATGGGCTTACTGAAGCACTGAGAGATCATCTAGTTTATGGAATTTTACAAAAAAAAATTCAAAAATGGCTCCAAACTGAAGCACAACTTGCATTTAAAAGAGCAGTTGAGATAGCTGTATCAATCAAGTGCAATTGAGTTGCAGTCAAGAATGAAAGTGAGTGTGAACAAAATTTCAATGTCAGAAGAAAAACTGGCCCGGGCAAACAAATTGTGTTACCCTGGTGCCTCATATGCACCAGACAAATGCAGATTTTAAAGGTAAAGCTTGCAGAAAATACAACAAAGTAGAACAGATACAAACAGTACATTGGGCAGACAAAAACAAATGCTTTACACTGAGAAGAGAAAAAGTTGACAAGTTATGTTGCAATTTCAAAAAGAACACTAAGCTGCATGCTGTTGATGAAAAAATCTGATAATGATGAGAGTGACGCAGGACTGTGTAGCCTTAGATTTACATTTGAAAACTAACATAAGACAAGCCACATGGTTTACGTCAGAAGTGAACAGCAAATTAATTGAAATACATTTGAACACTGGCTCGGCTGCTTCAGTCAGTCCATAAAATGAGCTTGAATGGCATTTCAAAGATACTAAACTGAAGCCTGCAGATATCCAACTAAGAACTTATACTGGAGAAAAGATAACTCCTGTGGGAATGACTTTTGCAACAGTGATATACAACAACCACAAGCCACATTGGGCTTGTGTGTGGTAAAAACAGGAGGACCAGCATTGTGGGATCATGAGTGGCTGAAACAACTACGACTTAATTGGAGATCCATCCACCATTTGCATGCCATATCCCCTGCAACAGAGTCAACTGAAAGTGAATCGAGAAAGATACTGGATGATGTCACAACAGCGTTCAAGGATGGCATTGGAAAACTCAAACATGTGAAGGGTAAAATAGTGTTGAATGAAAGTGCCACATCCAACTTTAACAAAGCCTGTCTGGTTCCTTATACCATCTGTGATAAAGTAGCCAGTGAGCTAGATGGCATGGAGGCTGAAGGAATTCTTTCCAAGTTTGAGTGGAGCCCTTGGGCAATGTCAATGATCCAAGTAGCCAAGAAGAATGGGTCTGTGGTGATTTTAAAGTCACCATCAATCAACCCAGTCCTGAAAGTAGATTAATATCTCAATATCCTCTGCCCAAGATAGAGGATATCTTTACAAATCTTTCTTAAGGCCTAAATAGGACAATCTAAAATTTACTATGCTATGGATGTCTATATAGAAGTTTTATTATATAGTGTACTATATATAAACATATGTATATAAGTTGGGATGCATTCTATATTCATTTGTAGCTGAGCAGGAAGTTGTGTGTTTAATATTTTAGCAATATTTGAGTAATCTATATACATTGTTCAAGTATTGATTTAAATAATTTAATATGGGTTATATGCAAAAATATGTGAATGGCATTAATCATCACACCACCATGTCATATATGCACATGACTCACTTAAAGTAAAAATAAAACTAAGATAACTTTATTCCTAGCTCCCATGTTTTTGCTTTCAATTAGTTTCATGTTTTAGAGTTACAAAACATAACAGATGGAATGAAACAAGGGATGGGGTGAAAGGGAGGATGGCAGGTAGTGAGGAACAGTGCAGACAGGATGAGGATGGGGAGTGGGAGGATGGGTGAGTGAAGAGCGGAAGTGAATGGGGAAGGATGGGAGGAAGTGAGGACTAGTGGGAAGAGTGGGAATCAATAGAGGGAAATGGGAGAAGGACAGGAGGATAGGTACAGAACGGAGGTGTGGAGGCTAAAGGGGCAGGGTTGAGAGGAGAATCAGAATAGGGGAGGGGTATGGGGCAGAATGGGATGGAGGGTGAGGTAAAGGGGTACCTACTGAGAGAATATTTCCTATTAAAGTTCAATATGGCTGTCTACGGGTGGAACCACAGATTACTGGGGAGATTTTTAATGAATATTTGTCAGCAGTTTTATTGTGTGGAGAAGATCAAGAATGCTAAGGAATAGTCACCAAAACTTTGACAAACTCTAATAGATGCACAATGGAGAGTATCTTGACTGGTTGCATCACAGCCTGGTATAGAAACACAAATGCCCAGGAATGGAAAAGTCTGCAGAAAATGGTGGATACAACCCAGTCCATCACAGTTAAAGCCCTCCCCACAATTGACCACATAATATGGAACACTGTCATGAGAAAGGAGCATCCATCATAAAGGACCCACACCATCCAAACCATGATCTCTTCTCGCTACTACTATCAGGCAGGAGATACAGAAGTCTTAGGTCCACACCACCAGGTTCAGGAACAGTTATAACCCTATAACCAGCAGGCTGCTGAACCAATTTCACTCCCCACAACTCTGAACTGATTCTACAACCTATAGACTCAATTTCAAGTGCAACTCATCTTCTCAGTGTTATTATTTGATTTATTTGCACAATTTGTCTTCTTTCACACATTTGTTGTTTGTCATCCTTTGTGTTTTTCATCAATTCTATTGCATTATTTATTTTTATGTAAATATTTGCAAGAAGATGAACTTTAATATATGGTAACATACATGTGCTTCGATTTTTTAAAAATTACTTTGATTTTAATGAGTTGTGATGTCTAAGACCACATACAAATTACCCAGGAGGAAGTATTGGCAGCCTTAAAGTACGTGCAGGTGAATAAATCCTTTGGGCATAACCAAATACATACTCAGACCTGTGGAAAGCTCAGGAAGAAATTTCAGAAGCCCTGCCAGAGATACTTGTATCATCTTTAACAACTAGTGAAGTTCTGGAAGCCAGGAGAGAGGCTAATGTTCTGTTATTTAAGAAGGAAAGCAAAGACTAGCTTTTGTATCTTCTGCCCGAGGGGAGAGAATAGAAGAGAGAATTTCTGGGGTGGGTGGGTTTTTTGCCACCTGCTTAATAAATAAAGAACATAAGAAATAGGAGCAGGAGTAGGCCATCTGGCCCATCGAGCCTGCTCTGCCATTCAATAAGATCATAGCTGATCTGACCATGGACTCATCTCCACCTACCTGCCTTTTCCCCATAACCCTTAATTACCCTACTATACAAAAATCTATCCAACCTCGCCTTAAATATATTTACTGAGATAGCCTCCATTGCTTCATTGGGCAGAGAATTCCACACATTCACCACTCTCTAGGAAAAGCAGTTCCTCCTCACCTCCATCCTAAATTCACACCCCCGAATCTTTAGGCTATGTCCTTTAGTTATAGTCTCACTTACCAGTGGAAACAGCCTTCCTGTCTCTATCTTATCTATCCCTTTCATAATTTTATATGGTTCTATAAGATCTCCTCTCATCCTTTTGAATTCCAGTGAGTACAATCCCAGGTGACTCAAACTCTCCTCATAGTCTAACCCCCTCATCTCTGGAATCAACCTGGTGAACCTCTTCTGCACCACCTCCAAAACCAGTATATCGTTCCTCAAGTAAGGAGACCAGTACTCCAGGTGCGGTCTCACCAGTACCCTATACAGTCGGAACGTAACCTCCCTGCTCTTAAATTCAATCCTTCTAACAATGAAGGCCAACATTCCATTTGCCTTCCTGATATCCTGCTGCAACTGCAAACCAACCTTTTGCAATTCGTGCGCAAGCACTTCCAAGTCCTTCTGCACAGCAGCAGTCTATAGACAGGAGACTGATTTCTGTGATGTGCTATGGCATGTCCATCATTATCTGCAGTTTCTTGTGGTTATGAGAAGAGTAGTTGTCATACCAAGCTGTTATGCATCCAAATTGGATGCTTTCTACAGTGCGTCAATAGAACTTGGTGAAAATCAAAGGGAACATGCCAAATTTCTTTAGGGTCCTGAGGGAGTAGAGACACTGGTGAGCTTTCTTGGCTGTGGATCAATGTGTCTGGACAGACTCTTGGTGATATTCACTCCCAGGATCTTGAAGCTCTCAACCCTCTTAAATCTCAGTATTTTTGATTTGCATAGTTTGGTTTTTTTTGCACATTGGTTGTTTGTCAGTCTTTGTGATGTGCAACACACGTGTATCAGAATCAGGTTTAATATCATTGGCATACGTCATGAAATTTGTTGTTATGTGGCAGCAGTACATTGCAACTGTCAATTACAGTAAGAAGCATATATATGCAACCCTCTCAACAGGGCTTGTACACCAACTTGGCTTGTTAGCTACTCTGCCAACAGCCAGGAGACTCAGTAGTGAGATGGCTGCCTTTCAGAAGCAGTACACGTCTTGGGTCATTATGATTTTGAGTTCAACCAAACAAGAACGTTGTGAGGTTCCGATTAAAGGAACCTCAGTTTGAACCAATGCTCTGTAATTACTGCCCTTACACAGTCATCAGTAGCCCAGAAATGACAGATAGTGCACCAGCATAAAATTATAAAGAAAGTATATTTACCAATTCTCAACTTTATCAAACAGTTAACAGAGAAAGAAAAATAAAGATAAAAGGGCCCATTACAGTTAAACCAGTCTAAATGTGCACATAAACGTTGGAGCTCATTTCTGCAGTAGCTGGGTGTATCGGTTTACTTACGGCGCTGAATTCTCATCACCAACCACAGGCAGAACTTCCCTTCGTGGAGTCCTCTGCCTCATGAAGCACTCCTTGCAATCGGGTCTCCCCTTCAGGTGGGATCCTCCAGGTGTCTTCCCTGGTGCTCTTCTCTCTGTACCTCCTGCCAAAAGACCCCAAACCAGACTACTGTCCTTCAGAAAACTCTTCCCCCCAGCTCCCCGGAACCTTCTCTCACATCCCACAATCCTGATCGGCTGACACAACATTCCAAGGTTTGACAATGTGGCTCCCTATCTTTAGCCAAAACCAAAACACTCTTACCAGCCCAACAAACTGCTTTTAGGGAAAACTGCTAAAATAAAATATTTCGCAGCATAGCAGTAGAAATCTTAACCAGGATATTACATATGCATAAAAATTAAATCAAATAAGCAGTGCAAAAGAGAAAACAAAGAGTAGTGAAGGATCATATTCATGGGTTCAATGTCCATTTAGAAATCTGATGGCAGAGTAGAAGAAGCTATTCCTGAATCATTGATTCATGTGCCTACAGGCTCCTGTACCTCCTCTTTAATGGTAACAATAAGAAGAAGACATGCCCTGGGTGATGGGCGTCCTTTACGATGGATGCCACCTTTTTGGGATATCGCTCCTTGAAGATGTCCTGGATGCTGGGGAGGCTAGTGCCCATGATGGAGCTGACTGAGCTTACAACTTTCTGCAGCTTATTTCGATCCTGTGCAGTGACCACCACCCCCCCATACCAGACAGTGACACAAGCAATGAGAATGCTGTCCACGGTACATCTGTAGAAATTTGTGAGTGTCATATCAAAACCCAAACCTCCTCAAACTTCTAATGAAATATAGCCACTGTCGTGCCTTCTTTGTAACAGTATCAATATGTTGGGCCCAGGATAGATCCTCAGAGATGTTGACACCCAAGACCTTGAAATTCCTCAATCTTTCCACTTCTGATCCCTTGATGAGTACGTTCCCTCATCTTAACCATTCTGAACTCCACAATCAATTCTTTGGTCTTTGAGTGCAAAGCTGTTGCTGGAACATAACTCAACTAGCTGATTTACCTTGCTACTTTTAGCCTTCTTGTCACCATCAGAAATTCTGAGCACAATAGTTGTATTGTCAGCAAATTTATGGGTGGCATTTGAGCTGTACCTAGCCACACAGTCATGGGTTTAGAGAGAGTAGAGCAGTGAACAAAACACACATCCCTGAGGTGCGCCAGTGTTGATTGTCAGCGAGGTGGAGATGTTATTTCTGATCCACACAGACTGTGGTCTTCCGGTGAGAAAGTTGAGGATCCAATTGCAGAGGGAGGTACAGAGGCCAAAATTTTGGATTTTTTTGATCAGAGCGGTGGAAATGACTTTGTGTTAAATGCTGAGCTATAGTTGATGAACAGCAGCCTGACATAAGCATTTGTATTGTCCAGGTGATCCAAGGCCACTAGGAGAGCCATTGAGATCACGTCCACTGTAAACCTATTGTGGTGATAGGCAAATTGCAGTGGGTCCAGGTCCTTCCTTAGGCAGGAGTTGATTTTAGCCATAACCAACTTCTCAAAGCAATTCATCATCATAGATGTGAGTACAACTGGATGATGATAGTCATTAAGGCAGCTCACCTTATAGTCATGTTTATGTACAGTTCTTCGTAAATTCTACTGTGTTTCTTTTTTCCTGAAAATAAATGGGGAATGGTGCATTTGGCACATGGGTTTTCATTGGTCAGCACCTTAAGTATAAGATTTGGGACATTATGTCGCAAACGTACAAGATGCTGGTGAGGTTGTGCTTTATTGTGTACAGTTTTGAGTGTTCTCTAATAGACCATGAGACAAAGAGACAGAATTAGGCCATTTGGCCTATCAAGTCTCTTCCAGCATTCCATCATGGATGATTTATCATCCTTCTCAGCACCTGTCTTCTCCTCTAACATGTGTTGCCCTTATTAATCAAGAAGCTATCAACCTCTGCTTTAGGTATACGCAATGACTTGGCCTCCACAGCCATCCATGGCTATGAAGTTCACAGATTCACCACCCTCTGGCTAAAGAAATTCTTCCTCATATCTTTTCTAAAGGGACATTCTTGTATTCTGAGTCTGGCCCTCTGGTTCTAGACTCCCCCACTATAGAGAACATCTTCTCAACATCCAACATCTTCTCAAGGCCTTTCAATATTCAATAGGTTTCAATACCTCCCTCATTCTTCTAAACTCCAGCGAGCACAGGCCCAAAGCTATTGAACGCTCCTCATACGTTAACTTCTTTATTTCTGGGATCATTCTCATGAATCTCCTCTGGATCTTCTCCAATGCCAGCACATCCTTTTTCAGATAAGGGGCCCAAAATTTCTCACAATGCTCCAAGTGCAGTCTGACCAATGCCTTATAAAGTTGCAGCATTACATCATGTTTTAAATAAGAACGTTTTTTTTAAGCTGGAAAGAGTCCAAAGAAGATTTACAAGAACGTTGCATGGACTCAAAGGCCTGAAGTGTGGGGACGGGTTGAGTAGGCCAGGTCTTTATTCCTTGGAAGGAGACTGAGAGGTGACATTCCTTACTCTTATGCTCAACACCGACCGATGAAGTCAAGCATGCCTTGTGCGTTTTTTACTACCTTATTCATTTGTGTAGCCACTTTCTGTGAACTATGAATTTGGACCCCATAGTACTTAGGTGGTATTAAGGGTCATACTGATAACTGTATGAAACATAGAAACATAGAAAACATAGACCCCACAGGGCACAATACAGGCCCTTCGGCCCGCAATGCTATGCCGAACATGTCCTTACCTTAGAAATTACCTGGGGCTACCCATAGCCCTCTATTTTTCTGAGCTTCATGTACCTGTCCAGGAGTCCCTTAAAAGACCCCATCGTATCTGCCTCCACCGTCGCTGGCAGCCCATTCCATGCACTCACCACTGTAAAAAAACTTATCCCTGACATCTCCTCTGTATCTACTTCCAAGCACCATAAAACTGTGCCCTCTCATGTGAGCCATTTCAGCCCTGGGAAAAAGCCTCTGACTATCCACACGACCAATGCCTCTCATCATCTCATACATCTCTATCAGACCACCTCTCATCCTCCATCGCTCCAAGGAGAAAAGGCCGAGTTCACTCAATCTATTCTCGTAAGGCATGCTCCCCAATCCAGGCAACATTCTTGTAAATCTCCTCTGCACCCTTTCTATGGCTTCCACATCCTTCCTAAAGTGAGGCGACCAGAACTGAGTACAGTACTCCAAGTGGGATCTGACCAGGGTCCTATATAGCTGTAACATTACCTCTCGGCTCCGAAACTCAATCCCATGATTGATGATGGACGATGCACCGTATGATTTCTTAACCACAGAGTCAACCTGCGCAGCAGCTTTGAGTGTCTTATGGATCGGACCCCAAGATCCCTCTGATCCTCCACACTGCCAAGAGTCTTACCATTGATACTATATTCTGTCATCATATTTGATCTACTAAAATGAACCACCTCACAGTTATCTGGGTTGAACTCCATCTGCCACTTCTCAGCCCAGTTTTGCATCCTATCAATGTCCTGCTGTAACCTCTGACAGCCCTCCATGCTATCCACAACACCTCCAACCTTTGTGTCATCAGCAAATTTACTAACCCATCCCTCCACTTCCTTATCCAGGTCATTTATAAAAATCATGAAGAGTTGGGGTCCCAGAACAGATCCCTGAGGCACACCACTGGTGACTGACCTCCATGCAGAATATGACTAGTCTACAACCACTCTTTGCCTTCTGTAGGCAAGCCAGTTCTGGATCCACAAAACAATGTCCCCTTGGATCCCATGCCTCCCTACTTTCTCAATAAGCCTTGCATGGGGACCTTGTCAAAGGCCTTGCTGAAATCCAAATACACTACATCTGCTGCTCTTCCTTCATCAATGTGTACAGTCACATCCTCAAAAAATTAAATCAGGCTCGTAAGACACGACCTGCCTTTGACAAAGCCATGCTGACTATTCCTAATCATATTATGCCTCTCCAAATATTCATAAATCCTGCCTCTCAGGATCTTCTTCATCAACTTACGAACCACTGAAGTAAGACTCACTGGTCTATAATTTCCTGGGCTATCTCTACTCCCTTTCTTGAATAATGGAACGACATCCACAACCCTCCAATCCTCCGGAACCTCTCCCGTCCCCATTGGTGATGCAAAGATCATCGCCAGAGGCTCAGCAATCTCCTCTCTCATCTCCCACAGTAGCCTGGGGTACATCTCGTCCAGTCCTAGTGACTTATCCAAATTGATGTTTTCCAAATGCTCCAGCACATCCTCTTTCCTAATATCTACATTCTCAAGCTTTTCAGTTTGCTGTAAGTCATCCCTACAATTGCCAAGATCCTTTTCTGTAGTAAATACTGAAGCAAAGTACTCATTAAGTACTCCAGTTCCATACACACTTTTCCACTGTCACACTTGATTGGTCCTATTCTCTCACGCCTTATCTTCTTGCTCTTCACATACTTGTAGAATGCCTTGGGGTTTTCCTTAATCCTACTGGCCAAGGCCTTCTCATGGCCCCTTCTGGCTCTCCTAATTTCATTCTTAAGCTCCTTCCTGCTAGCCTTATAATCTTCTAGATCTCTATCACTACCTAGTTTTTTGAACCTTTCGTAAGCTCTTCTTTTCTTATTGACCAGATTTACAACAGCCTTTGTACACCATAGTTCCTGTACCCTTTCAGCCTTTCCCTGTCTCATTGCAGAACTCCACGCAAATATCCCCTGAACATTTGCCACAGTTCTTCTGTACATTTCCCTGAGAACATCTGTTCTCAATTTATACTTCCAAGTTCCTGCCTGATAGCTTCATATTTCCCCTTACTCCAAACTTGTCTGTTCCTATCCCTCTCCAATGCTGTGGTAAAGGAGATAGAATTGTGATCACTATCTCCAAAATGTTCTCCCACTGAGAGACCTGGCACCTGACCAGGTTCATTTCCCAATACCAGATCAAGTACAGCCTCTCCTCTTGTAGGCTTATCTGCATACTGTGTCAAGAAACCTTCTTGAACACACCTAACAAACTCTACCCCATCTAAACCCCTCGCTCTAGGGACATGCCAATTGATATTTGGGAAATTAAAATCTCCCACCACGACAACCCTGTTATTACTACACCTTTCCAGAATCTGTCTCCCTATCCGCCCCTCGATGTCCCTGTTACTATTGGGTGGTCTATAAAAACACCCAGTAGAGTTATTGACCCCTTCTTGTTCTAAACTTCCACCCACAGAGACTCAGTACACAATCCCTCCATGTCTTCCTCCTTTTCTGCAGCCATGACACTATCTCTGATCAACAGTGCCACGCCTTCACCTCTTTTGCCTCCCTCCCTGTCCTTTCTGAAACATCTCAAGCCTGGCACTTGAAGTAACCATTCCTGTCCCTGCACCATCCAAGTCTCTGTCATGGCCACAACATCATAGCTCCAAGTGCTGATCCACACTCTAAGCTCATCTGCTTTGTTCATAGTACTCCTTGCATTAAAATAGACACATCTCAAACCATTGGTCTGAGCGCATCCCTTCTCTATCACCTGCCTATCCTCCCTCTCACACTGTCTCCAAGCCTTTCCAATTTGTGAGCCAACCGCTTCTTCTTCCGTCTCTTCAGTTTGGTTCCCACCCCCCAGCAATCCTAGTTTAAACTCTCCCCAATAGCCTTAACAAACCTCCCCGCCAGGATATTGGTCCCCCTGGGATTCAAGTGCAACCCGTCCTTTTTGTACAGGTCACTCTTGCCCCAAAAGAGGTCCAAATGATCCAGAAATCTGAATCCCTGCCCCCTGCTCCAATCCCTCAGCCATGCATTTATCCTCCAACTCACCCCATTCTTATACTGACCGCTGCATGGCACAGACAATAATCCCAAGATGACTACCTTTGAGGTCCTGCTTCTCAACTTTCTTCCTAACTCCCAGTAGTCTGCTTTCAGGACCTCCTCCCTTTTCCTGCCTATGTCATTGGTACCAATTTGTACCACGACCTCTGGCTGTTCTCCTTCCCACTTCAGGATATTGGGGATGTGATCAGAAACATCCTGGACCCTGGCACCTGGGAGGCAAACTACCATCCATTCTTCTTTCCTGTGTCCACAGAATTGCCTGTCTGACCCCCTAACAATAGAGTCCCCAGCCTCTTCCTTTCCCTACCCTTCTGAGCCACAGGGCGAGACTCTGTGCCGGAGGTGCGACCACTGTTGCTTCCCCCAGGTAGGCTGTCCCCCCCCCAACAGTACTCAAACAGGAGTACTTATTGTTAAGGGGGACAGTCAGAGGGGTACTCTCTAGCCTTTGACTCCTGCCCTTCCCTCTCCTGACTGTTACCCACTTATCTGTCTCCCGAGGCCCCAGTGTGACTACCTGCCTGTAGCTCCTCTCTATCACCTCTTCACTCTCCCTGAGCAGACGAAGGTCATCGAGCTGCATCTCCAGTTCTTCAACGCGGTCCCTAAGGAGCTGCAGCTCGACGCACCTGGCGCAGATGTGGCCGTCCGGGAGGGTGGCAGTCTCCAGGACTTCCCATATCTGACACCGAGCACAGAACACTGGCCTCACACACATTCTTCCTGTCTGTATTCTACACAGGCAACCTACCTCGCCTCGACCCTTTATTGCTGAAGCCCTGTTGAGCCAAAGACTTCCTACTCTGTCTCCCGCTCTATAAAGCTGTCTGCTTTTAAACTCTTCTCGCTGTTCTCACTGGCTGACGTCCACGCACTTGTGCAGTTGTGCCCTGATCAAACTGCTGAAGAAATAACTGTATGCTTTCTCCTTTCATTTAACCTCCCAAAGTACACCTCAAACTTGCCCAGATTACACTCCACCTGCCACTTGTCAGCCCATATCTGTAGCTGATCTATATACCACTGTAGTCTTTGATTGTCCTTTACACTGCCCACAACTTCACCAGTCTTGGTGTCACCCACAAACTTACATTTACATTTTCATCGAATTATTGAGCAATACTGCATGGATACAAGCCCTTTGGCCCAATGAATCCCACTTGTCCCAATTCTTGCTTTCTGTATGAAGTTCAAGTTTAATTGACAGTCAACCATATACATGAATATAGCCAAATGAAACAGCATTTCTCCTGGGCCAATGTGCAAAATACGGCTGGAATCAACAGTTACACACAGCACACAACACATATCGTTACAATAGCAGAAAAAAAATAGCCCAAGTCCCTGAGTGTCATGGCCTATATATTGATGCTTCATGGGATGTTGTCCTGAAGCCACGTCTAGTCCTCATCACGTGCTGATGGAGCCGCAGACAAACACAATCCAGCTTATCTTCTACCAAGTGAACAATGGAGGGCAAGACTGACAGGAGGGGCCAGCACCCAACCCAGTATGAACTCCAGCTCTCTTCTGCACCACCCCCGATGTCGCCTCCCCTTGGCAGCTGCAACAGGTGACCCCTGCAGCATGAGGGCCTGGTCCACACAACAACCGAGGCCATACAGCTCCCCCGCCATCGGTCTCACCAATGAACCAGCAAACTGGACTTGCGGTATTCTACATTATCAATGTCCAACAGGGTCTTGTAATCACAAGAAAAGTGGCCAAGTCAATTATTTGCACCATTTTTTGGACAACACACTATCTCAGCACACTATCTCTGACGCCTTCCTCTTTGGGCAGTGGTAGCAGGTGGTAACATGATACACAACAAGTCCAGCTTCACCGTCATTGAACAAGTTGCCAATGGGACACAACTGCAGCAGTTGATGTTCTCAGTATACAGCAGTGACTTGCGATCACAAAAAGTATGCAAACGAGGAACAATTACACCTTTGTTTGGACACAGAGAGGCTGCCATGACCAACCGTGCCTCCACCTTCTCAGACCTATCAGGTGTGTACCCACCAAAGTGCTTCTAAAATGATACTATTGTTCCTGCCTCAACCACTTCTTTTGGCAGCTTGTCAATATACTCACCACCCCATGCAGGAAAGGTTGTCCACAGAGCACTTGTAGATCTTTCTCCTCACCCTAAATATATGCCCTCTAGTTTTGGACTATTGCAGACTGTTACTGACAGAATAGATTATTATCATCAGCTTATCTATCCCGCTAATAATATTCAACCTTTCTATCCAGTTCATCCATCATTTGCTTACATTCCAAGGAATAAAGGCCTAGACTGGCCAAACTCTCCTTTTTACTCAGGCCTTAAAATCCTAGCAATATCCTCATAAATCTTTTCTACAGTCTTTCCTGTTTAACCTTTTTTTTCCCTCTACCAGAGTACTCCAAGGAAGGAGAATAGTGGAGAGTAGAGGATTGGGAGTGGGTTTAGTGGAACATTAAGCAGGAAGGAGGCTATGGATGACAAGAAAAGAGGGAAGTATGTTGTGGCAAAGATGAAAGGAGAGAAAAACTGGGTGAGTGGGAGGAGAGAACCGGAACATAGAACATTACAACACAGTACAGGCCCTTTTAACCTACTGCAAGATCAATCTAACCCTCCTCTCCCACATAGTCCTCCATTTATCTATCATCCATATGCCTATCCAAGAGCCTCATGTATTTGCCTCTACCACCACCCCTGGCAGCACGTCCCAAGCGCCCACCATTCTGTGTAAAAAAAAAACTCTGATGTTCCCCCTATACTTTCCTGCAATCACCTTAAAATTATGTCCCCCTTGTATTAGCTATCTCTACCTTGGGAAAATATCTCGAGCTATCCACTCAATCTATATCATCTTGTGCACCTCTATCAAGTCTCCTCACGTCCTTTTTCACTCAAAAGAGAAAAGCTCTAGCTCGCTCAACCTATTCTCATAAGACATGTTCTCCAATCCAGGCAGCATCCTGGTAAATCTGCTGTGCACCCTTTCTAAAGCTTCCACATCCTTCCTCTAATGAGACAACCAGAAATGAACACAATATTCTATGTGTGATCTAACTAGATTTTATAGAGTTGCAAATATTACCTAGCGGCTTTTGAATGCAATCCCTGACTAATGAAGGATAACATACCATACAACTTCTTTACAACCCTATCAACATGTATGGCAACTTTGAGGGATCTATAGATGTGGACCCCAAGATCCCTTTATTCCTCCACACTGCTAAGATCCCTGTATTCTGCCATTAACCCTGTACTCGGCTTTTAAAATCCACCCTCAGAAATGAATCACTTCAAACTTTTCTGGGTTGAACTGCATCTGCCATTTCTCAGCCCACTTCAGCATCCTGCCAATGTCCCATTGCAACCTACAACAACCCTCCACGCTATTCACAACTCCACCAACCCTTGTGTCAACTACAAACTTACTAACCTACCCTTTCTCTTCCTCTCCAAGTCATTTATAAAAATCACAAAGAGCAGGGATCCCAGAACATATTGCTGCGGAACACTACTAGTCACTGGCAGAATGCGCTCCATCTACAACCACACTCTGCTTTCTATGGGCAAGCCATTTCAGAATCTACACACCCAAGTGTTCCTGGATCCCATGCCTCCTAACTTTCTGAATGAGCCTAACATAGGAACCTTATCAATGACGTACTAAAGTCCATTTTCACCACATCCACAGCTTGACCTTCATCAGCATGTTTTGTCACATTCTCAAATAATTCATTACAACACAGTACAGACCCTCTTAACTTACAATCTAACCCTCCTCTCCCACATAGTCCTCCAATGAGGGTTGTGAGACATGACCTGCCCCACACAAAGCCACGCTGACTATCCTTAGTCAGACTATGCTTCTCTGAATGCTCATAAATCCTGCCTGTAAGCATCTTCTCCAATAATTTGCCTACCACTGAAGTAAAACTCACTGGCAAAGGTGTAAGGATATGGGAAGGAGGATGGATGGATTTGGGGATAGGAGGGGCGGAATGATGGAGTGGAATGGTAGCAGTGATGGTCGAGATTAGGATGAAGTGGGTTAGAGTAGGAGGGAAGTGAGGTGAATGGATCGAGTGAAGTTGGAGGGAGGTCAGTATGGAAGAAAATGCAGTGGTAGTGTTGGGATGAGGAAGAAAATGTGGGGGCAATAAAGGAAGGGAGGTGATAGGAAGTGGATGGTGTTGTGTATTTAATATTCCAGTAATATTTGAGTAATCTTGTAAATATTTTGTTGAGTAGGCATTCTTTATTTGTTTAGATAATTAATTATGAGTTATATGTAAAAGTATGTGAAGTGCATATGTCATAACGCTACATGCGAGCCTTGATTAAAGTAAACATGAAGTTAAATTCACATTTCAGATTCTTTCCTTTAATTAGTTTAATGTTTTGGAGTTACAAAACATAACAGTAGTGACAAGGCATTTTTTAATTGAACCCGAGATAACTACCTACCTGTGGAAGAGCAACAAGGTGTTTGAGTTAATGAAAAACAGTGCTGTTCGTGTTCTTCGGAAGAGAAGACACAATCAAGTTTAAAAAAAGGCAGAAAGCAGAAGAATTCATGTGTTCATAAACAGTGAGTACTGTACCGATTGATAATAATCGTTAAAAAAAGAGCAGAAATGGCTAACTACATTGGAAAGATTGACACATTCCATTATACAACTGATAACTGGATATTGTACACAGAGGGAATTGAGCAGCATTGTAAAGCAGATGGAATAGCCAACGAGAAACAAGTACCAGTTTTTGCCGAGTGCATTGGATTTAAAGGCAAACAGTTTGCTGAGGAGTTTGACTGCTCCAGCCAAACCTGCCGAAATGAGCTTTGCTGATATTGTGAAAGCAATGTAGGAACACTTGAACCAAAACCATTGTTGATTGCAGAATGCTTTAGGTTTAATAAGTGGAATCAAAAGGAAGGGGTATGTAGCTGAATTGAAGAGATTATCTGAGCATTGTCAGTTCAGTCACGGGCTTAATCATGTACTGAGAGATTGTTTAGTTTGTGGAATCTTACAAGAAAGCAGTGAAAAACAACTCAAACTGAAAAACAACTTACATTGAAAAGAGCAATTGAAATTGCTGTATCAATGCAAACAGCAGACAGTAATTGAGTGGCAGTCAGGAGTGAAAGTGAGCGAGAACAAAATTGTAATGTCCAAACAGAAACCGACCTGGCCGATCAAATTGTGTTACCATTGTGGCAGGGGCTCACATACACCAGACCAAAGCGGGTTTGAAGGGGAAACGCAGAAAACGCAACATAGTAGATCGCAAACGAAGAGCATACCACAGGCAGACAAAAATAAATGGACTGCACAAGGAAGAAAGAAGGAAAGCTAAAAAATCTAGTTGCAGTTTTCAAACAGAGCACTAATCTGCATGCTGTTGATGAAACATCTGATAATGATGAGAGTGGCACAGGACTGGATAGCCTTGTGATTTACAATGTGACGAATGATAAGGCTTACACCAGAAGGGAATGGCAAATTAATTAAAGTGGAATTGGACACTAGCTCAGCTGTTCCAGTCATTCCACAAAATGAGTTTCAAATGGTTACCTAGAGTGCCAGGCTTTAGATGTTTCAGAAAGGACAGGGAGGGAGGCAAAAGCGGTGGGGATGTGGCACTGCTGATCAGAGATAGTGTCACAGCTGCAGAAAAGGAGGAAGTCATGGAGAGATTGTCTACGGAGTCTCTGTGGGTGGAAGTTAGAAACAGGAAGGGATCAATAATTCCACTGAGTGTTTTTTATACACCACCCAATAGTAACAGGGACATCGATGAGCAGATAGAGAGACAGATTCTGGAAAGGTGTAATAATAACATGGTTGGCATGATCGGAGATTTTAATTTCCCAAATATTGATTGGCATCTCCCTAGAGCAAGGGGTTTAGATGGAGTGGTGTTAGTTTGGTGTGTTCAGGAAGGTTTCCTGACACAATATGTAGATAAGCCTAGAAGAGGAGAGGCTGTACTTGATCTGGTATTGGGAAATGAACCTGGTCAGGTGTCAGATCTCTCAGTGGGAGAGCATTTTGGAGATAGTGATCACAATTCTATCTCCTTTACCATAGCATTGGAGAGGGATAGGAACATACAAGTTAGGAAAGCATTTAATTGGAGTAAGGGGAAATGTGAGGCTATCACGCAGGAACTTGGAAGCATAAATTGGGAACAGATGTCCTCAGGGAAATGTGTGGCAGAAATGTGGCAAATGTTCAGGGGATATTTATGTGGCGTTCTGCATAGGTGCATTCCAATGAGACAGGGAAAGGATGGTAGGGTACAGGAACCGTGGTGTACAAAGGCTGTTGAAAATCTAGTCAAGGAGAAAAGAAAAGCTTATGAAAGGTTCAAAAAACTAGGGAATGATAGAGATCTAGAACAGCGGTCCCCAACCACCGGGCCGCACAGCATGCACTGCTGGGCCGCGAGGAAGCAATGTGATTTGGTGGTATGAGTCAGCTGCACCTTTCCTCATTCCCTGTCACGCCCACTGTTGAGCCATTACGCATGCGAGGTCATTACCCGCGCGTCATCGATTTCAGCGCGGGAAGAAGATCAACTCCTCGAGCTTGCAAATGACGGCGGGCTGAAAAGTATGTTTGACATAACATCTCTGCCGGCATTATGGATCAAAGTCAAGGCTAAATATCCTGAGATAGCCACTAAAGCACTGAAAACGTTGCTTCCATTTCCAACGTATCTCTGCAATGAATGCAACGAAAACTAAATTGCGGAATAGACTGGACATTAGGAACCCCGTTCGAGTATCGCTGTCTCTCGTCACCCTTCAATAGGACCATCTTGTTGCAGGAAAACAAGCCCAGGGCTCCCACTGATTCAGCGATATTGGTGTGTTGCAATGATCTTATATGTTCATACGGGGAAAATATGTGCTGCGTGTTTAATATCCAAACGATACTTAAAATGTTATGATGCTATTGACTTATATAACTATATAACAATTACAGCACGGAAACAGGCCATCTCTGCCCTTCTAGTCCGTGCTGAACGCTACTCTCACCTAGTCCCACCGACCTGCACTCAGCCCATAACCCTCCATTCCTTTCCTGTCCATATTCCTATCCAATTTTTCTTTAAATGATAATATCGAACCTGCCTCTACCACTTCTACTGGAAGTTCGTTCAACATTTACTTCAAGCTCCCCTGTCCTCCCCTGATAATTGACTTATCACTATATTCATGCGAGGGAAATATACGCTGTGTGTTTAATATTAAATTCGTTAGATAAACCCTTTTAGAAACGAAATTGAGTGTATTAGCTAATTATCATCGATATTACGGTCGTGATTAACATCCCCCGCCCTGAACAGAATCGCCAAAAACGATTTGAAGAAAAAAATCGTACACGCATGCGCAAGTTACACATGTGCACTGGTGCCCGCGCGAGGCTTCATGGTCATTGTAGTCTTTCTCGGGGAAACCCAGCGTATCTGACTGCTACTCTTGTCCGTTGACAACCCTACCCGCCCCCACCCCCCGGACGGCCGGTCCACAAGAATATTGACAATATGAAACCGGTCCGCAGTGCGAAAAAGGTTGGGGATCCCTGATCTAGAAGATTATAAAGCTAGCAGGAAGGAGCTTAAGAATGAAATTAGGAGAGCCAGAAGGGGCCATGGGAAGGCCTTGGCAAGCAGGATTAAAGAAAACCCCAAGGCATTCTACAAGTATGTGAAGAGCAAGAGGATAAGACATGAGAGAATAGGACCAATCAAGTGTGACAGTGGAAACATAGAAAATAGGAGCAGGCCCTTCGAGCCTGTACTGCCATTCAGTATGATCATGGCTGATCATCCAACTCAGAACCCTGTACCAGCCTTCCCTCCATACCCCCCGATCCCTTCAGCCACAAGGGCCATCTCTAACTCCCTCTTAAATATAGCCAATGAACTGGCCTCAACTGTTTCCTGTGGCAGAGAATTCCACAGATTCACCACTCTCTGTGTGAAGAAGTTTTTTCTCATCTTGGTCCTAAAAGGCTTCCCCTTTATCCTCAAACTTTGACCCCTCGTTCTGGACTTCCCCAACATCGGGAATAATCTTCCTGCATCTAGCCTGTCCAATCCCTTTATACGTTTCAATATGATCCCCCCTCAATCTTCTAAATTCCAACTAGTATAAGCCTAGTTGATCCAGTCTTTCATCATATGAAAGTCCTGCCATCCCAGGAATCAATCTGGTGAACCTTCTTTGTACTCCCTGTCTGGCAAGAATGTCTTTCCTCAGATTAGGGGACCAAAACTGCACACAATACTCCAGGTGTGGTCTCACCAAGGCCTTGTACAACTGCAGTAGTACCTCCCTGCTCCTGTACTCGAATCCTCTTGCTATGGAAAAGTGTGTGTGAAACCGGAGGAGATAGCTGAGGTACTTAATGAATACTTTGCCTCTGTATTCACTACGGAAAAGGATCTTGGCGATTGTGGGGATGACTTACAGTGGACTGAAAAGCTTGAACAGGTAGATATTAAAGACGAGGATGTGCTGGAACTTCTGGAAAGCATCGAGTTTGATAAGTCTCCGGGACCAGACGAGATGTACCCCAGGCTACTGTGGGAGGCGAGGGAGGAGATTGCTGAGCCTCTGGCAATGATCTTTCCATCATCAGTGGGAATGGGGGAGGTTCCAGAGGAGTGGAGGGTTGCAGATGTTGTTCCCTTAATCAAGAAAGGGAGTAGAGATAGCCCAGGAAATTATAGACCAGTGAGTCTTACTTCAGTGGTTGGCAAGATGATGGAAAAGATTCTGAGAGGCAGGATTTATGAACATTTGGAGAGGCATAATATGACAAGGAATCATCAGCATGGCTTTGTCAAAGAGAAGTCGTGCCTTACAAGCCTGATTGAATTTTTTGAGGATGTGACTGAACACATTGATGAAGGTAGAGCAACAGATGTAGTGCATATGGATTTCAGCAAGGCATTTGACAAGGTCCCCATGCAAGGCTTATTGAGAAAGTAAGGAGGCATGGGATCCGAGAGGACATTGGTTTGTGGATCCAGAACTGGCTTGCCCACAGAAGGCAAAGAGTAGTTGTCGATTAAGTCATCTTCTGCATGGAGGTCAGTGACTAGTGGTGTTCCTCAGGGATCTGTTCTGGGACCCCTTCTCTTTGTGATTTTTATAAATGACCTGGATGAGGAAGTGGAGGGATGGGTTAGTAAATTTGCTGATGAGTCCATAGGACACTCAAAGCTGCGGCACAGGTTGACTCTGTGGTTAAGAAGGCATACGGTGCATTGGCCTTCATCAACCATAGGATTGAGTTTAAGAGCCGAGACGTAATGTTACAGCAAAATAGGACCCTGGTCAGACCCCACTTGGAGTACTGTGCTCAGTTCTGGTTGCCTCACTACAGGAAGGATGTGTAAACTGTAGAAAGGGTGCAGAGGAGATTTACAAGGATGTTGCCTGGATTGGGAAGCATGCCTTATGAAAATAGGTTGAGTGAACTTGGCCTTTTCTCCTTGGAGCGACGGAGGATGAGAGGTGACCTGATAGAGGTGTATAAGATAATGAGTGGCATTGATCGTGTGGATAGTCAGAGGCTTTTTCCCAGGGCTGAAATGGCTAGCATGAGATGGTACAGTTTTAAGGTGCTTGGAAGCAGGTACAGAGGAGATGTCAGGGGTAAGTTTTTTACGCAGAGAGTGGTGAGTGCGTGGAATGGGCTGCTGGCGACGGTGGTGGAGGCGGATACAATAGGGTCTTTTAAGAGACTCCTGGACAGGTACATGGAGCTTAGAAAAATAGAGGGCTATGGGTAACCCCAGCTAATTTCTAAATTAAGTACATGTTCGGCACAGCATTGTGGGCCGAAGGGCCTGTGTTGTGCTGTAGTTTTTTCTATGTTTCTAACCACAATTCAAAGACACTGAACTGAAGCATGTAGATATCCAACCAAGAAAATATAACTCCTGTGGGAATGGCATTCATGATATTGAAATACAACAACCAACAAGCCTTTCTGGACTTGTATGTGGTAAAAAAGGAGGGCCAGCATTGTGGGGACATGAGTGGCTAAGACAACTACATCTTGATTGGAAATCCATCCACTATTTGCATGCCACATTTCTTGTAAAATAATCAATTGAAAGCAAATTAAGAAAAGTACTGGATAATGCCATACCCGTCCTCATGCTGTACACCATAAACCGCAGCCCGCAAACAGGTGTTTGTGCCGACCACTGTGCCTCTGGTTTGAAAGCACATTCGACCAAGGAAGGACCATGCTGCTCAGAGGAAGCATGAAAGTAATGAAAGCATTGGTCTGACGTCAACAGTTTTTGTAAGAAAAATATCGAGAAATCGTTTGATATGTTCATCATGCAGTCACTTGTGAAATATAGCTTGGTTTTCAAGCTGGAAGGGAGTACAGCAAGTTTTAGTAAAGTTGCAAGCATTCAGCTGGAATCTACTCTGCGTGTATTAATGTTATTGCATAAACTTAAAGTGGGAGGCAAAAGGCTGCATGTACAGGTTAATGCAAAGACCAAAGCCCAGCTGAATGAATAGAAAGCCAAAAAGAAAGTAGTCATGGAGATATGAAAACAGAGGATTCGTCAGAAGATGTTGTGGATGAGTAAACGAAGAGAAGATATCTGATACTCAAAGGAGCAATAGAAGGATTAATAAGAGAATACTGCAGTGAACTCAATGCACCTTCCTAAGCTCAAGATGCACAAACTAGAAGAAAAAGCAAGCAGAAAGGTGTCCAGAACTTCCTGCAGTTTTAGCGTCAACTCCTACAATCTACACAGAAGAGGCCCCAGAAACCAAGATTTTTTTCACAGCCACTCATCTCATCTGCCAGGCAGAGTAACCTCCTTTGTCAGGAAAGACATTATCCCACAAGAGTACAAGATCCTCCACAGCGATTAAATCTTTAGGCCTGAATGGGACAATTTAAAACTTACTGAGCTGTGGATGTCTGTATTATATTGTATAATGTGTTAAGTAGTTGAGATGCATTCTATATTGAGTTGGGAGTTTATAGCTAAGCAGGGAGGAGCGTTGTGTTTAATATTTCAGTAATATTTGAGTTACTTGGTAAATATGTTGTTCAATAAGCATTCTCTATTTGTTTAAATAATTAATTACAGATCACATCAAGTCTTTACAAAGATGTGACATAGGGTCGGAAAGTAATAAATCATTGTGGGTAGAGCTACAGAATGGCAAAGGTAAGAGGCTCTATGACAAGGGAGTAATATACAGACCCCCAAATAGTAGTAAGGATGTTGTCTACAAATTACAATGGGAAATAGAAAATGCATGCCAAAATGGCAATATTACAATTTTCATGGGGGATTTCAATATGCAGGTAGATTCAGAAAATCAGGTTGGTGGTGGATCTCAAGAGGGGAAATTTCTAGAATGCCTCGAGATGGCTTTTTAGAGCAGCTCATGGTTGAGCCCACTGGGGGATCAGCTATTCAGGATTGGGTGTTGTGCAATAAACCAGAATTGATTAGAGAGCTCAAGGTAAAAGAACCCTGAGGGGAAAGTGATCATAATATGATACACTTCACCTGGAATTTGAGAAGGAGAAGCCAAATTCAGATGTATCAGTATTGATGTTCCTCTCCGTGCCTTGTGGTGCATTGGGCATCAACTTTTGTCATTTCCTTAGCATTTGACTATATATCTACGAAGCCAAGTTGCTAGCTCAATGCTCCACCCAGCACAGATGGAAAAGGTACAAGCAGCCAGCCAAATTCGAACCCTGGAGCACTCGCATCGAAGTCCAGTGAGAATGCCACTACACCACCGGCTGGTTATGTATCAGTATTACTGTAGAATAAAGGGAATTACAGAGACTCAAGAGAGGGCTGACCAAAATTGATTGGAAAAGAACACAAGTAGGGATGACAGCAGAGCAGCAATGGTTAGAATTTCTGGAAGCAATTCGGAAGGCACAGGATATATACATCCCAAAGGGGAAGAAATATCCTAAAGGCAAGATGACACAACCGTGGTCGACAAGAGAAGTCAAAGTCAATATAAGAGCCGAAGAGAGGGTATATAATAGATCAAAATTAATGGGAAGTTAGAGGATTGGGAAGCTTTTAAAAACCAACAGAAGACAACTAATAAAGTTATTAAGAAGGAAAAGATGAAATACGAAAGTAAACTAGCCAATAATATTGAAGAGAGGATACCAAAAGTTTCTTCAGGTGCATAAAATGTAAAAGAGAGGTGAGAGTGGATAGTGGACCAATAGAAAATGGTGCCGGAGAGGTAGTAATGGGGGAAAAGGAAATGGTGAATAAACTGATTTTGCATCAGTTTTCAGTGTGGAAGGCACTAGCAGTATGCTGCAAGTTCGAGAGTGTCAGGGGTCAGAAGTGTGTGAAGATGCCATGACTAGGAAGAAGGTTCTGAGGAAACTGAAAGGTCTGAAGGTTGATAAGTTACCTTGACCAGATGGTGTGCACCCCAGTGTCCTGAACATGGTGGCTGAAGAGATTGTGGAGGCATTAATAATGACTCTTCAAGAATCAATTAATTCTGGACTGGTTCCAGAAGACTAGAAGATTGCAAGTATCACTCCACTGTTGAAGAAGGAAGAGAGTCAGAAAAAGGAAGTTATAGGCCAACTTGTTTGACCTCAGTAGTTGAGAAGATGTTGGAGTCGATTGCTAAGGATGAAGTTTCAGGGTACTTGGAGGCACATGATAAAATAGGCCGTAGTCAGCATGGTTTCCTAAAGGGAAAATCTTGCCTAACAAATCTGTTGGAATTCTTTGAAGAAACAGCAAGCAGGGTAGACAATGGAGAATTGGTTGATGTTGTGTATTTGGATTCTCAGTAGGCCTTTGACAAGGTGCCATACATGAGGCTGCTTAACAAGTTAAGAGGCTATGGTTTTACAGGAATGACTCTGGCATGGATAAGGCTGTGGCTGATTGCCAGGAGGCAAAGAGTGGGAATAAAGGGAGCCTTTTCTGGTTGGCCATCAATGATGAGTGGTCACCTCCCCCTCTCCTGGTTTCACCTATCACCTTGTGTTTCTCCCTCCTCTCCCCCCACCTTCTTACTCTAACTTCTCATCTCCTCTTTCCAGTCCTTATGAAGGGCCTTGGCCCGAAATATCGACTGTTTGCTCTTTTCCATAGGTGCTGCCTGGCCTGCTGAGTTCCTCCAGCATTTTGTGTGTGTTGCTTTGGATTTCCAGCTTCTACAGATTTTCTCTTGTTTGGAAAAAAAAGTGTAGACTCTTTTCTAAGTAGAAAGAAAATTAAAAGATCTGAGATGCAAAGGGACTTGGGAGTCCTTGTGCGGGATTCCCTAAAGATTAATTTGTACGTTCAGTCAGTGGGGAGGAAGGCAAATATGATGTGACCATTCATTTCAAGAGGACTAGAATATAAAAGCAAGGATGTAGTGTTGAGGCTATATAAAGCACGGGTGAGGCCTCACTTTGAATAGTGTGAGCAGTTTTGTGCCCCTTATCTTAGAAAGGATGTGTTGACATTGGAGAGGGTTCAAAGGAGGTTCACAAAAATGATTGCAGGATTGAAACATATGAAGAGCATTTGATGGCTCTGGGCCTGTATTTACTGGGATTTAGAAGAATGAGGAGTGATCTCATTGAAACCTATCGAATGGTCAAAGGTCTGGGTAGAGTGGATGTGGAGAGGTTGTTTCCGATGGTGGGAGTGTCTGAGACCAGAGGACATGGCCTCAGAATAGAATGGTGTCCTTTTAGAACGGAGATGAGGAGGAATTACTTTAGGCAGAGAATGGTGAATCTGTGGAATACATTGCCACAGGCAGTTGTGGAGGCCAAATCTTTAGGTATATTTAAGGCAGATGTTGATAGGTTATTGATTAGTCATGACATGAAGGGATACAGGGAGAAGATAGGAGATTGGGGCTAAGAGGGAAAATTGATGAAGTGGCAAATGTCCTAATTCTGTTCCTATATCATGATCTTAAATGTAAAAATATGGAATTGCACACGTCATGTCGCTACCACGTGATACGTGTGTGCCTCACATAAAGTAAACACGAATTTAGACTCACATTTCAGACTCACATGTCTTTCTTTTAATTAGTTTAATGTTTTGGAGCTACAAAACATAACCGATAAGTGGAAAAAGTACAGGGGTACTTAAATTGGAGTTTGGAGATTGGAGTTGAAAGGGAAAAATGATTGAATGGCAGAGCAGACGATGGGCCAAATAGCCTAATTCTGCTCCAAGAATTTATGGTCTTATGGAAGGTAGGGAGGGGGCAAGGGATTGTAGAAGGGTTGAGAAAGCGGATGTGAAGAGGAGGGACAGAAATAGGGATGGACAAGCTTGAATAAGAGGTTTGTCAGATTTTGGTGGTTAAGTGGGACCAAGAAAATCAGCATGCTGAAAGAATGAGAAGCTGAAGATGTGGGAGAAGAGAGCCAGGGCAGAGAGAGAGGAGGGAGACAGAAATGGGGTCTTGAAGAAAGAGTGGTAATGGGCTGGCTTGCAGCCTGGATTCAATCCTAACCTGGGATGTGATGAGACCAGGTGTGCTAGCACTGGTTTCCTCCCTGTCAGTTGGTCACTGTAAGTTGTCCCATATGTAAGAGAATGGCCGAATCATGCGAACTGATGGGATTATGAGGAAAATAAAATCGGATCCATGCTTGATTTTGGCATGAGCCAAAGAGTCTATTTCTGTGCTTTATAACTGGTTGACTCATAAGAATTGGGTGGATTTGATGGACACATGCAAGAGAAAATAGTTTGAATGGAGATAACCAGGATAATGGGACTGATGGGTCTGATTTAAGAGTCATCGTAAACTTGATAAACCAAATGGTGTCTTGATGTGTATTTCTTTATACTGTATTTCAAAATAAACTTATAAGAATTTTTAAAATATATATACAAAGTGCTTAAATCAGCATTTCCATACATGTTATGCATTACTTTAAATGGATAATTATTCACTTAAAAACAATGGAAACAGTTCCTGGGTTTTTCATACATTGCATAAATATGTGTGAAAAGGCATGAGGGCCCTCATCTGTGTTCTTCCCCATGAAGCTCCTGCAGCATTTTTTCAATAGTAATTTATAATGTTTACAACAATTTCAGATTACAATACAGTCCTTGCTGTTAAGAAAGCACCCTTGCCTCTGAAGTGTCCACCAATCCGGGAAGTCCTCCTTCACGCCGGCAGATGCTCCCACTTCATGGATACCCAGATATTGACTTGTAGTGTCATCATTTGGGTCCTTCAGCTTTACACTTGTGTGGCAGGAGTAGAAGTCCAGGGCCAGAACAGCAATTTGGGGCTTGATGATGATTGCAGCATTGCTTAAAAGCACATGGATGGTGTAACCTGTCTGTAGACAACAATGTTATTTCAGCAGGCCTGGCTGGCAAGAATCAATGCAGGAACAATGTCAAGTAATTATGGATTTGTCAATGAGGATAAATATAGCATTGTCTTGAATTCTGTGACCAGTAGATTACACATGCAAAATTAATGGATAATATTCTGTATGTCATCACACATTAAAGTGAACCCCAACTCAATGTCACTTGCTGTGAATCATGTACGTTTCCACCAATTACTTTACCCTACAATTTAACCACTGTTGGGAGAATATCAGATGTACAGAAGTGAGGTATACCGGCTACTGGAATGGTGTCACAGCAACAACCTTGCACTCAGTGTCAGTAAGATGAAAGAGCTGATTATGGACTTCAGGAAGGGTAAGACGAGGGAACATGAACCAATCCTCATGAAGGGATTAGAAATGGAGAGAGTGAGCAATTTCAAGTTCCTAAATGTCAATGTTTCTGAGGACCTAACCTGGATGCAACATATTGATGCAGCTATAAAGAAGACAAGACAGTGGCTATCTTTCATTCAGAGTTTAAAGAGATTAGAACACTCAAAAACCTCTACAAATGTACCGTGAAGAGCATTCTGATTGGCTGCATCACCACCTGGTAATCACACAGGATCGAAGTAAGCTGCAGAATGTTGTAAGATTAGTCAGCTCTGTCATGGATACTAGCCACTGTAGTATCCAAGACATCTTCAAGGAGCGATGCCTCAGAAAAGTGGCATCCATCATTAAGGATCATCATTCTTCTCATTGTTACCATCAGGTAGGAGATACAGAGGCCTGAAGGCACATACTCAGTGATTCAGGAACAGCTTATTCCCCTCTTTCATCAGATTTCTGAATGGACATTAAACCCATGAACACAACCTCACTATCTTTTTTTATTTTTGTTTTTGCACGGTTTATTTTAACTTAACTGTTTAATGTGCATATATATACTTACTGTAATTCAGTTTTTTCCTCTATCATGTACCATTGTACCAATTGTACCATTGCTGCTAAGTTTACAAATTTCATGACACATGCCAGTGATATTAAACCTGATTCTGCTTCTGCCCTTCCCATCCTTGCCCTTTTTATACATACTGTAATTACATAAAGTACTTTTAGCACATCTTGTGTTCGGTGTTTGGAGTCCGATAAATGAGTTGCTACAGTTTTTCTTAAACATGAAACACCTCCACTGTTTTTATTTGCGAAAACCTACATTGATGACCCCTATGCTGTGGGACAATTCCAGATTTATTGAACATGACGGCCAACGCAATTGATTGGAAGCTGCCGGTGTTTTGGGAGCAAAATACTGTTGCTTGGTTCATGCAAGCCAAGGCTCCATTTGCACTGTGAGAAATCACCGCTGACATCACCAAGTATTTCTATGTGGTAGTGTCGCTCAGTAACTCCATGGCTACGAGAGTGTCGAGTCTGGTTGAACACTCGCCTGAACAAGATAAATACCAATCGATGAAAACTCACCTTTCGCAGACTTTTGGACTGTCGGAGTCTGAGCATGCAAAACAGTTGCTCTCCTGCCCAGACTCAGTGATGCTGAGCTGTTGGAGCTAATGGACCACATGTTGTCTCTCCTGGGAAATCACCATCTTTGTTTTATTTTTAAAGAACTCTTCATGAAGCAAATTCCTGATCAGTTTGCATAGCCCTCACTAATGCACCCATGAAGGACTGTAGGGAGTTTGCTAAAATGACTGATAGTCTACAGTCAGCTCGGCAGTGATGCATCATTCCTCCTCCTTTCTCTACCTCAATAAACCTGGTCAGCTAGGCCCTCAACATAAGGACGCCTGTGGCTGCAAAACAGATGATGCTGGGCCTGTATTTTTACCTTGTTCACTTTGGTATAAATGCCAGGAAGTGCCGACTGTCTTGCAGCTTCGACAGTGCCAGCACATCAGGATAGCAGAGGTCTGTGAACACTGTGGGTTCCAGCTGCCAGGAATGTCTACTGTTCATTACTGACACCCATTCAGGGTGATGCTTCCTATTTGACACGGGTGCTGAAGTGAGTGTGCTGCCAGCATCACCTATTGATGAGAAGGCAAAGAATAATGAAACCAAAACACCACAAGACATAGGAGCAGAATCAGGCCATTTGGCCATCGAGTCTGTTCTACCATTCAATCATGGCTGATCCTTTCATTCCTTTCTCAGCCCCAATCCCCAGCCTTCTCCCCATAACCTTTGATGCTGTGTCCAATCGAGAACCTATCGAGTTCTGCCTTAAATACACCCAACGTCCTGGCCTCCACAGCTGCCTGCGGCACCAAATTCCACAAATTCACCACCCTCTGGCGAAAGAAGTTTCTCCGCATCTCTGTTTTAAGTGGATGCCCCTCTATCCTGAGGCTGTGCCCTCTTGTCCTAGCCTCCCCGACCACGGGAAACATCCTTTCCACGTCTACTCTGTCTCGGTCTTTCAACATTTGAAAGGTTTCAATGAGATCCCCCTCATAGAAACCATAGAAACCATAGGAACTACAGCACAGAAACAGGCCTTTTGGCCCTTCTTGGCTGTGCCGAACCATTTTCTGCCTAGTCCCACTGAGCTGCACACGGACCATATCCCTCCACACACCTCCCATCCATGTATCTGTCCAATTTATTTTTAAATATTAAAAAAGAACCCGCATTTACCACCTCATCTGGCAGCTCATTCCATACTCCCACCACTCTCTGTGTGAAGAAGCCCCCACTAATGTTCCCTTTAAACTTTTCCCCCTTCACCCTTAACCCATGTCCTCTGGTTTTTTTCTCCCCTTGCCTCAGTGGAAAAAGCCTGCTTGCATTCACTCTATCTATACCCATCATAATTTTATATACCTCTATCAAATCTCCCCTCATTCTTCTACACTCCAGGGAATAAAGTCCCAACCTACTCAACCTTTCTCTGTAACTGAGTTTCTCAAGTCCCGGCAACATCCTTGTAAACCTTCTCTGCACTCTTTCAACCTTATTTATATCCTTCCTGTAATTTGGTGACCAAAACTGAACACAATACTCCAGATTCGGCCTCACCAATGCCTTACACAACCTCATCATAACATTCCAGCTCTTATACTCAATACTTTGATTAATAAAGGCCAATGTACCAAAAGCTCTCTTTACGACCCTATCTACCTGTGACGCCACTTTTAGGGAATTTTGTATCTGTAGTCCCAGATCCCTCTGTTCCACTGCACTCCTCAGTGCCTTATCATTAACCCTGTATGTTCTACGTTGGTTTGTCCTTCCAACGTGCAATACTTGTCAGTATTAAACTCCATCTGCCATTTTTCAGCCCATTTTTCCAGCTGGTCCAAGTCCCTCTGCAGGCTCTGAAAACCTTCCTCACTGTCTACTACACCTCCAATCTTTGTATCATCAGCAAACTTGCTGATCCAATTTACCACATTATCTTCCAGATCATTGATATAGATGACAAATAACGATGGACCCAGCACTGATCCCTGTGGCACACCACTAGTCACAGGCCTCCACTCAGAGAAGCAATTCTCTACCACTACTCTCTGGCTTCTTCCATCGAGCCAATGTCTAATCCAATTTACCACCTCTCCATGTATACCTAGCGACTGAATTTTCCTAACTAACCTCCCATGCGGGAGCTTGTCGAAGGCCTTACTGAAGTCCATGTAGACAATATCCAATGCCTTCCCTTCATCCACTTTCCTGGTAACCTCCTCGAAAAACTCCAATAGATTGGTCAAACATAACCTACCACGTACAAAGCCATGTTGACTCTCCCTAATAAGTCCCAGTCTATCCAAATGCTTGTAGATTCTGTCTCTTAGTACTCCCTCCAATAACTTACCTACTACCGATGTTAAACTTACTGGCCTATAATTTCCCGGATTACTTTTCGATCCTTTTTTAAACAATGGAACAACATGAGCCACTCTCCAATCCTTCGGCACCTCACCTGTAGACAGCGACATTTTAAATATTTCAGCCAGGGCCCCTGCAATTTCAACACTAGTCTCCTTCAAGGTCCGAGGGAACACCCTGTCAGGTCCCGGGGATTTATCCACTTTAATTTTCCTAAAGACAGCAAGGACCTCCTCCTTTTCGATCTGTACAGTTTCCATGATCTCACTACTTGTCTCCCTTAATTCCATAGACTTCATGCCAGTTTCCTTAGTAAACACAGACGCAAAAAACCTATTTAAGATCTCCCCCATTTCCTTTGGTTCCGCACATAGCCGACCACTCTGATCTTCAAGAGGACCAATTTTGTCCCTTACAATCCTTTTGCTCTTAATATATCTGTAAAAGCTCTTTGGATTATCCTTCACTTTGACTGCCAAGGCAACCTCATGTCTTCTTTTAGCCCTCCTGATTTCTTTCTTAAGTATTTTCTTGCACTTCTTATACTCCTCAAGCACCTTATTTACTCCCTGCTTCCTATACGCGTCATACCACTCCCTCTTCTTCTTTATCAGAGTTGCAATATCCCTTGAGAACCAAGGTTCCTTATTCCTATTCACCTTGCCTTTAATCCTGACAGGAACATACAAATTCTGCACTCTCAAAATTTCTGCTTTGAAGGCTTCCCACCTACTGATCACATCCATGCCAGAGAACAACCTGTCCCAATCCACGCTTTTTAGATCCTTTCTCACTTCTTCAAATTTGGCCTTCTTCCAGTTAAGAACCTCAACCCTAGGACCAGATCTATCCTTGTCCATGATCAAGTTGAAACTAATGGTGTTATGATCACTGGAACCAAAGTGCTCCCCTACAAAGACTTCTGTCACTTGTCCTAACTCGTTTCCTAACAGGAGATCCAATATTGCAACCCCTCTAGTTGGTCCCTCTATATATTGATTTAGAAAACTTTCCTGAACACATTTTACAAACTCTAAACCATCTAGACCCCTAACAGTATGGGAGACCCAATCAATATATGGAAAATTAAAATCCCCTACCACCACAACTTTATGTTTCCTGCAGTTGCCTGCTATCTCTCTGCAGATTTGCACTTCCAATTCTCTTTGACTATTGGGTGGTCTGTAACACAATCCTACTAATGTGGCCATACCTTTCCTGTTTCTCAGCTCCACCCATAAGGACTCAGTAGACAAGCCCTCTAATCTGTCCTGCCTGAGCACTGCTGTAACATTTTCCCTAACAAGCAATGCCACTCCCCCACCTTTCATTTCTCTGCCTCGATCACAACTGAAACATTGGAACCCTGGAATATTAAGCTGCCAGTCCTGCCCCTCCTGTAGCCAAGTTTCACTAATTGCTACAACGTCATAATTCTACGTGTCAATCCATGCCCTCAACTCATCCGCCTTCCCCACAATACTCCTAGCATTGAAATATATACACCTCAGAAGATTTTTACCACCACTCACAACCTTTCTATTAGTGGATTTGCTTGAACTTTTAACATCATTTATTTTCACCCCAGCCACCTCATCCTTCTAAATTCCAGCGAGTAGAGATCCAGAACCATTAAACTTTCCTCGTATAATAATCATTTCATTCCCAGAATCATCCTTGTGAACCTCCTCCGAACCCTCACCTCTGCTAGCACATCTTTTCATAGATAAGGAGCCCAAAACTGTTCACAATACTCTAGATGAGGCCTCACCAGTGCCTTATAAAGCCTCAGCATCGCATCCCTGCTTTTGTACTCTAGACCTCTTGAAATGAATTGCATTTGCCTTCCTCACCACCTGCAAGTTAACCTTTAGGGTGTTCTGTACAAGGACTTCCAAGTCCCTTTGCATCTCAGGTTTTTGGATTTTCTTGCCATTTGGAAAACAGGCTGCACATTTATTTCTACTACCAAAATACATGACCATGCATTTTCCAACATTGTATTTCATTTGCCACTTTCTTGCCCAGTCTCCTAATCTGTCTACGTCCTTCTGCAGCCTACCTGTTTCCTCAAAACTACCTGCCTCTCCCAATACTGACACATGTGGAACACCACTAGTTGCTGGCAGCCAATAAAAGGATACTTTATTCCCACTCACTGCCTCCTACCAATCAGCTAATTCTCCAAACACACCAATAACTTTCCTGTAATACCAGGGCTCTTAACTTGGTAAGCAGTCTCATGTGTTGAACCTTGTCAAAGACCTTCTGAAA
The DNA here is from genome assembly GCF_963921235.1 of Mobula hypostoma. Lineage (NCBI taxonomy): Eukaryota > Metazoa > Chordata > Chondrichthyes > Myliobatiformes > Myliobatidae > Mobula > Mobula hypostoma. The sequence goes on along the minus strand of NC_086129.1, from coordinate 16,381,034 downwards.
GTCCAAATATACAACATCGACTGCATCCCCTTTATCTATCCTACTTGTAATCTCCTCAAGGAATTCCAACAGATTCATCAGGCAAGATTTTCCCTGAAGGAAACCATGCTGACTTTGTCCTATCTTGTCCTGTGTCACCAAGTACTCCATAACCTCATCCTTAACAATTGACTCCAACATCTTCCTAATCAGTGAGTTCAGGTTAACTGGTCTATAATTTCCTTTCTGCTGCCTTCCTCCTTTCTTAAAGAGTGGAGTGACATTTGCAATTTTCCAGTCCTCTGGCACCATGCCAGAGTCCAATGATTTTTGAAAGATCATTACTGATACCTCTACAATCTCTACCGCTACCTCTTTCAGAACCCTAAAGTTCAGTTCACTTAGTACGGGTGACTTATGTACCCTTAGGTCTTTCAGTTTTTTGAGCACCTTCTCCCTTTTGTAATAATAACTGCACTCACTTCTCTTCCCTCACACCCTTCAACATTCACAGTGAAGACTGATGTAAAGTACTCATTTAGTTCATTTGCCATTTCCTTGTCCCCTGTTATTATTTCTCTGACCTAATTTTCTAGCAGTCCTATATCTATTCTGACGAAGGGTCTTGGCCTGAAACGTCGACTGTACCTCTTCCTAGAGATGCTTCCTGGCCTGCTGCGTTCACCAGTCCTGACGAAGGGTCTCGGCCTGAAATGTTGACTGTACCTCTTCCTAGAGATGCTGCCTGGCCTGCTGCGTTCACCAGCAACTTTGATGTGTGTTGCTCTATTCTCATCTTTTCCCTTCTAATGATCCTTTTAGTTGCTCCTGTAGGTTTTTAAAAGCTTCCCAATCCTCTATCTTCCCGCTCAATTTTGCTTTGTTGTATGCCCTCTCTTCTGCTTTTACCCTAGATTTGACTTCCCTTGTCAGCCATGGTTGTACGATTTTGCCATTTGAGTATTTCCTCATTTTTGGAGGACATCTGTCCTGCACCTTCCTCATTTTCCCCAGGAACACATGCCATTGCTGCTCTGCTGTCATCCCTGCCAGCAGCTCCTTCCAATTTACTTTGGCCATCTCCTCTCTCATACCACTGTAATTTCCTTTACTCCACTGAAATACTGCTACATCAGACTTTACTTTCTCCCTATCAGATTTCAAGTTAAACTCAATCATATCGTGATCACTGTCTCTTAAAGGTTCTTTTACCTAAGCTCCCTAATCACCTCTGGTTCATTACATAACACCCAATCCAGTATAGCTGATCCCCTAGTAGGCTCAAGGCCATCTCGTCAGCATTCAACAAACTCACTCTATTGAGATCCATTACCAACCTAATTTTCCCAATCGACCTGCATGTTGAAATCTCCCTTGACTATCATAAGGCATGCCCTTTTGACCCACCTTTTCCATTTACTATTGTAATCTGTGGTGCACATCCCAGCTACTCTTGGGAGGCCTGTATATAACTGCCATCAGTGTCCTTTTACCCTTGCAGTTTCTTAACTCAACCCACAAGGATTCAACATCTTCCCATCTGATGTCACATCTTTCTATTGATTGAAACCTCGTGTGAAGCCGCCAACGGCAGCAGGATCCAGACTTATGGGACATGACGGTGAGGTTCCGTTTCAGTGGGCGACGTTACACGTGGGACTTCATCCTGGCTAAAGTGGCTCGACCTCTGCTCAGCACAAATTTCCTGTGTGCCTATGGACTATTAGTCCATCTTAAGAACTGCCAGCTTGTGGATGTTGAGAACTTTGTGTCTTTACCCTGCTCCCCCAGTAAGTTCCCCACAAGCACTCTGTCAAGCGTATGCACCACCACATGAGTTCACTCGACTGGTGGCCAAATTCACAAACCTCACCAAGTCCACATAATCCACTACAGTCATAAAACATGGGTTCGAGCATCACATTTCCACAACTGGCCCGCCAGTCCATGCCTGTGCACATGGACCGGATCCAGAAAAATTGGCAACAGTGAAGGCTAAATTTGTCAAAATGGAAAGACTTGACATTGTACGCTGGTCGAATAACCCCTGGACTTCGGCCCTCCATATGGTCCCTGATGGTGCTTGATGCCCATGTGACAATTACCGACGCCTTAATGAGGCCACTATCCCTGATCATTTCCTAGTTCCAAACATCCAAAACTTTTCGGCATGTTTAGCCAGGAAGTTTATTTTTTCCAAAGTCGATCTAGTTAGGGGCTACCGTCAGATGGCTGTGTGCTTGGAGGACATTTGAGTTTCTGTACATGTCGTTTAGGCTGACAAAAATGCAGCACAGACTTTCCAACAGCTGATAGAATCTATATTAAAAGACCTAGATTTCCTTTTTGTTTCCCTGGATGCCAGTGCATCCAAATACGAACACGTATCTCATCTCTGCAGACATTTGAGTACTTCAGCCAACACGGGTCGATTATTAACCCTGCTAAATGCCTGTTTGGATTGTCAACCATTGACTTTCTCGGCCATTGCATCTCCGCAGAAGGTGTGAAACCACTCCCATCAAAAGTAGTCGCTATTATGGATTTCCTACCACCCTGCGTTACTAGAAAAACTGCAAGAGTTTTTAGACATGGTGAATTTCTATCACCGCTTTAGTCCGCGAGCTGCTAAACTTAAGCTTCCCCTGTATAGTGCGCTTAAAGGCAATACCCCTAATCACGTGCTTGACTGGTCGGTGGACATGACCAGGATACTTGAGGATACCAAATAAGTCCTTTCCAACACGACCCTACTGGCGCATCCACTCCCCAACACACCAATAGCCGTTACTACTGATGCTTTAGACTATGTTGTGGGTGTAGTGCACAAACAGTTGGCTGGAGGCGTGTGGCAGCCACTCGCCTTCTTCAGCTGGCAGCTCTGCCTTCCCTGAAAGTAAGTACAGCACGCTTGATCATGAGCTTCTCCGTCTCGACCTGGCTGTTCGCCATTTTTGTTTTCTTCTGGAGGGTTGCTGCGTTCATTAACCACAAATCCCTTATGCATGCAATGGCCAAAATATCAGACCCTTGGTCTGCATGGCAGCAATGCCACCTGGCCTACATATCAGAGTTCACACCTGATATACAACATATCAAGGGGAAATAATGCTGTGGCTGATTGCCTCTCACAGCCAGTCAGGGGTTGACTATGCCAGCATGGCAGCCGACCAAGCTACTGACTTCAGATGTCCAGACTTACCGAACAGCAATCATGGGCTTGTGGTTGGCCAACTTTAAGTTCGGGGAAGCTGGGGTTTCTCTCCTGTGTGATGTCTCAACCAGTCGCCCTTGCCTCATAGTGCTCGCAAACTGGAGACAGACTGTTTTCGATTCCATACATGGCCTCTACATCTGGGCTGGAAGGCCTCACAAAAGCTGGTTGCACTAAAGTTTGTTTGGCATGACCTCAGAAAGGACATGCGTGATTGGACTGCAGCCCATGTGAAATGCCAGGGGGCAAAAATTAACCGTCATGTCCAGATGCCATTGGCACCTTTTGACGTCCCTGAGCGATGGTTTGACCATGTCAATGTGGACCTTGTTGGTCCTCTTTCCCCGCTCCCATGGTTTCATGCACCTTTTTACAATGGTGGGCTGTACCACCAGATGGCCAGAGGTCGTCCCTGGAGCTCATTTTGACACCCCACCTGTTATTTCCTCTGACAGCAGTCCCCAATTCATAATCATACCTCTGGGCTGCGATGGCCCAGACCTCAGCGTTAGGCTACATCACACCACGGCATATCACCCGCAGTCCAATGGCCGAACGAGCGGTTTCACGGCTCCTTAAGGGCTGCACTGAGGGCTTCTCTGATGGATGAGTGTTTGCATAATCATCTCCCATAGATCCTGCTGGGGCTCAGAGCAGCTCCAAAAGAGGACTTGCAGTTGGCATCTGTGGCTGAATTGGTATGCGGGCAGCAGTTATGAGTGCCAGGTGAGTTTATTCCTGATGCCACGACTGCCTGGTGGGCTTCTCAAGAGCGTTCCACCCTCCTCAATAAATTCAATTCCTTTTCACCTATTCCTACCTCCCATCATGGCATACAGCTCTTTTGGGTTCCTGTTGACCTAAATTCCACCTTTGTTTTTGTCCGCCATGATGCACACCAACATCCCTTTAGGCTCTCTTACAATGGCCCATTCTGCATTGAGGAATGAGGAGAAAAGACTTTTATCATAGATAAGAGGGGTAAACCTGAATGTGTTTTGGTAGATCGTCATAAACTGGCCCACCAGGCTTTGGAGTATTTTGCTATGATAAGCGTGTCAACTCACCTCTGGACGAGCCAGAGGCCTCTGCTATTACACCACCCAAAGAACATTGGACCCCGAGCCAGTTGGCTTGTCCGAGCTTCAGACAGGCTTACAATGCTGGTTTTAGTGAATTCTGAATGTGCCTGTGTAGGGTAATGTAACTGGCAAAAATGTACATAATTCACAACCAGCAACATTGAGTTGGGGTTCACTTTAAGAGGCTGAGACGTAATTACATGAAATACTTTTACCACGCTTGGTGTTTAGTGTTTGGAGTACAACATAGAACAGTACAGCTCAGGAACAGGCCTTTTGGCCCATGATGTTTTGTTGAATAAATTATTAGATTATGAGAACACTCAGTCCTCTTTTATTGTCATTTAGAAATGCATACATGCATTAAGAAACGATACAATGTTTCTCCGGAGTGATATCACAGAAAACGGTACAGACCAAAGACTAACACTGACAAAACCACATAATTATAACATATAGTTACAGCAGTGCAAAGCAATACTGTAATTTGATAAAGAACAGACCATAGGCACAGTACAAAAAATAGTCTCAAAGTCCCGAGTCGATCGACTCCCGAGTCCCCGATAGCAGGCGGCAAAAGGGAGAAACTCCCTGCCATAAGCCTCCAGGCACCGTCAACTTGCCGATACCTTGGAAGCAGCCGACCACAGCTGACACTAAGTCCATCTGTCCGAAAACTCCGAGCTTCCGACTAGACTCTCTGATACAGCCTCCCGAGCGTCATCCTCTGCCGAGCGCCTTCGACCTCTCCCCAGCTGCTGAAACACGCAAAGTCGAGGATTTCGGGACCTTCTGCTCCGGAGATTCCGGTTACCACACAGAAGCAGCGGTAGCGAAGCAGACATTTCAGAAGTTTTCCACGTTTCTCTGTACTCTCACGTGTGTCTCCATCAAATTAGGATTGTGCACGGTCCCCTACTTGACAGATATTCATCACCAAAGTGGCCGCGCGCGCTGTTGTCACGCCACCATCTCTCCCCCCTCCCGCTTTTAATTGCTTTCAATTCTGCTCACCGCATTATAGGAAGAATGTGGAGACTATGGAGAGGCTGCAGAAGAGGATGCTGCCTGGATTAGAGGGCATATGTCTGAAGGTCACTATTTCAAGCCTTGGCTGAGGCAGAGTGTTGTGTCCTTGAGCAAGGTACTTAACCACACATTGCTCTGCGACGACACCGGTGCCAAGCTGTATGGGTCCTAATGCTCTTCCCGTGGGCAACATCGGTGGTGTGGAGAGGGGAGACTTGCAGCATGGGCAACTGCCGGTCTTCCATAAATCTTGCCCAGGCCTGCACCCTGGAAACCTTCCAAGGCACAAATCCATGGTCTCACGAGACTAACAGGTGCCTATATGTATAGCAAACAATCCAGATACAAAAGGAATGTTAGCTTTAATTGCAGGAACATCAGAGAATGTGATGAAGTCCTGCAATCCTACAGGTCCTTTGTGAATAGGTTTGGTCTTCATGCCTTCAGAGGTGTCTACTTTGATTGGAAGTGGTGCAATGTCCGTCAATGGATGCCTAGAATGATAATATTTGCTATAAGAGTGAAAAGCTTTCTCATTGATACCATTTTATTGATTGAGTTGACTTTTGACTGTAAATTTCAGAAGAGCCCCTTGTGACATTGGCATCTCTTTTCAAGCACACAGTAATTGTCTTTCAATCATTATATCATATACTGAGGATGTAAGCACCATCTGCTAAATCTTTCCTCGTGGAGCCATCACCCTGCCCCACCAAACCAACCCAGAGCTTTTTGTTGGGAAACTTGCTTGCATTTGTTTGACTGCAATTTCTCAAGTGCCATCTGACCAGAACTTATATCTTTCTTCAATAAACTCATCCTGCAGTAAAGATCGACATACCATTTGTACTCCATTTGCTGTGTCTGCACTTGGTGTCCAAGGACTTCCAGGTCCCTCTGAACATCAACACTTCTCAGTCTTTAACCATTTAAAAAAATACTTATCTGTATTTTTTGTGATGTATGGCCCCACATTTTCCTCACAGTACTCCTTGTCCATTTACCTATCCTGTATATACCCCCTTGAATATTTTCAGCATCGTCCTCACAACTGACCATCATCAGTAAAAATCTGGACTCCTCAACTAAGCCATCGATATAGATTGTGAACAATTAGGGCCCCCAGCACTGATCTCTACAGTCCCCTAATAGCTGCTTGCATTGGTTTCACCTACCATCTCTTGTTTTTACAACCTGAAAAACTCTTGAAATAAATTTATTAAATGTGATTTCCCTTTCATAAATCTTCATTGATTCTGCCAAATCCAATTAAATGCCTTGGCAGCATCTCCCTAACAATAGATTCCTGCATTTCCTCGTACTGACATCAGGCAAAGTGATCTGTTGTTCCCCATTTTCTTCACTCTTTCCTTAAATAATAGGATTATATCTGCGACCTTTCAATCTGTGAGAAACATTCTGGAATCATCGGCCCCATTGTTCACCATTTTGTTGAGTTTTTTCTGTCTTTCATATCAATTCCTTTGTTGTCCTTTCCAAACCACAGGCTTACTGGTATTTTTTTACAACACGATAAGGCTTTAGTTTTGATGAAATACTATCTTTGGTCGCCATAGTTGAGACTCTTTTCCTTTTGGTTGTTTGTGCCTTGTGGTGTGTATGTTAATTTGTAAACCGTACAATATTTAAAAAATGTTAATCATTACTTGCGTGCTGTTTTACTTTTTAATGTAATTTCCAAATCCATAAGTAGATCACACCTGAAACATATGGGACATAGAAGATTTCAGCACAGTGGAGTCCCTTCAGCCCGCAATGTTGTGCCGACCTTTTAAAATACTCTAAAATCATTCTAACCCTTCCCTCCCAAGTAGCCCTTCATTTTTCTATTATCCATATACCGTACCTATCTAATAGTCTCTTTGATGTCCCTAATATACCTGCCTCTACCACCACCCCACTCCACGCACCCACCACTCTCTGTGTGAAAAAACGAACTCTGACATCCCCTGTATACTTTCCTGCAATTACTTTAAAATTATGCCCCTTATATTAGCCATTTCCGCTCCTGGAAAAAGGGCTCTGACCACTTGATCAATGATCTTGCACACCCCTGTGAATTCTCCTCTCATACTCATTCACTCCAAAGAGAAAAGCCCTAGCCTGCTCAACCTATTCTCCAAAAACATGTTCTCTAATCCAAAAAGCATCCTGGTAAATTTCCTCTACACCTTCTCCAAAGATTCCACATCTTTTTAATAATGAGGCGTTTGGTGACTGAAGGAGCGCGACGTTCGCGAGCGAGCACGTCTAGTGCGTATGCCGGGGACGCGCAGGATTTGCGATCGTCGTTCGGGACTGGCAGAGTTGAGCGGGACGGGGTCCGCCATGGCAACTGCAGTTGTGATTGCTCTTGTCGGTCGCTTACTGCTCTTGGTGGCGGTGCCCGTGGGGGCCACCTACGTCGAGGTAAGGAGCACCCGTTGGCTTGCGGCCGGGCCCACCCGGACCCGTTATCTTCACGCTGGGATTTAACACAGAAATCACTGCAGCTCTCTGCTGCCGGGGTTTGGCGCCGCATCGCCGGTGTCAGACTCACTGGGGCGGGGCTGGGGCTGGTTGGATTAGGTCGGATTGGACTGGGGTCGGGGAAACTGCCCTGGGGAGGGGATGGGTAAGGAAGCTGTGGTAGTAGGAGATGGGATGGAATAGGAGGGTCAGAATGGAATTTGGGGGGAGGGGGGAGACAGGGAAAGGGGGGGTTGGGCTAAGGGGAAAACTAGTTGATGAAGACACGAAATTTCATTGCTATTAAGGGTGGAGGGGGTGGCTAGCTGGCCAAAGGATTTCAGATAAGATATTGTGTGAATAAACCCTTGGGGAGGGTACATTTGTGAGATGTGTTGTGGAATGTGCCCTAATGAGATGCGGATCTCTGAAGAAAGGTGTTGATCAGGGGTTGTTTGTGTTTGGTGAGTGTGAAGTTCCTGGCAGACAGGGTGGAGTGGGGATGGGGGGAATGAATAACAACTGGTATGGTGCCATCTGGTGGACCCTAAGCCTCTCAAGAAGGTGGCTGGCACTGAACTGTGTAGATATGGGTTAATTAGTCCTGAGGCAGTACTGCGCCTTTCCAAAAATGAAAGGGTTCCTTGGGATTACAAAGAAGACATAGCTTCATTCTCCTGTTGGCGGTTTAGGCATTAGTATTTTCTAATTCTTAGAATAGGTTTAGTAATTCTGTAATCAGTGCTGAAGTATTTTCCTTTACTCATAGTTTTAATTTTGTTCCTTGTGATTAAAAACTGCAAGTGTTTGCTGATGTTTTGGACTGTGTAGTGTATCCTTAATCCACATTTGTGGTAGTCAATGCCTATTGATTGCTCATCTTTTTCTTTGCACAGGCTACTTATTAATCAGGCACAGTGTTAAATGTCAAGAAATATCTTTTGGCATCACAGAGATCAAATGAAAGACTTGCAAGTAGTCTGCATAAAACCTAAAAACATGAGTGTGCCAGCAAGCAATGTATATTACAGTTGTGTGGCTATTGCTTTGTTTGCTATCGCAGTGCTGTTTCTGTGGCTTACGTGTTCAGTGTTGCTGTCATCTGCAAATAAGAGTTGCAAATTCCAATATATTTTCTGATTTCTTTTAATGAGATAAATTGTAAGTGGACTATTTGCTGGTAATTGTTATAAGTTGAAAAGCAACAGATACACACCACCATTTTTGTATTTGCCCTAATGAAATGTATTGAGAGTAGAAATAAGTATTTGTAGGGGTTATAAGGGCAAGGCATGTAATCTAAAGCCATGCTTGAATTCCTTCAGCACCTTAGTACAAAGGACTCACGGAAGAAACAATAGTTAGTGCTTTTGCTTAAAAGTTCTGGGATCAATCCTGACTTTATGTACTGTCTGTGTGGAGTTTCCATGTTCATTTCATGGCTGCATGGGTTTTATCTGGGGGTTTTGGTTTTCTCCCTTAATAGCAGGGCAAATCAAGGGCATATTGATGGGCATGTATGAGAATAAGTTGCAGGAGTACAGGGAAGTAAGGAGAGAAAAAAAACGGATTGTTCCCTCCAGAGCTGGCATGGACCTGATGGACCAAATAGCCTGAAGTTGTATATTTAAAATACGAAAAGCTAGTTGTTACATTTCAAATTGAGAAATCATGTTGAGGAAGAGTATGTTTTTGATGCCTTTGGAGACTGACATAAGTAGATGCTCTCAGATTTTAGCCACTTGAATCATTGCACATTGAAGGGGTCATAACTTGGATACTTGTTTAAAAGTAGTTTGGAGTTTTAGTCCTGTGTGGCTTTTCATTGTCTTAACTGAAGTGCACTGATGAACGTGCGTTGGAATTAATTCTGAGAGTCATTGTTGTGGAAGAAATATCATAATGCAAGATATATTAGACAGAAATAAATTTACAAGGCGGAGGTTGTTGGAATAGGGAGGATAAATATTTACATATACTGTTTGGCTAAATTGCTTCCATCCAGTAGCATGCAACTCATTTCCTCTTGGGTGGCATTTTTTAATGTGCATTGCTGAGGAAATGCTTTTAGCTTACCATGTCTGAGTACTAACTTGTCTGATAATTTAGGAGCAATTCAATTCTGATTCATGGACCTCAGTACATGTTGTTTGCAGCATTGATTTTCAATAATCAAATCAACATTTGCAGATATGTAATGTCCCCCCCATTGCCTGTTTCAAAAGCATTAAGTTTGGATTCAGTAATTGTGCCACTGTAAAAGTGATATGCAGAGAAGGGCGAAAAGGAGCATATTTCAAAGAAGATGAAAAGCTGTCTACGCAATTCCTTTCAATCTCTGCCAGGATTTGTGATCTGATTCACTGGGAATTCATACCGTTGCATAAGCTTCAAGGCTATTTTTAACATTATTGGAGATTGTTCCTGTTGTTCGCAATTAACTGCACACTGCTGATGTTGGGAAGTATCTTTAAACATTTTTTTTGAGAATTCATTCACTTTAGCAATTATTGATCTTGACATTTTTTTTATGTGACTGGGGAAGCTGCTTGACATTTGGACTGCAGATGGTGACTGAAGCTGCTTTACAGGGCAATTTGTTTAAACCAGTGAGCAGTTTATTCCTATTTGAATCTTGGAAGCTGCTGGGTTTTTGAGCCCAGCAAATTTGAATCTATAGTGTATAGAATGTTTGTTATGCACATGTTTAAATCATACTTATGACATTGCAATAAGATTAAATGAATGTACATGGTAGGCTTCATGGAAGAGAAAACTTATTAAGGTACAATAATTATTTCTGGTTTGATAATGTACAAATATGGAAACAGGGAAAGGAGGTTGTAGTTCATTATATCAATCCAAGAAGCCTGATTCTGAAGAGTGTGCTTAATAAAAACCCAGAAAGCCACTCAAGCCTCTGCAATATTCAATATCATGGCTGATCTGATCTTTACTGTGTTTTTCCCAAAGTTGCAGGCTTCACTAACAAGAGAAAATCTGCAGATGCTGGAAATCTAAGCAACACACACACAAAAAGATGTGTAGATTTAAAAGGTGGGGGAAGATTTAAAAGCCTCCCCCCCACCACCTTTTAAATCTACCTCTCATCTTTTTCTCCAGTCCTGCTGAAGGGTCCTGGCCCGAAATTTTAACTATTTACTCTTTTCCATGGATGCTGCCTGGCCTGCTGAGTTCCTCCAGCATTTTGTGTGTGTTGCAACATCTATCTATCTCAGCGTTGACAAGATTCAGCAAGTTTCCAAAGCCATAAATTCCAGATATTTTTAATCTTGATTGAGAGTGTTTCTCCAAACTCTATTGAGTACAAGCCAAGATGCTCAATCATTCTTCATAAAGCATCCCCATTATCTTGGAAATCAATTTTCTCTGAGGTTCCCAGCGAAAGTACTTCTCCATAAGTACTGAAAGCAAACATGTAAGCAATTGGGCAAGTGTCATCTCACCAAAACCTGTAGTATGACATGATTATGTATATACTCCAATCTACTTGAAATATCAGCCAAAATTCCATTGCCTTTTTGATTACCTGCTGTACCCTTGGCTGACATTGTTTTATGTGCAGAGGCACCCAGATTCCTGTGTATCATGCATTCTGTCATCTTTCTCTTCGGTTAAACAATATCCCACTTTTCAATTTTTTCTGATTAAAGTGGATAAACTCACATTTCCTTTCATTTATTTAATCAGTAGTGTTTGCTCACTATACATCTAACTGTTTCCTTTGCAGGCTTTGATTTTCTTTCAGCTTGTTTTCCTCTCTTATTATCATCAAATTTGTACACTTAGCCATTTCAGCTGACGCATTAACACCAGTCAAAAATTGCGGGGACACTGTGTGTTACAGATTGTCAACATGAGGATAACCCATCTATCTCCATCTGTTTTCTGTTGGTTCACCAACCTACGGCAACCTTTGCTAGTATTATTTCTGCCTACCCCACTCCCCCACCTCGAAAATTGCACAATATCCTTCAGTGGCACCTTGTCAATGGCACCTTTGGAAATCTAAATAAAGTCACTGCACTTTGTAATTGGCTGTAATCTTGTATTGTTTGGGGCGATGCTGATAAAGCTAAGGTGTCTTGTCAGAAATCGGCTCTTGACCCAATGTGAACATGTAATTGCTGTTCATTATTACTGGTGAACGCAGCAGGCCAGGCAGCATCTCTAGGAAGAGGTACAGTCGACGTTTCGGGCCGAGACCCTTCGTCAGGACTAACTGAAAGAAGAGCTAGTAAGAGATTTGAAAGGGGGAGGGAGATTCCCTCGTGTTTTCATTATTATGAGAATTGGTTCTCAAGTTATACTTTAAATCTGTACTCACAGATTGTTGATCCCTCAGTGAAATGGGTCCTTTTATCTTTATGTACATCCCTCATAATTGTATACATGTTAATTAATTATTTCCTCCAAACCAGCCTCTCCAACCTTGCTTCATTGCTACATTTTTCCAGTCCTGGCAACATCCTCTTAAATTTTTCCTCTGGTGCAATCACATCTTTGCCGCAGTGTAGTGAACACAGTTATTTTGGTATGCAAGCTCTAGTCGAATTGGTGTTGCATCATTGTCATCTTCTAAGGCAGTAATATTGGATTGAGAATGATTTAACTTCACTTCTGTGGTTCTGAGATGGCTGGTGAGCTTAGTGTCGAGCCAGCATATTCTGTCACAGGAAGGGCATGAGGTGCTTGACAGAACTGGTTGGAGGTTAATTTGTCACAGAACTTGGAATGTGGATTTTATTTGAGGAATCTTGTGTCAGACAAGCAAACAAATAGACCTGTTTTTTGGAACTGAGAAATATAATTACAACCTCGAGCCTGGGAAATGATAATCGTTTTACATGCAAACCTCACTTCTCCCTTTTTAACAGGACTTTAATTCTGCTGTAAATTATCCATTTGCAATATTAATTCAGTTTTTCTGTCTCCATTAACACTGTGAGGAATCTCTTGCATTTCCTGTGTATTCCTACAGCTGTGATGTCCATTTTCCAGCTGCTACATGTTTTTATGGTCTTCCCCCCCCCATCACCATGACAACCTTATCCTTACCTGATCAGAAAGATTTCCTTTTTCCTATCTACTCCGCCCTTGCCCTTTTTGCAACTTTAGAATTATATTAATTTTTTCCTGTTGGAAACACATGGGACTTCAGTTGCCAGAATTTACTCAAAAAAACTGATGGAAGAATTTGGCGTCAAGGGGTGTCTGTTTGAGGGGAGAAGCGAGGAAAAGGGATTGAGGATGTTTCGGGTCAGCACCCTGTGGCTATGGTTGTGATTCTCTCTTCGGTACATGGCCCCCAAAACCACGTAATTTTTGTTAATCTTAGTTGCATTTACTGAAGACCTTCTGAAAGTCAAAATGCATAATAGCTGGTTCTCCTTTGTCTATTCTGCTCATTACATCTTCAAAAACTTCCAATGTATTTGTCAAACATGATGTCCTTCTAATAAATCCATATTAACTGCTCAATTCAATTATTATTTTACATTTTAAAACAATTCTAGGGGACTGGAAGACAAGCAAATGTAACATGGCCATCATAGATGGAAAACAATATCAGTCCAGTCTTAAACATAATAAATTCTGCAGATACTAGAAGTCCAGAGCAACACACACAAAATGCTGGAAGAATTCAGCAGGTCACGCAGTATCTATGGAAATGAATAAACAGTCCACATTTCTGGCCAAGACCTTTCATCAGGATTGAAAAGGAAGGGTGAAGATGCCAGAATAAAAATGTTGGGAGAGGGGGAGGACTGTCCAAAAGATGATAGATGAAGCCAGGTGGGAAAGGTAAAGGGCTGGAGAAGAAGGAATCTGATAGGGGAGTGGAGTGGTCCATGGGTGAAACGGAAGAAGGAGGGGATCCAGGAGGTGGTGATAAGCAGGTGAGGAAAGGAGCCATGAGAGAATAGAAGAGGAAGGGAGAAAACTTTCTGGAATGAGAAATTGATGTTCATGCCATCCAGATGGAAAATGATGTGTTGCTCCTCTACCTTGAGAGTGGCCCCATCGTCGCAAAAGAGGTGGCCATGGATTGGAATCATGTTAGAATGGGAATGGGGATAGGAATTAAAGTGGTTGACCATGGGGAAATTCTACTTTTGACGGATGGAGCGGAGGTGCTTGACGAAGCGGTCTCCCAATTTATGTCACGTCTTACCAGTGTAGAGGAGGCCGCATTGGGAGCACTGAATACAATAGACCAGTGGTCCCCAACCACCAGGCTGCGGACCGGTACCTGGCCACAAAGCATGTGCTACTGGGCCATGAGGAAACGATATGAGTCAGCTGCACCTTTCCTCATTCCCTGTCACGCACTATTGAACTTGAACCCCCCCCCCCCCCCGGTCAGCTGGTCCGCAAGAATATCGTCAATATTAAACCGGTCCGTGGTGCAAAAAAAGTTGGGGACCCCTGCAATAGACAACCCCAACAGATTCACAGGTTAAATGTTGCCTCACCTCAGAGAACTGTTTGGGGCCCTGAATGGAGATGAGAAGGTGAATGGGCAGGCACAACATTTCTGTCACTTGATATGTCACAGGAGGGAGATCAGTGAGGAGGGACAAATGGATGAGGGTATTATGAAGGGAGCGATCCCTGCTGTAGTATATTTGTTTATTGAAAGAATGATTGTGAAGCGGTTTTATGATTGAGAAGCATAATGTAACCATTTTACACTGCAGAGTTGATTATCAGCTAAACTTAAATTGTTAAATGGTGCGATTTGAATTTATTCCAGCTTATTTGCCAAAATTTGAGGATTGTAGGGTCAGTAATGCGATCATTATGTTGCTGTACATGTAGTGATTAGCTGCTCAGAACAACTAAAATGTATTTGGTTATTCTACTGCAGGAACAATTTAGGATGTGTGTGTTTTACTTTGTAGCTGAAGATGTGTATATTGGAGCTCATTTGCATATGTTGAGACATAATGAGCTCATGAACTGAAAACCATGAGGTAGTTTATAATGGGGAGGGGGGTTTCTGAGCAGCTGGGAGGTATGCGCAGAGCTAGTTAGCTGAGAAAGAAAAATATATTCAGCCCCATTCACAACTGTGAAAATGGTTTAGATCTTGTGGAGTACTTTTGAAATACAGTGTTTGTAATGTAGGAATTGGAGCAGTTTATCTCTGCAAATGGTGTTGTGAAATAACGACTTTTCTGAAGAAATATTGGCAAGGACACTGGGATTAGCTGCATCAGTCATTTTTGAAATGGGATGTCTTTGCTTTTCCTCAGCCTTGGTTAATTTCACATGCAAAATGCAGCACTTCTAATTGTGTGCTTTCTCTCAGTATTGCATTTATGGAACTTGCCTTGTTTGGCTTACTGAATATCGAAAGAGCAGTGCATGTGAAAACATTTGTAAGATGTAATCAGTACATTGACATTTGTTTCTCAATTGGAAATTGATTTGCTTATTTCAGAGTTTAGTTTGTCAGCATTTACTTCTGTTGATATTTGTACTGTCGATCATGGAATTCATAGTTTATTAGATTGGATATGAACTGTTCTTAAATTTGTTTTGTTGAATGGTTGAAGTCATGTTTCATTCAATTAGTGTTATTTGAACACATCAATCACAGTCTTGTTTGCATTGCTTTGTGGTGTTTTGTGGCAGGTAAAAAGATATCTGGTTGGCGAAGCTCACTAGGTAAGAGTGGCTAATGTTCTTCTGCAGATGCATTACAGTGGATTCTGGTTAATTGGGCCATCGGTTAATCAGGTCAGCTGTTTATTTGGGACAACTCTTAAAGAACAAAATCTAAATCGTTAAGATATCCAGAACTCCCTTCGTTTATTTAAGACACTGTAATTGGGGCAGGAGGCTGTTGCCAAACAGATTCCGATAAGCATCAGTCGCGTGCACTTATGTGGCCTTTAGACACTACACTATGATGATGATGACGTCGACTCAGACCTGAGAGGCCAGCGTTGGGCATTTTCATGCCTTACAAGGCGCAGTTCGAAAGGCTGTGTGGGGCACCACTCTCCGCACAGACATTTCGTAGTATTATTTTACTAAGCCGAATTGCGAGCTTGACATCAACCCGGCACGGATGGAGAGTGCACACGGGAGCGGTCTGTCACTGGATCAAACTCGGGAACATCCATTCTTGAGCCTGGCACTGATCTCCCTGCGCCTCCAGCTGACGCTACACTGTGCTTAGAGCAATCAGTTTTTAAATAGCATCAGTTGTATGTGTTGTGTTCAAAAAGTAATGAATTTTTGTCACTGATAGTTGGCAAGAAATAAACAGACAATTCAGAACTGTTTTGCCACTGTGGTTTCAAGCATTCAAGCTTGGAGATGTCAGAAATGGGTGTCAGACATTATGGAACAAACGTTTTTTAAATAGCATAAGTTGTGTGTGCTTGTGTTATGTTATTCATTTGAGCCAGTGGATATCCAGAATTTGTCCAGGGGCAGTTCAGTAAATCTCATCTTGATTGCATGATTAGAAACCACCTCACAAAGTTCTTCCTCTTCTCTCAAAGCCAAGTTTTCAGACCAAGCAGAAGATTCAGAGAAATGGTCCCTCACCTGTGTTGAAAGGGAGAAAAAATACTGTTCAATTTTGTTCTGCAGTTCTTCCAGGTGGTTTTCAAGAAGACTCAAGACTTTCTGATCTCCTTCCACACTCTCAAACCAAAGCAGCAGTGGCAACATTTCAAGATTTTTTTTTGCAACATGATTTTTCCAAAGATTGTTTTTTTTTTAAATCTAAGAATCTTGTCACTTCTGTAGCCATTCTTCATCTTCAAAAGTACTTAGCAAAATCTCGCCTACTATTTTTTTGACAGTGCTGCTGCTCAAAGTTGACCTTTCAGCTCAGACACCCTGTTGAGAACTCTTCCTCTGCTAAACCACTGGATTTCTATATGTAGCAGGAGATTGGTGTGTTCCTTGTCCAGGTTTTCACAGTTTTTTAAACATTCTCAAGTGAACTGGTCTTTGTTGGATCTTTGAGTCTTTATTTTTGTTGCATCATAGGGAACTTTTTTCATTCCATCTCCCAAGAGTTTTTGACATTGGCATCTCTCTGTGAAGAAAGCAGCGTGTTGTGACAACATCTGGATTTTTTTTTATTTCACAAGAGAAACGAAACCTCTCATGGAGCCAACCATTGATAAGGCCCCATCAGTACAGATGCCAACACAGTTTCTCTAAGTCGGATCTTTTGTGTACAGATATGAAGACAAAACATTAAATATATCTTGGCCTTTGCTTGTTTTGGGCAGCTCTTTGCAACAGAAAAAGTTTTCTTTAATTTCTCGGTCACTTAGAAATCTTACAAATGCTCCAACATAATAGTTATTGGTAACACTCACAACACGCTGGAGGAACTCAGCAGCATCAGTGGAAAAGATCGGTCGACGTTTCGGGCCGGATCCCTTCAGGACTGTAGAGGGAAGGGGCAGAGGCCCTATAAAGAAGGTGGGGGGAGGGTGGGAAGGAGAAGGCTGGTAGGTTCCAGGTGAAAAACCAGTAAGGGGAAAGATAAAGGGGTGGGGGAGGGGAAGCAGGGAGGTGATAGGCAGGAAAGGTGAAGAAGGAATAGGGGAAAACACAATGGGTAGTAGAAGGAGGCGGAACCAAGAGAGGAGGGGAAGTTGGAATCTACTGCCATGATGAGGCTAAACTCAGGTTGGAGGAGCAACACCTCATATACCGTCCAGGTAGTCTCCAGCCCCTTGGTATGAACATAGAATTCTCCAACTTCTAGTAATTCCCTCCCCCTCCCTTCCCCTATTCCTATTTCACTCTGCCCCCTCCCCCAGCTGCCTATCACCTCTCTCTTGGTTCCGCCTCCTTCTACTACTCATTGTGTTTTCCCCTATTCCTTCTTCACCTTTCCTGCCTATCCCCTCCCTGCTTCCCCTCCCCCACCCATTTATCTTTCCCCTTACTGGCTTTTCACCTGGAACCTACCAGCCTTCTCCTTCCCACCCTCCCCCCACCTTCTTTATAGGGCCTCTGCCCCTTCCCTCTACAGTCCTGACAAAGGGTTCCGGCCCGAAACGTTGACCGATCGTTTCCTCGGATGCTGAGTTCCTCCAGCCTGTTGTGAGTGTTGCTTTGATCCCAGCATCTGCAGATTATTTTGTGTTTAATATTTATTGGTGAAATCTGTTGACTCATCAACCTGGATAGAGAAGCTGTTGTTTTTCAGTTTATCACACAAAATTTCTTTAGCATCATTTGACATGTCATCAATACATCGACTTATCGTACTGCTTGAAAGTGAAACCTTTTAAATTTCTTGTACTGCATTTTGCCGAGTATAACTTTACACGCTGGCATTATCAGGTTCTCACCAACAGTGTGACTTTACCTTTTCTGCATAATAAGTTCTGCTACTAAAATAACTTGCTTCCTGAATTTGTTTACTGACTGTGACTTTATTAACAAAAGCTTTACTCTTTGTTTTGAGATTCCAATAGTTGTTTAAAATAATCAGCGCTTTTACATGTCATATGTTGGCTGTGATTTGTAGTTAAGTGTCTTTAATTTTGCTGGAGCCATTACTGCATTTGTAAGTAGTTTGCCACAGACTAGGCACAATGGAATAGAAACATAGAAAACCTACAGCACAATACAGGCCCTTCGGCCTACAATGCTGTGCCTAACATGTACTTACTTTACAAATTACCTAGGGTTACCCATAGCCCTCTATTTTTCTAAGCTCCATGTACCTATCGAGGAGCCTCTTAAAAGCCCCTATTGTATCCGCCTCCACCACAGTCGCCGGCAGCCCATTCCACGCACTCACCACTCTCTGCGTAAAAAAAAAACAAACACTTACCCCTGACATCCTCTCTGTACCTATTTCCATGCACCTTAAAGCTTTGTTCTCTTGTGTTAGCCATTTCAGTCCTGGGAAAAAGCCTCTGACTATCCACACGATCAATGCCTCTCATCATCTCATACACCTCTATCAGGTCACCTCTCATTCTCCGTCACTCCAAGGAGAAAAGGCCAAGTTCACTCAACCTATTCTCATAAGGCATGCTCCCCAATCCAGGCAACATTCTTGTAAATCTCCTCTGCACCCTTTCTATGGTTTCCACATCCTTCCTGTATTGAGGTGACCAGAACTGGGCACAGTACTCCAAGCGGGGTCTGACCAGGGTCCTATATAGCTGCAACATTACCTCTCAGCTGTTGAACTCAATCCCACAGTTGATGAAGGCCGATGCACCATATGCCTTCTTAACCACACAGTCAACCTGCACAGCAGCTTTGAGTGTCCTGTGGACTCGGACCTCAAGATCCCTCTGATCCTCCACAGTGCCAAGAGTCTTACCATTAATACTATATTCTGTCATCATATTTGACCAACTAAAATGAACCACCTCACACTTATCTGGGTTGAACTCCATCTGCCACTTCTCAGCCCAGTTTTGCATCCTATCAATGTCCCGCTGTAACCTCTGACAGCCCTCCACACTATCCACAACACCCCCAACCTTTGTGTCATCAGCAAATTTACTAACCCATCCCTCCACTTCCTCATTCAGGTCATTTATAAAAATCACGAAGAGAAGAGGTCCCAGAACAGATCTCTGAGGCACAGACCACTGGTCACCGACCTCCATGCAGAATATGACCCATCTACAAACACTCTTTGCCTTCTGTGATTAAGCCAATTCTCGATCTACAAAGCAAGGTCCCCTTGGATCCCATGCCTCCTTACTTTCTCAATAAGCCTTGCATGAGATACCTTATCAAATGCCTTGCTGAAATTCATATACACTACATCTACTGCTGTACCTTCATCAATGTGTTTAGTCACATCCTCAAGAAATCCAATCAGGCTTGTAAGGCATGACCTGCCTTTGACAAAGTCATGCTGACTATTCCTCATCATATTATGCCTATGCCTCTCCAAATGTTCGTAATTCCTGCCTCTCAGGATCTTCTCCATCAACTTACTGGTCTATAATTTCCTGAGCTATCTCTAACTCCCTTTCTTGAATAATGGAACAACATCCGCAACCCTCCAATCCTCCGGAACCTCTCCCGTCCCCATTGATGATGCAAAGATCATCGCCAGAGGCTCAGGAATCTCCTCCCTCGCCTCCCACAGTAACCTGGGGTACATCTCATCCAGTCCTAGTGACTTATCCAAATTTATGCTTTCCAAAAGTTCCAGCACATCCTCTTTCTTAATGTCTATATAGGTGTCCCCCGCTTTTCGAACGTTCGCTTTACGAAACCTCACTGTTACGAAAGACCTACATTAGTACCCTGTTTTCGCTTTCAGAAGGTGTTTTCACTGTTACGAAAAAAAAGCAACGCGCGATAAAAAATTCCGTGTGCAAAAAAAATCAGTGCGCTCTCCCCCGGATTCGGAACGGCATTGCTTTAACATGCGCCTGTGAGCAGCCGTTTGCAAGATGAGTTCTATGGTGTCGGAAAAGCCTAAAAGAGCTCGTAAGGGTGTTACGCTTAGCGTAAAACTAGACATAATTAAGCGTTTCGATCATGGTGAACGAAGTAAGGACTAAACAGGAGGAATTCAGCAGGTGCTGGAAATTCAAGCAACACACATCAAAGTTGCTGGTGAACGCAGCAGGCCAGGCAGCATCTCTAGGAAGAGGTACAGTCCTGACGAAGGGTCTCGCCCTGAAAGGTCGACTGTACCTCTTCCTAGAGATGCTGCCTGGCCTGGTGTGTTCACCAGCAACTTTGATGTGTGAAGTAAGGACTAAGTGAGTTTGGCTTGTGGAAGCTGACGAAGATGATGTTGAAGAGGTTTTGGCATCCCATGACCAAGAACTGATAGATGAAGAGCTGATGCAATTGGAAGAGGAAAGGATAACAATCGAAACCGAATGCAGTAGCGAAAGTGAAGCAACTACGTGAGATTTTCGCTGCAATAATAAAGTACGACTTTAATTTTGAAAGGGTATGTAGGTTTTGGGGATATTTGCAAGATGGTTTGAGTGCTTACAAAGAACTGTATGATAGAAAAATGCGTGAGGCTCAGCAGTCAAGCAAGCCTTCCACATCAGCCACAGCAGACGACGAACCTCGACCTTCAACATCGAGGTGGGCAGTCATAGGAGAAGATGAGCTTCCTGCTCTAATGGAGACAGACACCCCAGTGTCCCACCACCCCAACATCCAGACCGCGGACAGTTACTGTACCGATTCACAGAGAGTGCAGCAGTAGCCGGGAGGCACACAACACATCTTTAAGAAAAAAGCCGAAATAAACTAATTAGGTGCCGCCTCACACGTAAATGTCGGCCCAGATCAAAGGTGATGCAATCGGCACTGATCTGGGCCGACAATTACGTGCCGGGCAGCACCTAATTAATTAGCATGTTTATTTCGGCTTTTTTCTTAAAGATGTGCTGTCTGCCTCCCGGCTACCGCTGGACCCCTGCGTGCTTCGCGGCAATGTATCGGTTGGCGGCCTGGAGGGTGGGGGCCACTGCACCAGCCAACCTACGACGACTCAGTCTAACACACCATCAGTGTGCTCGGCGCTGATACTACACTGTACATACATTATTTCTACTTTATATAGGCTGTGTATTTTTACGTGTTATTTGGTATGATTTGGCAGCTTCATAGCTTAAAGGTTACTGGAGAGCGCTTGCGCCGTGTTTTTTCCAACAGCACTTGCGTGAGATTTTCTGCCGACGGCGCTTGTGTGAGATTTTCGCTATGGCGAACAGTGCTGTAATGATTGTGGAAAAGTACTTCTACTTTAGGCTGTGCAGTTATCATATCATTCCTGCTTTTACTATGTGTTATTGTTATTTTAGGTTTTATGTGTTATTTGTCATGATTTGGTAGGTTATTTTTGGGTTGCCAACGCTCTCAAAATTTTCCCATATAAATAAATGGTTAATGCTTCTTCGCTTTACGACATTTCGGCTTACGAACCGTTTCATAGGAACGCTCTACCTTCGGATGGCGGGGGAAACCTGTATGCTCAAGCTTTTCAGTCTGCTGTAAGTCATCCTTACAATTGCCAAGGCCCTTTTCCGTAGTGAATACTGAAGCAAAGTATTCATTAAGTATCTCCGCTATCTCCTCCGATTCTGGAATAGGACAACTTGGATCATTAGTCCATGTAAAACCCATTGATAAGTAGCTGTCATTGTAAAGATGGAATTTTTTCTGTCCGTTGTTGCACTGGTGCAGTGAAATGACTCAGAAGATTGCAATTCTTCATCATTAGCCTTATCAGAATTGTCCTTAGGCCGAGGCCTAGAATTCTCCTCTTCCATCACATACCAACTCTTCAAAAATCGCCACATTGGACTGTCAGTCATGTCTGTAAAAAACGGGTTAATAAAATACTCCTGTGTATCCTTGGAGTTTAGAAGAATGAGGGGAGACCTCATAGAAACATTTCGAATGTTAAAAGGCATGGACAGAGTGGATGTGGCAAAGTTGTTTCCCATGATGGGGGAGACTAGTACGAGAGGGCATGGCTTAAGGATTGAAGGGCGCCCTTTCAGAACAGAAATGCGAAGAAATTTTTTTAGTCAGAGGATGGTGAATCTATGGAATTTGTTGCCACGGGCAGCAGTGGAGGCCAAGTCATTGGGTGTATTTAAGGCAGAGATTGATAGGTATTTGAGTAGCCAGGGCATCAAAGGTTATGGTGAGAAGGCGGGGGAGTGGGACTAAATAGGAGAATGGATCAGCTCATGATAAAATGGCGGAGCAGACTCGATGGGCTGAATGGCCTACTTCTGCTCCTTTGTCTTATGGTCTTATGGGAGAGGCTGACGCCACAGCCCAAGTTGAACGAGTCCATTCAATGCTTAGAAAATGTACTTCATGATCCTCACCAACCTACCGTCCTCCCCTCCAGACTCATCCAAATAAATACGGTCCTACTGCTTACTACCTTACTGGGCTGAGATTAGCAATCTAATGAGATTGCTAACGGAGCTGTTCACTCACTGCCCACTACTGTACTGTGAACTCTAGCATTGTGCGTTGCTTGAAGTTCCAAAAATGTTTTTTTTTAAATCATAATCTCTTGTGGAAACCCAAGTAACCTCTGGCGGAACCCTGGTTGAGAAACCCTGCTGTAGTAGTATTGGTAGTGCGAAAACTTGTTCTGTATTTCATTTAAATGCACAAGTTGTCCCTCAGTTAAATGGTCGTTTGTCTTTTTAAAAAACATTTCCATGAAACTTTGGCTGATTGGGGCAGCCATTCAGTTGGGCCAAAATGAATTGGTCCCGATGTGTCCCAATTAACTGGAATCCCTTGCCTTGTACCATCTTGAATTTCTGCTGTGCTTAGACTACAAAACAAGAGTGGAATGTGGCCATTCAGCCCATTAAGTCTTCTCTGCCCATCAATCATGGCTGAATATTTTTCTTAGCACTGCTCTACTACCTTCTCCCTATAACCTTTAACCCCATTACTAATCAAGGACATACCAATCTCTGAAATACATCTGATGACTGGCCTACATAGACATGGTAATAAATTCCATGTATTCACTACCCGCTGGTGGAAGAAATTCCTTTTCATCTCAGTTTTAAAGGGATGTCCCTTTATTCTGTCTAAATCTGCATCTGACTCCAGATCAAGGGTCTCAACCCGAAATGTTGACTGTCCGTTTTCTTCCATTATGCCAACTGACCTACTGAGTTCCTCCAGTTCCTTTTTTATTGTTCCAGATTGCAGCATTTGCTGTCTTTTGTGTCTTATTTGGATCTTATTCCCTCCTACGAATGGAAACATCTTCTCCATATACACTCCATCCAGGCCTTTCATGGGTTGGTTTGAAAAGAAATTAGCATTTGGGAGAGCTGGTCAAAATATGGGATATGGGTGCATGAACAGGCACTTGGTCCATTATGTCTGTGTTAGCCACGATGCTGTTTTAAATTGCAAATTTGCCTGTACATGGACTCTATTTTTCCATTTACTGCTTGGTCACGTGCCTGTATAAATGCCTCTGAAGCAATGCTATCATCTGCTTCCACAGTCTCCCTTGGCAACACATTCCAGCTACCTGTGCAAAGAAAAACATACCTCATAAATCTTTTAAAATGGCTCCCTCTCACCTTAAACCCAGGCCGCAAGTGTTTTAATCACAAATAGGTGAAAATCTGCAGAAGCTGGAAATCAAGCAACGCACACAAAATGCTGGAGGAACTCAGCAGGCCAGGCAGCATCTATGGAAAAGAGTACAGTTGACATTTTGGGCTGAGACCTTTCATCAGGACTGGGGGAAAAAAGATGAGAAGTTAGAGCAAGAAGGTGGGGAGAGGGGAGGAAGAAACACAAGGTGATGGGTGAAACCGGGAGGGGGAGGGATGAAGTAAAGAGCTGGGAAGTTGATTGGTGAAAGAGATACAGGATTGGAGAAGGAGGAATCTGATAGGAGAGGACAGAAGGCTGTGGAACAAAGAAAAAGGGGAGGAGCACCAGAGGGAGGTGATAAGGTGGGAAATGGGAATGATGGAGGATTGAGGGGTGCATTACTGGAAGTTCGAGAAAATTATGTTTATAGGATAAGTTTGGAGGCTACCCAGATGAACTATAAGGTGTTGCTCTCCCAACATGACTGTCCCATCGAGACAGTAGAGAAGGCCATGGATTGGCATGTCGGAATGCGAATGGAAGTGGAATTAAAACAGGTGGCCACTGCGCGATCCCACAGTGCCTGGTGAAGTGATCTCCCAATTTATGTCAGGTCTCACCAATTAAAATGGGATGAGGCTTTTCATTCCTGAATGAAGTAGATGTCCTCCTCCTTCAAAGAAAGGGGCTTTCCTTCCTCCACCATCAATGCTGCCCTTAAAAGCTTCTCTTCCATTTCACGCACGTCTGCTCTTACCCCATCCTCCTGCCACTCTACCAGGGATAGGGTTCCTCTTGTCCTCACCTACCACCCCACCAGAGTCTAGCACATAATTCTCCAGAGCTTCCACCATCTCTAATGGGATCCCACCACCAAGCATATCTTTTCCTCCCCACCCCCCCACTTTCTGCTTTCCACAGTGATCGTTCCCTACACAACTCCCTTGTCCATTTATCCCTTTCCACTGATCTCCCTCCTGGCACTTATCCTCATAAGCGGAGCAAGTGCTACACCTGCCTCTCTACACCACCTCCCTCACTACCATTCAGGGCCCAAACAGTCCTTTCAGGTAAGGTGACACTTCACCTGTGATTCTTTTGGTGTCATCTGCTGTATCCAGTCATCCCATTGGTGAGACCCGACATAGATCGGGAGAGCACTTCGCTGAACTACATTCCGTCTGCCAGAAAAAAGCGGGATCCCCCAGTGGCCACCCATTTCAATTCTGCTTCCCATTCCCGTTCCACGATGTCAGTCCATGGCCTTTTCTACTGTCGCACCTTATCTCCTTACCAGTCCATCATCTCCCTCTGGTGCTCCTCCCCCTTCCCTTTCTTCCATGGTCTCCTGTTCTCTCCTATCATATCCCCCCTTCTCCAGCCCTTTATCACTTTCACCAATCAACTTTCCAGCTCTTTACTTCACCCCTGCCCCTCCAGATTTCACCTTTCACTTTGTGTTTCTTCCTCCCCTCCCCCCACCTTTTAACTCTGACTCCTCATCTTTTTTGCTCCAGTCCTCATGAATGGTCTCGGCCCAAAATGTCCACTGTATTCTTATCCACGGATGCTGCTTGGCATGCTGAATTCCTCCAGCATTTTGTGTGTGTTGCCCTAAGTATTTGGCATTTTCACCCTGGGGGAAGGGGAAGGAAGATGATCTATCCCATCCAGGCCTGCCAGTTTGTTTTATATGCCAATGATATTCCAGAGAAAATAATCCAAGTTTCTCCAGCCTCCCCTGCAGTTTATACTCCCCAATCCAGGCAACATCCTGGTGAACCTCTTATGCACCCTCTCTAAAGCTTCCACGTTCTTCATATAATGTGACCAGAACTACACACAGTACGCCAAATGTAGCCGAACAAAACTTATTTTGCACTTGTAACATGATTTTTTTTTGTCTCTTATACTCCATACCCTGACTGATGAAAGGAATTATGTCATAGACCTTGTTTTCCCTTTTGTCCCGGAGTGGTCCTGTACTCTTCCAAGTTACTTTCGTAAATAAAATGCTTTGGAATATTTCTTGGTCCTATTTATAAAGACATTTCATGGCCCATTTTGCCCTCCTCAAAGTTCTTTTCTTTCTTTTTAAATCTTTTTATTGAATAAGTATACAAAAAGGTAAGCCATATAAACATTAATACAATGTTAAAATATAATAAAATTACAGAAGGTATCAATACCAAAAAAAATACTACAAACAATGTAATTTAAACATAAGAAACCAAGATAACATAATAGTATACTAAATTTTATATATATATCAATAGAAAAAAAGAAAAAAAACCCCCCAAAAAAAACCCACCGTGCAACTAACTAAAAGCAAAGCAAAGCAATGGGCTAACTTGAAACCAAACAGAGTTAAACTTAAAATCACGTCCTCAATCCTGACCTCCATTAAAAACAGTGGAAAAAAAAACAAGAAGGGTATATATTACATTAAATGAAAATATCGAATAAAAGATCCCCAAATCTGTTCAAATTTAAATGAAGAATCATAAAGGTTACTTCTAATTTTCTCCAGATTCAAACATAATATCGTCTGAGAGAACCAAAAAAAAGGTAGTTGGAGCATTAAGCTCTTTCCAATGTTGTAAAATACATCTTTTCGCCATTAAAGTAAGAAATGCAATCATTCTACGGGCTGAAGGGGAAAGATTACTAGAAATTTTAGGTAGTCCAAAGATAGCAGTAATAGGGTGAGGAGAGATATCTATATTTAATACCTTAGAAATAATATTAAAAATGTCTCTCCAAAAAGTTTCCAAAGTAGGGCAAGACCAAAACATATGAGTTAAAGAGGCTATCTGCCCCGATCATCTATCACAAAAAGGATTAATATGCAAGTAAAAACGCGCTAACTTATCTTTGGACATATGTGCTCTATGAACAACTTTAAATTGAATTAGGGAATGTTTAGCACAAATAGAGGAAGTATTAACTAATTGTAAAATCTGCCCCCAATCATCCACAGAAATGGTAAGCCCCAATTCCTGTTCCCAATCTACCCTAATCTTATCAAATGGAGCTTTCCTAAGTTTCATAATAATATTATAAATCATAGCCGATGCACCTTTCTGACATGGATTAAGGTTAATTATCAAATCTAAAATATATGTAGGAGGAAGCATTGGAAAGGAAGAAAGTATAGTACTTAGGAAATTTCTAACTTGTAAATATCTAAAAAAATGTACTCTTGATAAGTTATATTTATTAGATAATTGTTCAAAAGACATAAGGGAACCATCTAAAAATAAATCCAAAAACCGTAAAATACCCTTAGTCTTCCAAGTTTGAAAAGCGCGATCCGTAAAAGAGGGAGGAAAAAATATGTTACCTAAAATAGGAATCGCTAACCCGAATTGATTAAGATCAAAAAATTTTCTGAATTGAAACCAAATACGCAAAGCATATTTAACTATCGGGTTAGACACCTGCTTAAGGCGTTTCGAATCAAAAGGGAGAGAGGAACCTAAAATAGAGCCAAGTGTATAGCCCTGAACAGATTGTAGTTCCAATGCTACCCATTTAGGAATAGATAGTATATCCTGGTCAAGTAATCAAAATTTCATATGTCGAATATTAATTGCCCAATAATAGAATCTAAAGTTAGGTAATGCTAAACCTCCATCTCTCTTAGCTTTCTGTAAATGTATTTTACCCAGTCTCGGATTTTTATTCTGCCAAATAAATGAAGAAATTTTAGAGTCAACTTTATCAAAGAAAGATTTTGGAACAAAAATTGGTAATGCCTGAAACACATATAAAAATTTTGGCAAAAAAAACATCTTAACTGCATTAATACGACCAATCAAAGTTAAATATAAAGGAAACCATTTAGATGAGAGTTGAGTAATATGGTCTATTAATGGTAAAAAGTTAATCTTAAATAAATCTTTATATTTACAAGTAATTTTAATCCCAAGATAAGAAAAATAGTTATCAATCAATTTAAATGGAAATTTACAATATAAGGGAAGATGTTTATTAATCGGAAAGAGTTCACTCTTACTAAGATTTAATTTATAACCTGAAAAAAAACCAAATTGTGCTAATAACTCTAAAACAGCAGGAATGGATTTCTCAGGATTAGAAATATATAAAAGTAAATCATCAGCATAGAGTGATAATTTATGGGACTTTAATCCCCGAGTTATCCCAGTAATATTTGAAGATTCTCGAATGGCAATTGCAAGAGGTTCTAATGCAATATCAAATAATAGGGGACTAAGAGGACAGCCTTGTCGAGTACCTCGAAAAAGAGGAAAAAAAGGTGAGTTTAAAGAGTTAGTACGGACCGAGGCTACAGGGGAATGATATAACAGTTTAATCCAGGATATAAATTTCAAGCTAAAATTAAACATTTCAAGCACCTTAAATAAATAAGGCCATTCTACTCTATCAAAAGCTTTCTCGGCATCTAAAGAAATAACACACTCAGGAACATTTTGTGAGGGAGTATAAATGATATTTAACAATGTACGAATATTATAAAAAGAGTAACGACCTTTAATAAAACCCATTTGGTCTTCCGAAATAATAGAAGGAAGTACTTTTTCTAGTCTATTTGCTAATAACTTAGAAAAAACTTTAGAATCAACATTTAATAGCGATATTGGTCTATAAGATGCACATTGAGTAGGGTCTTTATCCTTCTTTAGTATTAAAGAAATTGACGCTCTATTAAAAGATTCAGGAAGTTTACCAAGTTTCAGAGAAGCCTCAAAAACCCTACAGAGCCAAGGGATCAATAAAGAAGCAAAACATTTATAAAATTCAACGGTAAACCCATCCGGGCCAGGAGCTTTCCCCAAATTCATAGAAAGAATAACATTCTTAATCTCATCCATAGTAATGGAAGTATCTAATATAGAAGACATATCCTGTGAAATCTGAGGGAAGTCTAAATTATCTAAAAAATCATTCATATATTTAGAATCTCGAGGAGACTCTGATTGATATAAAGAAGAATAAAAATCACAAAAGGTTTGATTAATCCCCACATGATCCAGTATCAATCGATCATTTTGGTTATAAATCTGATTGATTTGAGATTTAACATAATTAGATTTCAATTGATTAGCCAGCAGCTTGCCAATTTTGTCACTGTGAACATAAAATTCACTTCTTGTTTTCTTTAATTGGTTTACAATCGAGGACGAGAGTAGTAAACTGTGTTCCATTTGAAGTTCAGTTCTTTGTTTGTATAACTCCTCAGAAGGAGCCATAACATATTTCTTATCAATTTCTTTAATCTTGTCCACAATTACCATCTCCTCCTGCTTCTGCTTCTTCCTCAAAGCAGCAGAATACGAGATAATCTGACCACGAATATAGGCTTTAAAAGTGTCCCAAAGAGTGTTAACCGAAATATCCTCTGTATGGTTAATTGTAAAAAAAAAGCTCAATCTGTTCATTCATAAAGTTAACAAAGTCCGAGTCCTGAAGCAACAGCGAATTAAAACGCCATTGTCTATTATCTTGTATATTGGCCATAATTTTAATAGAAAGCTTAAGTGGAGCATGATCCGAAATGGTTATAGAATCATAATCCCATTTAATCACTGAAGGAATAAGACGAGAATCAATAAAAAAATAATCAATTCTTGAATAGGAATGATGAACATGTGAAAAGAAAGAAAAATCTTTTTCCTGAGGATGCAGAAAACGCCAAATGTCCGTCGACCCAGAATCAGAAAGGAAAGAGTTAATCAAAGTTGCAGATTTATTAGGTAAGGTCCGTAAAGGAGCCGAACGGTCCAAAGCTGGAGACAAACAGGTATTAAGATCTCCGCCCCAGATCAATGAAAACTCGTTCAAATTCGGAAACTGATTAAATAATGATTT
Source organism: Mobula hypostoma (assembly GCF_963921235.1). Lineage (NCBI taxonomy): Eukaryota > Metazoa > Chordata > Chondrichthyes > Myliobatiformes > Myliobatidae > Mobula > Mobula hypostoma. The sequence continues at coordinate 16,351,292 of NC_086129.1, read as the reverse complement.
ATAAAATTCCGGACAGTCCATATTAGGAGCATAAACATTAACCAAAACTACTTTTTTATTAAATAGTAAACCACTAACCAATAAAAATCTACCATTCGGATCAGAAAAAATATCCTGTTGTATAAAAGTAACTGAGGAATCTATAAAAATAGAGACGCCTCGAATCTTAGCATTGGAGTTCGAATGAAATTGTTGACCCTTCCAGAATTTAAAAAAACGTAGTCTGTCCCCCCTCCGTACATGGGTCTCTTGTAAAAATAAAATTTGTGCTTTAAGTCTCTGGAACACTTTAAAAACTTTTTTCCTTTTAATAGGATGATTAAGACCGTTAGTATTCCAGGAGACAAAATTAATAATAGACTCCATAAATCCTAAAGTCAACCCACAGCGAGGAGGATTGACGATAGGCTCGACCCACGAACCCGGAGAGGAAACAGAACATACAAAAGATACCGGGAAAAAGGACGCAACCAGTACTTCAATAATGTATATAGCCCAAAGAGAAAAAAACTAAAACGTGAAGCCCCTCCCACCACCCACCACCCCAAGACCGCAAGGCAGAATCTAAAGCAGACCCGCCCGAAAGAAGCAAGCGCTAAAACTACCCCCATGACTTCCGGTATACGCTCCCTAAAAAAAGTTATAAATATGAAAAAGATCAGCTAATTGTAAAACAGTAAAAAAGTAAAAAAAAAGGTAACTCAATTAAAATACACACACAACAGAACAAAAGCCAGAAAATATATATTAAAAAAAACCACAATAAACCCCAAACCCATGAATAAACAAAACAACAACAAGAAAAAATAAGATTATTAACATAAACTAGTTATAAAAAGCAAAACAAAATAAAATTTAAAAAAAAACTACAAAATTTAAGGCCACACAGGAAATACGTAAAATGACAATAAGGAAGTAACCACCCAGAATCCCCTGGGAAAAGAAAGAAATGACGCAGTTAAAAAGAAAGTTTAGCAACCATATTAAGAAATCAAAAATAAACTTTTCTGCCCAAATAGGGCACGAAAAAGTTAAAACCAACCAATTCACAGCCTCCGATCAACGGAGATAGTTAAAAAAATAACAATTAAGATGTTGAGGGTGAAAATTGATCCAGATAACTCTGGGCATCCGATGGAGAATCAAAAAAACGAAGGGCTCCATCTAACATGCGAATCCTTAGACGTGCAGGGTACAGCAGCGCTGGTCTTAAATCCATCTTATAGAATTCCGACATCACAGATCTGTAGCGAACCCGTTGGTCCCAGATTGGTTTACTGAAATCTTCCACGAATCGGAACTTAAGATCCGAAAAATCAATGAAACCTTTAGATCGAGCGAATCGAAACAGTCTCTCCTTGTCTTGAAAGTAATGAAAACGTAAGATAACATGTCTAGGTCTATCTGACCTAGACGAGTATGATGGGACTCTGTGAACACGATCCAGTAGCGGTGGTTGGTCAGGAAATACAGTAGGGAATGCATCTTTTAAAAGTTGAGAAAAATACTTCATGGGGTTGTTAGATTCAACAGCTTCACGCACCCCAATCATTCGTAAATTCTACCGTCGCATTCTAGATTCTAAGTCAGAGTTTTTAAAAGTCAGAAAGTCAAGTTTCTTCTTCATTACATTAATTGTTTCTTCGATTTTCCCCATCTTAAGCTCACTTTGTTGCGTGGATTTTTGAAGATCAGATATAGCCGACTGATGTTCCGCAATAGATGTTTGCATCTTATCGGTTGAATCGGCAATTTTCTGGAGATTAATTGAGATTTCCGTATGAATCAGGTCCTTAACAGAGACTGCAATTTCCGTACGAATCATCTCCATAACAGAGGTTGAGATTTCCCTCTGAATTAACTCCGATATAGCTTTCAAAGTCACCGGTGATTCAGTCGGAGGAAAATCCATGCCTTTCGGTTTAACCGGAGGTTTACCATCCTTGCCGTTTTTCCCGTTCTTAGACATAGCAGATCTAAGATGCATCCAGTTATCGGAGAGTTCAATTTAATTCAAAGTATTGTAAGAGTTGATACCTTAATGGTTAATTAAAGTATAGCTGATCATAGAAAAAAAACTCAGAGGTAATGGAGCGAGTCAAGAACGCGACTTCACTCCATGAGCGCTACCGGAAGTCCCGCTCTCCTCAAAGTTCAAGGTCGATTTATCAACAAAGTATTTATGTAGTATACAACCCTGAGATTCACTTTCTCCAGACAGCCACAAAACAAAGAAAACCATGGAACCTGTTCAAAGAAAAATATCAACCCCTCCATGTGCAAAAAGCAAACAAATCGCGCAAACACCAACAAGAAAGAATGAGTGAAAGCACAGAATATAAAAACACAAAATCAAAAGATTCCAATTCAATTACAGTCTAATCCACAAACGACAGACCTAGAACTTCAAAACCATCAAGGGAGAGAGAGAGACAATTCAAATGCAGGGGTCTTTCCTCGGGAGCAGTGTGAGAAGGAGAGAGTGAGAGAGACCATCATATGCAGACAACTTCCTCTGGCAGCAGCGAGTGAGAGGCTGGTAGATGGCGCTGAACACTTGCTTGCCTCTATTTCAGTCTTCCTCGACACTTTAATCAGTGAGAAATGGAGAAATGTGTTTGTGCTCCATCTCTAAGGTTCTTGGTCTTGAAGCCACTCACCTCGTGGAACCTTGTTTGAGGTAGCAAAGCACTAGATCGCTCAATCAGCCCGAAAACACACCATCAAACTGTAGATCACAGGCTTCAATAGTAGCAAAACCACATTTAAAAGAAAAAGAAAGCATAAAAGAAGTGAAAGAAACAGTTTCATAGATCACCTGGAAGATGTTGGCCAAGGGAGTGCTGTTCGCTGGCACCATCTTGACTGGAGATTCCCTGTTTAATTTCTGCTCTCCTGTTTCTTTTGTATTCCTGAGCATTTTCAGCTTCTGAGCCTTGGATGGGCTTCTTTTCCTTTTTGACTATATTTTCAACATTTTTCATTGTCTAGCATTCCTCAACCTTGCCATCCTTGTTTGTCTTTCTCTCATCATCATCATCATCATCATCAGGTGCCATGTCCAGTTTGAGCTTTGACTGCCATGGCCCACACACTCCTGTTTCGGATCAAGTGGATCAATTCATTGGTATTCATTTCCAGTTCTCTGGCTGCTGTCTCCATCATCATTTGTCTTTGCCTTCCTTTTGCTGGTTATTTGTTTTGAAACTAACAACTCAGGTGCTAATTTCGTCCCATGAAGCATTTCAAATTTTAGACCACATTTGCTTTTGTTGACGTTGCAATACTTCAAATTTTGATAGGATTCTTTCAGATAACATTACAACTTCTCAATGGTTCTGGAGATTGCCCTTGTCAAAGAAATTGTAGAAAGCTCTAAACCATTAATCCTAAACTAGTATAATTTATAGAAGTGAAAATGTTTGGTGAAATCATCCAGTGAAGGTCTGGATAATCTGTAACACCGACAGTGAAATACAAGGTACCACCCAAAGGTTTAGCGTTATAATTGCATTATGTGCTGCAAAAGGCAGAGATGTTATATTGGAGAGAATGGATGAAGGGTAAGCATGGAGGTAGAAGATCAGATTTAATGACATTTACTCCTGAGTGTGATGACGAACTGGGATGAAGCATTTGCCCAATCTATCTCAAAACCAAACCAACTTTCTGCTGCCTTGGGAAAGTATCCAGTATAATCAAAGACCCCTCTCTTTTCTCCCCTTCCATCAATCAGGAAATGAAAAAGCTTGACAATGTGCACCACCAGGCTCAAGACAACTTCAGGCTCTTGAACAGACCTCCTATACGATGAAGATGAACAGTTGATGCCTTAATCTACCTTGTCATGGCCTTTGCACATTATCTAATTGTACTGTATTTTCTCTGTAACTGCACATGATGTTCTGTATTCTATTATTGGTTTTTCACTGGCTTGAATGATGGAATGTATGAAATGATGTGTTGGGATGGGATGGTACACAAACTAAAGCAAAAAATAAAGGTGTCCACGACAACCATAGATGAATCTCTTACTGAGGTAGTCATACCCAGAGTGCAGGCTTTAGATAGTAGATGGGTAACCATCAGATGAAGTAAGGTGAGTATGCAGTCAATGTGTTCCCTGTGGCCATTCCTCTCAGCAACAAGATTACCTCTTAGGTCATTCCCCCAGCAGTATCCAATCAGGGCACAGCAGTGGCCAGGCCAGTGGCACTGTGACCAGCTGAGGCTCAGCAGTGAAGAGTAAAGTTAGGCAGAGCAATAGTGATAGGAGACTCGATCGTTAGGGGGATGGACAGGAGATTCAGTGGCCATGAAAGAAAAGCCAGAATGGTGTATTGCCTCCCAGCTGCTTGGGTCCAGGATGTCTCAGAGCGGCTGCAAAGTATTCTCAACAGGGAGGGTGAGCAGCCAGAGGATGTGGTGCACATTGGCACCAATGACAGGTTGGAGAGGGGAGGTCCTGCATGGTGAGTGTAGGGAGTTGGGAAAAAGGCTGAAGGAAAGGACCTCCAAGTTAGTAGTATTTGAATTACTTCCAGTGTCACGTGCTAGTCAGGGCAGGAATAGGATGATGGTACAGATGAATGAGTGGCTAGGGAAGTGATGCAGGGGTCAGGGCTTCGGATTTCTGGATCACTGGGATTTCTTCTGGGAAGATGTGACCTGTACAAAAAGGATGGGTTACACTTGAACCCAAGGAGGACCCTCTATCCTACAGTCAAGTTTGCTTGAGCTGTTAGGAAGGGTTTAAACTAAGTTGGCAGGGGGATGGGAGCCAGAGTGGATAGGACTGAGGATGGAGTGGTTGGTAGACACTTCAATGACATGTGTAGTGAGACTGAGGATGGACAAGCAGATGATACGGCAAAATTGCAGTCAGTAGGATGAGGTGAATTGTAACATGGCAAAATCGAAAAGGGTGATGAACACAGCACTGAAGTTATACTTGAATGTGCGCAGTATGCCCATCGCACCCTGGACATCACCTGTTCCAACTCCTTCCTTCTGGTAGGCGCTTTAGATCACTGTATGCCAGGACAAATAGGTACAAGAACAGTTTCTTTCTGTATGGCATCAGTCTTATGAACACTTGAATTTCAGTCTATTATAAATCAAGTCCACCTGTACATACACAGGTATACCTCATTGTATATAGTTCACAATTATTTGCACTATTGTTTTGTTTGCTTTTTGATTCTGTACGGGAGAGCTCAGGGAAACCGGCATCAAATTCCCTGTATGTGTCCACATACTTGGCGATAATAAAGGATTTTGATTCTGATATGGAACAAGATAGATGATCTTGTAGTGCAGTTACAGATTGGCAGGTATGACATTGTTAGCATCACAGAGTCCTGGCTGAAAGAAGATCATAGTTGGGAGCTGAACATCCAAAGATATACCTTGTACGGAAAGGATAGGCAGAAGGGTGGAGTGGCTCTATTGGTTAAAACATTGAATTCAAATCCTTAGAAAGAGATGACATAGGATTGCAAGATATAGAAACCTTTCAGGTAGAGTTAAGAAACCACAAGGGTAAAAGACCTTGATGGGAGTTAAGTACAGGCTTCTGAACAGTAGCCAGGATGTGGGATATAAATTTCAATGGAAATAGAAAAGGCAAGTAACAAGGCAATGTTACGATAGTCATGGAGATTTCAATATGCAGGTTGACTGGGAATATCAGGTTGGATCCCAAGAGAGAGAATTTGTAGAATGCTATGGGCTTTTTAGAGCAGCTTGTGGGTTAGCTCACTAGGGGAATAGCAATTTTGGTTTGGGTGTTGTGTAATGAACCATATTTGACTAGGGACTTAAGGTAAAGGAACCCTTAGGAGGCTGTGATCATAATACGATAGAATTCACCTTGCAGTTTGAGAGGGTGTAAATAAAGTCAGATGTATTGCAATGTAGTAAAGGGAATTACAGAAGCATGAGAGAAGGGCTGCTCAAGGTTGATTGGATGGGGATATGAGCATGGAAGATGGCAGGATAACAATGGCTGGAGTTGCCGGGGTAATTCCAAAGGGTGCAGGATAGATGCATTCCAAAAATGAAGTATTCTAAAGGGAGAATGAGGCAACCGTGGGTGACGAGGGAAGTCAAAGATAGTATAAAAGCAAATATAAAGTATGCTAAAAATTAGTGGGAACTTGGAGGATAGGGAAGCTTTTTAAAAACCAACAGACGACAACTAAATAAACCATAAGGAGAGAAAAGATGAAGTAAGAAGGTAGATAGCCAAAAATATCAGGGGATACCAAAAGAGTTGTAAATCTGGTGGGAGCAAATTGTGTTGGGAATGGTGAGGTTGGATTGCTGTGGGAGGGGTGTGTGACAGGTGACATAGAAGGAGTAACGGTGCACTGGGGGGGGGGGGTTGGGTTGCATAGGGGCAGTCATAGCCAGCCCTGAGACACCAGGGCTGGCTATGATTACAAACAATTGGTTGATCATTACAGATTTCTCTGGTGCTTTCTGCTCCCATCCACTTTTCCCAACCATGATTCCCCTCTCCCTGACCCCTTCTCACTCTCAGTCAACAATAGAGACCCATATCAGAATCACTCACATATGTCATGAATTTTCTTTTGTGGCAGCAGTAGAGTGCAATATATAAAATTACTACAGTATTGCATAAAAATCTTAAGACACCCCAGTGTGTGTGTGCATGAGTGATCCCGCACCCATGGTCAAAATTTCCGTTACTGTGAATAGTGAGTAGAAGATGAACTGATCTCCAAAAGCCATAAAGTTAAAGATGAGACATTATTTTCAACATTTTAAGCAAAATTAGTGTATTATTTTTGTTTTGTACAATTTTAGAGTAAAAAAAAGGAAAGGAGCACCATGCAAAAATTTGGGCACCCCAAGAGATTTGAGCTCTCAGATAACTTTTACCAAGATCTCAGACCTTAATTAGCTTGTTGGAGCTTATTGGGCTTATTCACAATCATCATTTGGAAAGGCCAGGTGATGCAAGTTTTAAATCTTTATAAATACCCTGATTCCTCAAACCTTGTCCCAACAATCAGTAGCCATGGGCTCCTCTAACTCCTGCCTAGCACTCTGAAAATTAAAGTAAGTGATGCCCACAAAGCAGGAGAAGGCTATAAGAAGATAGCAAAGCGTTTTCAGCTAGCCATTTCCTCAGTTCGTAATGTAATTAAGAAATGGCAGTTAACAGGAACGGTTGAGGTCTGGAAGACCAAGAAAACTTTCCGAGAGAACAGCTCGTAGGATTGATGGAAAGGCAAATCAAAACCCCTGTTTGACTGCAAAAGACCTTCAGGAAGATTTAGCAGATGAGAGTGGTGGTGCACTGTTCTACTATGCAGCGACACATGCACAAATATGACCTTCATGGAAGAGTCATCAGAAGAAAACCTTTCCTGCATCCTCACCACAAAATTCTGCATCAGAAGTTTGCAAAGGAACATCTAAACAAGCCTGATGCATTTTGGAAACAAGACCTGTGGAATGATGACGTTAAAATAGAACTTTTTGGCTGCAATGAGCAAAGAAAGGTATGTTTGGAGAAAAAAGGGTGCAGAATTTCATGAAAAGAACACCTCTCCAACTGTTAAGCACGGGGATGGATCGATCATGCTTTGGGCTTGGGTTGTAGCCAGTGGCATAGGGAACATTTCACTGGTACAGGAAAGAATGAATTCAATTAAATACCGGCAAATTTTGGAAGCAAACATCACACCGTCAGTAAAAAAAAGCCAAAGATGAAAAGAGGATGGCTTCTATAACAGGATAATGATCCTAAACACACCTCAAAATCCACAATGGACTACCTCAAGAGGCGCAAGCTGAAGGTTTTGCCGTGGCCCTCACAGTCCCCTGACTTAAACATCATCGAAAATCTGTGGATAGACCTCAAAAGAGCAGTGTGTGCAAGATGGCCCAAGAATCTCACAGAACTAGAAGCCTTTTGCAAGGAAGAATGGGCGAAAATCCCCCAAACAAGAATTGAAAGACTCTTAGCTGGCTACAGAAAGCGTTTACAAGCTGTGATACTTGCCAAAGGGTGTGTTACTAAGTACTGACCATGCAGGGTGCTCAAACTTTTGCTTCGGGCTCTTTTCCTTTTTTGTTATTTTGGAACTGTAAAAGATGGAAATAAAGTTTTCTTGCTTAAAATATTAAAGAAATGTGTCATCTTTAACTTTATGCCTTTTGGAAATCAGGTCATCTTTTACTCGCTTAGCTATTCAGAGTAACAGAAATTTTGACCGGGGCGCCCAATCTTTTGCATGCCACTGTGTGTGTGTGTGTGTATATTTATATATTTGTGTGTGTGTATATATAGTGTTTATAAAAAGTATTTACCCTCCTTGGAAGTGATCTAAATTAATTACAAATATAAGGCACAAAATAATTGATTGCACAGGTATTCACCGCCCTTTAATATGACACACCAAATCATTACTGGTGCAACAAATTGGTTTTAGAAGTCACATCATTAGTTAAATAGAGATCACCGTGTGCTGTCATGGTGTTTCAATTGACTGTAGTAAAAGTACACTTGTATCTGGAAGTGTCAACAGCTGGTGAGTCAGTATCCTGGCAAAAACTACACTATGAAGACAAAAGAACACTCTAAGCAACTCCACGAAAAGATTATTGAAAAGCACAAGTCAGGAGATGGATAGAAGAAAATTTCCAAGTCACTGAATATCCCTGAGAGTACAGTTAAGTCAATCATCAAGAAATGAAAGGAACATGGCACAACTATAAATATGCCTAGAGCAGGCTGTCCTCAAAAACTGAGTGACCATACAAGAAGGGGACAAGTGAGGGAGTCCACCAAGAGACCTATGACAACTGTGGAGGAGTTAGAAGCTTCAGTGGCTGAGATGGGAGAGACTGTACATACAACAACTGTTGCCTGGGTGCTTCACCAGTTGCAGCTTAATGGGAGAGTGGCAAAGAGAAAGTCACTTTTGCAAATAAAAACCTCTCATGAAATCTCAGATAGAATTTGCCAGAAGGCATATTGGAGACTGAAATCAGCTGGAAGAAGATTCTATGGCCTGTTGAAACCAAAATTTGAGTTTTTTGGCCATCATACTATAAATCCTATGTTTGGCGTAAGCCAAACACTGCACATCTTCAAAAACACACCATCTCTACCCTGAAGCGTGGTGGTGGCGGCATCATGCTGTGGGGATGCTTCACTGCAGCAGGCCCTGGAAGGCTTGTGAAGGTAGAGGGTAAAATGAATGCAACAAAATACAGGGAAATCCTGGAGGAAAACCTGACTGCAGTCTGCATGAGAACTGCAAATTTGGAGATTTGTTTCCAGCAGGACAATGACCCCAAGCATAAAGCCAAAGCTACACATGAATGGCTTAAAAACCACAAAGTTAATGTCCTGGAATGGCCAAGTCAGAGTCCAGACCTCAATCCAATTGAGAATTTGTGGCTGGACTTGAAAAAGGATGTTCACTCATGATCCCCATGCAATCTAACAGAGCTTGACACTTTTGTAAAGAAGAATGGGGAAAAATTGCAGTGTCCAGATTTGCAAAGCTGAAAGAGTCTTATCCATACAGATTCAAGACTGTAATTGATGACAAAGGTGCCTGTACTAAATACTGACTTGAAGGGGATGAATGCTTATGCAATCAATTATTTTGTGTTTAATAATTGTAATAAATTTAGACCAATTTTTAGAGATCTGTTTTCACTTTGACATAGTCTTTTTCTGTTGATCAGTGTCAAAAAAGCCAAATTAAATCCACTGTGATTCAATGTTGTAAAAAAAAAATAAAATTTGAAAACTTCCAGGGTGGTTAAGTACTTTTTATAAGCTCTATAAGGGTGGTGAATTTGTGGAATTCATTGCCACGGAAGGCTGTGGAGGCCAAGTTATCCAGTATATATAAAATAGAAGTTGATAGGTTCTTAATCAGTAAAACGTCAAAGGTTATGGGAAGAAAGCAGGAGAATAGGGTTGAAAGGGATAAGAAATCAACCATGATGGAATGGTGGAGGTCTTAAATAAATTCTTTGTAAGGTATTTGGACAGAAAAGGTTTAGAAGGATATGCACCAATCCCTGCGGCACACCACTAGTCACAGGCCTCCAATCAGAGGCAACCATCTGCTACTAATCTCTGGTTTCTCTCACAAAGCCAATGTCTAATCCAATTTACTACCTAAATTCAATACCGAGTGACTGAACCTTCTTGACCAGCCTGCCATGCAAGACCTTGTCAAATGCCTTACTAAAGTCCATGTAGACAACATTCACTGCCTTGCCTTCATCCGCTTTCCTGGTAACTTCCTTGAAAAACTCTCTGAGATTGGTTAGACATCACCTACCACACGAGGCCATACTGATAATCAGTCCAGGTCTATCCAAATACTTGTATATCCGGTCCCTTAGAATACCTTCCAATAACTTTCCCACAACTGATGTCATACTTACTGGCTTATTTTCTGTTCAGAGCCTTTTTTAAACAGCGGAACAACATTGGCTATCCTCCAATCCTCTGGTACCTCTCCTGTTGCTAAGGATGATTTAAATATCTCTGCTAGGGGCCCAGCAATTTCTGCTCTTGCCTCCGATAGGGTCCAGGAATACCTTGTCAGGCCTTGGGGACTTATCCACCCTGATTTGCCTCAGGGTAACATACACCTCCTCCTCTGTAATCTATACAGGGTCCATGAAGTTGATGCCACTTTGCCTCACTTCTATAGACTCTGTGTCCATCTCTTGAGTAACTACAGATGCAAAGAATTTATTTGAACTTCCCCCATCTGGTTTGGCTCCACATATGAATTACCATTCTGGTCTTCCAAAGGAGCAATTTTGTCCCTTGCAATCCTGTTGCACTTTACACATCTGTAGAATCCCTTAGGATGCTCCTTCACCTTGTCTGCTAGAGCAACTTCATGCCTTCTTTTAGCCTTCCTGAATTATTTCTTGCATGTTCTCCTGTATTTCTTGTACTCCATAAGCACCTCAATTTGTTTCTACTTGCCTTACCTGCTATGCATCTCCTTTTATTCTCTTAATCAGGGCTTCAATATCTCTTGAAAACCAAGGTTTCCTATTGGAATCTTTACCTTTTATTCTGATAGGCACATACAAGCTTTGTACTCTCAAAATTTCATTTTTGGAGGCCTCCCGCTTTCCAAGTACACCTTTGCAAGAAAACAGCCTGTCTCAATCCACATTTGCCAGATCATTTCTGATATTAAAATTGGCCTTTCTCCACTTTACAGTCTCAACCCGTGGACCAGACATACCTCTTTGCATATTTAGTTTGAAACTAATGGCATTGTGGTCACTGGATGCAAAGTGTTCCCCTACAGAAACTTCTGACACATGCTCTGTCTCATTCCCTCATAGCAGATCCAGTATTGCACGGTCTGTCGTTGTGACTTATACGCACTGATTAAGGAAATTTTCCTGAACGCATTTGACAAACTTTTACAGTATGGGATTCCAGTCAATATGTGGAAAGTTGAAATCACCTACTATGGCACCTTGTGCTTCTTACAATAGTCTGCGATCTCTCTACAAAGTTGTTTTCTTCTAAATTCCTAGGACTGTTGAGTGGTCTGTAATATTAATATGGTATACTTTTCTTGTATCTCAGTTCCACCCATAATGTCTCACTAGTTGAGTTCTCCAGCTTGTCCTGATGGAGCACTGCTGTGACATTTTCCCTGACTGGTAACACCACCCCTCCCTCCTCCTTTCATCCCTCCCGCTCTGTCACATCTAAAACAACGGAACCCCGGGATATTGAGATGCCAGTTCTGCCACTCTTGCAACCAAATCTCACTAATGTCTACAACGTCATAATTCAAGGTGTTGATCCATGCCCTGAGCTCATCCACTTTTCCTGTGATACTTGCATTGAAATATACGCAGCTCAGGGCACCGGTCACACCTTTTGATTCCTGACTTTGTCTGAGGTCTTACCAACATCTTTCTCCATAACCTCTTCACTAACTGTTTTGGCACTCTGGTTCCCATTCCCTTGCAATTCTAATTTAAACCTCACCAAACATGCATTTTCTAAAAAGTTAAATGTTAGAGAGAAAGTATTGTATTTTGTTTTTTATACACACACACACACACACACACACACACACACACACACACACACACACACACATACACGTGCATATATATATATATATGGAGTCAGCCATGGAAACTAAGATGAGAGGTACATCAAATTGATGTCCCTTCTAAGTCAGAGGTCCAGCTCTGCTATCAGATCTGAATTCTCGGAAACCACTGGAACCCAAGTACACCCTCATACAGTCCAGAGAAGTCTTGTCAGAAGTTGTCTTCATGAAAGAGTTGCTGCCAAAAATGCCATTCCTCTGAAGTGGAAACAAAGCCAAGTGACCCCACCTATGCACAAATATACAAGGACTGGGGTGCTGAGCAATGGTAGCAAGTGCTCTAGACTGACAAGTCAAAATTTGAAAGAGAGCATTACCTGGATGGGTGTCTTCAGCCAACAGTGAAGCACGGTGAAGGTTCCCTGCAGGTTAGGAGTTGCTTTTCTCCAAATGGAGTTGGTATTCTGGTCAGAATTTATGGAATCCTCAATGCTGGTAAGTACAAATAGATTCTCATTCATCACACAATACCAAAAGGGATGTGTCTGATCAGTCCCAACTTCATTCTGTGGCAGAATGGTAACCCCAAACATACAGCCAAGTCATTAAGAACTATTTTCAGTGAAAAGAACAGGGAGTTCTGTAACAGATGGTATGGCCTTCACAGAGCCCTGATCTCAATATCATCAAGGCTGTCTGGGATTACCTGGAGAGTCAGAAGCAAGCGAGACAGCCAAAGTCTGCAGGAGAACTGTGGCAAGTTCTCCAAGATGCTTGGAACAGCCTACCAGCCAATTTTCTTATAAAACTGAATGACAGTGTACCTATGAGAATTGATGCAGTTTTAAAAGCAGAATGTGGTCACACCAAATATTAATTTGATTTAGTTTTTTTTTATGGTTTACTGCTCTTTATGGTATTTTTTTGATATTTAACATTTTTCAAAGCATCTTTACTTTGCAGAATTTTTTTACATGTGCCTAAGTCTTTTGCACAGTAATGTAAATTGGCATGTAAATTAGTATTAGTTGGAAAATTGTGTGACAGGAAATTGGTGCGATTTGAGACTGATAAATCCCCAGTGCCTTGGTCTCCATCCAGGTGTGTGTCAGAAAGTGCTGAAAAGTCATGGCTGCATTGCTAATCAACATTCTTCAGACTCTAGAGTCTGGATTAGTTTCTCAGAGCTGCAGGATAACTATTTTCAAAAAAAAATGCGGAAGACAAAGTGGGGATTTATAACTTGTTAATCTGATCTCAGTGATGAGTAAAGATGTAAAAGCAGAACATTTGGAAAAGAGTGCCGGGATTGATCAAACTGTGCAGGGTTTATGTAAGGGATATCAAGCTTGATAAATCTATTGAAATTCTTTTGAGGATATACGATGTGCATTTTAACTTTCAGAAGTTCAATGTTAGAGATTAGTGGGCAAACTTAAAGTACATAGCATTCGGGGTAATATACTGATTGGTTGACAGGCAGGAAGTAGTAGGAATAAATCAGTCTTTTTCCAAGTAGCAGGCAGTAACCATTGGAGTACTATATGATGAAACGCTGAGACTAAAGGAATATATGGAACATAGTTTACAGATAACTAAGCTACATCGGACTGACTGTGAGCTGTAAGAGGATGCAGAGAGACTCGAGTGGAATTTGGGCAGGTTGAGTGAGAGTGCTTCTGTTTTGTAGGTTCAAAGTTACCTGCTTTGATTCCAGATACAGAGGGGCAAATTCTTATCTGATTAGTAATACAATAAGAAAGTTGAATAAACCAATGCTCTTCTGTTGAATAAGCACCAAAAGTGGAAAGCGATAACATACTTGTTAAACTCTAGAGAATCGGAGAAGTACTCCATGTGGAATTAGAATGCATTTTGTTGTGAATAAGGTGGATGCGTTAAAGCTTCAGTAGATACAAGGCAGTAACCTGATAATGTTAAGATTTTGTGGCAATATTATAACAGATAGCAGAAAGTCAGAAAATTAAAAATAGCATTAAATGATAGAAGTGAGTACATAGAATAGGTGGTCAGTCTCTCCCCCCCCCCCCAGGAGGAAATGTTAAATATGTTGGAGGGCATAAATTTAATCTGAGAGGAGGAAAGATTAAAGGAGATGCTTAAGGCACTTTTACAGAGTGTTCGGTGCCTGGAACATAGGAGGTGGTGGAAGCAGATAGTGTACAATAGCAATGTTTAAGTCATTGAAACAGACATGAATAGAGTGAATGAACGTACATGTTCAGACATGAATGAACATGCTATATCCTGGCAGATAGGATTAGTTGGATTGATACCATGTCAGCACAGACATGTCTTCATTGACCAAACTACGTGTATGTTTTCGCAAGAACAAGTGGCCCATATCATATTTACTCAGCCTGTTGCCACTGCCCTTTCAAATTTGACTTCATCCACCTTCCTCTAATTTTGATACAGTTTTTGACTCAACCACTTAACCAGAAAGCAAAGTCCAAATGGCAATTGATTGGGAAAGGAAAAGATACAGTGAGAGCTGGATGTCCTTGTGCATCAGTTGATGAAAACAAATGTGTAGGAGAAGCAGGTAGTTGGTAAAGCAAGTACTATGTTGGCCCTAATGAGAGGATTCAAGTACAGGAACAGGAATGTCTTACTGCAGTTGTAGAAGACTTTATTAAGATGATACCTTGAGTATTGTGTATAGTTTTGGTCTCTGCATCTAAGGAAAAATGTTCCAGTTATGGAAGGACTTCATGAAGGTCCTCTAGATTGGTTACAGGGACCGTGACAAGAGGAAAAAGCTACCTTCCACAATAATTGGTTGATAGCTGGTATGCACTGCCTACAAATATGATACATTGCAGCCTTGAAGAGGGAATTGGATAAATGTTCTGATTAGGAAAATATTGTGAAGTTCACAGAAGGGATTGAAACTAGTGAGTTGTTGAGGTAAAAGCAAATTTGGATGTGATGGGCAAAGTAGTTGTTCCCATTCAGTAACCTTCTATAATTCACCTTCCACGTTTATTCCAGCATCCCTCTGTGATATTTGATCTGTCGACTTCATTCTCCTAAGCAGATGTTTGCTTTAGAAAGTTTTGGCAACCTTCTGTTATCTGGTAAAGATGGCCCTGGTGAGACACAGTGCACTTTATAGGCAGCAAACAAGACTACTAACTAGTCTGTTAATTGCACATTCTGGACTACGATCAATGTAGTCCATACCCTCAATTTCCCTTTGGAAACTGTGCTTTTGAACCGTCTGTACGACCTGGCATTTTTACAGTATCCTGAAGGATTCAGTAGACTGGGCTCTAGCAGGTATTGATGTGGCAGGACCTGGGGGTGGGAGTAGAAAATGAACCAGTGTTTAGCCAATTTAAGTGCTGAGTCAAATTAAAAAGATCAAAACGTCAAGGCTGAGGGCAAAGGACAAACCAGTGTTCAGCTCGCTACTCCACGAGGTTTACTTGCTTCAGTGCTGAACTGGCTCTGCAGCTGTGGCCTGAAACCATTGGGCTTCTGGACTGGCTTCTCTTGTCTCAGCGCTGCACTGCCTCCATGGCTGTGCCCTGCAGCCATCGGGCTCCTAGACCAGCTTCACTCGCCTTACCTCTGAACTAGCTCTGTGGCTGTGGTTTCACTTCAGGGACTGTGCAGTTCATGTGTGTGTTAATCTGTTTACTTTTTTATTGTTTGCCCAAGTTGTTCCTTTTTTCTGCACACTGAATGTTTGACGGTCTTTGTGTTGTTAGGTTTTTTTTAATGGGTTCTATTGTGTTTCTTTGCTTTCTGGCTGCCTGCAAGAAGATGAATCTCAAGGTTGTATACAGTATACATACTTTGATCATAAATGTACTTTGAACTTTGAAATTCTTATGCTAGTGGTCTTGGTTTTTGCTCGTCTATAAGTCATGATTCTTTGTTTACCAATATTTGTTGGGTTCATTATCTTATTATACTTGATAAAGTGTGCAAATTAGCACATTCATGTGGTCTTCAGGAGATGTTATCCAGTATGCAGATCTTAGATGTTAGCTGGCTGTTGGCGTAGTGACATCAGCGCTGGACTTCGGAGCGAAGGCTCCTGAGTTCGAATCCAGCTGGCTCCCTTGCACGCTTTCCATCCGTGCTGGGTTGAGCGTCGAGCTAGCAACTTGGCCTCGTAAAAATAAGAAAGCCTGCTAAAGAAAAAAGCCATCATGACGGTGTCCTGATGACTCCACTCGGAGTTAAGGGCTTTCTTCTTCTTCGTCAGACCTTAGATATACATTGAACATTACAACACAGTATGGGCTGTTTAACTCATGATGTTGTGCTGACCAATATAAACCCATTTATGATCAATTTGACCCTTCCCTTCTGCACAGATTCAGATTTATAATTGAATCAAAACATACAGTGAAATGCATCTTTTGTGTTAACAATCAGTACACTCAAGGATATGTTGGGGACAGCCCACAAGTATTGCCACGCATTCTGGTGCCAACATAGCAATGTCCGCAATGTTAACACAACAACAGCGCACACAGAACAACAGCAGCAATAGTAACAAAACAAAACAAGGCAACAACAAATCAAACAACAGGAATTCTGCAGATGCTGGAAATTCAAGCAACACACATAAAAGTTGCTGGTGAACGCAGCAGGCCAGGCAGCATCTCTAGGAAGAGGTGCAGTCGACGTTTCAGGCCGAGACCCTTCGTCAGGACTAACTGAAGGAAGAGTGAGTAAGGGATTTGAAAGTTGGAGGGGAAGGGGGAGATCCAAAATGATAGGAGAAGACAGGAGGGGGAGGGATGGAGCCAAGAGCTGGACAGGTGATAGGCAAAAGGGATATGAGAGGATCATGGGACAGGAGGTCTGGGAAGAAAGACAAGGGGGGGGGGACCCAGAGGATGGGCAAGTGGTATATTCAGAGGGACGGAGGGAGAAAAAGGAGAGTGAGAGAAAGAATGTGTGTATAAAAATAAGTAACAGATGGGGTACGAGGGGGAAGTGGGGCATTAGCGGAAGTTAGAGAAGTCGATGTTCATGCCATCAGGTTGGAGGCTACCCAGACGGAATATAAGGTGTTGTTCCTCCAACCTGAGTGTGGCTTCATCTTTACAGTAGAGGAGGCCATGGATAGACATGTCAGAATGGGAATGGGATGTGGAATTGAAATGTGTGGCCACTGGGAGATCCTGCTTTCTCTGGCGGACAGAGCGTAGGTGTTCAGCAAAGCGGTCTCCCAGTCTGTGTCGGGTCTCGCCAATATATAAAAGACCCATCGGGAGCTCCGGACGCAGTATATCACCCCAGCCCACTCATAGGTGAAGTGTTGCCTCACCTGGAAGGACTTACCACCATTCAGGGCCCCAAACAGTCCTATATACCTGTCATTTCCCCTGAACTTCCTTCCACTCAGCTTAAACAGGCGTCCTTTGGTATTGTCATTGCTGTTCTGGTTATCCACTATGTATGTCTTTTATTCTTCACTTCAAAGAGAAAAGCCCAAAGTCATGCAACCTTTCCTTGGAAGATGTGTTCTCTGATCTAGGCAGCATCAAAGTAAACCCCTGCACCCTCCCTAAGGCTACATCCACACTACGCCAGATAATTTTGAATACGAAGTTTTCTCTCTTCGTTTTGACCCTCCGTCCACACTAAAGCGGCGTTTTCATCCCTCGAAAATGGAGATTTTCAGAAATGGTCTCCAGAGTGAATAAGTCTGGAAGCGCCTAATATCCGTTGTAGTGTGTACGGGGTAAACGGAGAGATTTAAAAACACTGTCATGACAACACCACAACAACAATGCTTTTTCTGCTTCTGCTTGGTACTGCGCATGCACTGCCGTACGGCTGTTATAACGCGCAGTCGGTGTGAACGGCGTGAGAGTTAAATTGTAAAGTGAACTTTTTTGACTATTTAAAAATGCTGTCATGACGTGCCGGAACAGATGGCCGCAGCGCGGCATTTCGTTGTTTTCTTGAACGCAACCCCCCCACATAACCTAACAATTTCAGAACAGACGGCAACGAGACTGAAGCCAGAAGAGTTAGAAATGTACTCACCAAATACTTTGACCCATAGCTTACTGAGTCAATAAATACACTCACTTTGCCCTGTTTTCTGTCCTTGCTTGTATGAAGGTGCTTTACCTACTTATGCAAGTACTTCTCTGACAATAGATGTGTAACAGCCTAATGTAACATTGTATGGAAATACAAGATAACACTGATGCAGACATATTTTATACATTTAACAAGGTGCTTTATTAATGCAACAGAGTTAATCAGTTTTTCAGTGTTCGTCGTCAGCCGGGTCGTACTGTCCGTGAACTCCCTGTCGGTTGCCTAGATACACTCCAGCATTTGTTTTTTTTAGTTTTAAGTCCTCCTGCGCGAGAGCCAAGAGCAATTCCTTTGAAGTTTTTCTACTCTGTAACTGGACAAACGCGCACCAAGTATATCGTTTCCTCTTCGCTTGTTTGCTGTGTGTCCTGCGCATGCCCAGTAGGAGGAGATTAGCCCAAATATCCGTCTAATGTGGACAGAGATATTTTGAAAAACGCTTAGTGTTGACACCTGTCGTTTTTACTCAAAACAGGCGTTTTCAAAATTATCCGGCATAGTGTGGACGTAGCCTAAAGCTCCATATCCTTTTCATAATAATACAACCAGAACAGAACAAAATACTCCATGTGTGGTCTAAAAAGTGTTTTATGGAGCAGGAACATTATCCCACAGCTCTAGAACTCAGTCCCTTGACTGAATCCTGATGAAGGGTCTCAGCTTGAAAAGTAGACTCTATTCATTTCCATAGATGCTACCTGACCTGCTGTTAGATCTTCCAAAATATTGTGTGTTGTTCCCAACTAACAAAGCCCAGCCATACGTTATGCCTTTCATCAACTTGAGTTCCAACTTTAAGAGATCTATGGACTTGAACCCCAAGATCCCTCTGTTCCGTCACATTGCTAAGAATCCTGCCATTAACTTTGAACCCCGCTTTCAAGTTCAATCACTTCACACTTTTCTGGACTGAGTGATCTGCCACTTCATATCCTATTGTAATCTACTGCGTGACTACCTTCTACACTTTGAAGACATTTGTACAGCTCGTGGACTCTTTCTGTCTTTGTGACTAAGTTCTGATTTTGTTAAAAAAAATATTTCACTTTCAACTGTTGAGATTCAATGATTCAATTGTTATTCTTCACATTTATTCAGGTTGTTCTGCAATTTATTTCCTCATTGTTGATTCTCTCCTAATTTGGTATCTTATGCAAATGTAGAAATTGCACTTTTGGTTCTGTGGTTTAAATTATTCATTTTATTGGTAAATAGAAATTCTGTCCCTGGGCATGTTTTCTTTCTTAAATATGAATGTTAGCGATCTGATTAGCCATACTAGTACCATTTTTCATAGAATTGGTAAATATTTTGGAAGGTGCCTTTGTTACCTGTTCCAAGATTTGTGTAAAATCTGCAGATGCAATCAGATTAGATCACAG
Organism: Mobula hypostoma; assembly: GCF_963921235.1. Classification (NCBI taxonomy): domain Eukaryota; kingdom Metazoa; phylum Chordata; class Chondrichthyes; order Myliobatiformes; family Myliobatidae; genus Mobula; species Mobula hypostoma. The sequence goes on along the minus strand of NC_086129.1, from coordinate 16,331,707 downwards.
GCTTTATTCTGAGATTGAGTAGTTTGTGTAAGCATGGCAGAGTTTATGGAAGCATGGAAGGTTTTAGATTTAGAAGTCAAAATGTTTTTTTTTCCTTCCCCATAACTATTTTACAAATTTGTGCACATCTATTAAATCTCCCCCCATAATGCCTGCTCAGTGGAAGCAGTTAATCTTTTGTGATGTCTCAACATAATGCAGCCTCGGATCTCTGGTGCCATTTTTGTTCGGATGTTCCCCTCCATTCTAAAACTTTACATTGTTTGGTGCCCAGAATCAAACACAATCTGAGTTGTAAAGGCTCTTAGTTTCTTCAGCTTTGTGCTCTGTGGCTCATTTAAAAAGCCAAAGTTCCTATGTGTTTTGACATTTCACCATCAGAAGTGTTTATTTGATCCAACTGCCCTTTATTCCCAAATCCCATTAAAAATGGACTAGTATATTAATGGTGTATCTCTTCATTCTTCTTTCCATGATATTATGCATTAAAGTTCAACTTGTGTCACTCCCATGTTTACAAGTATGTGTTGGCCTGAATTCTGCAGCTAACCTTCTCAAAGTTCTCAACATCTAAGTCCTGAAATACTGAAAGAGTTAAAAGCTGTAAGCATAACATGATCCCAAGGACTAATGATTAATACCATTGGCTTGTTTAATATCACAAATTTAGCAAGTATTAATAGGAAACTATTGTATCAGATTTAAAAAAAAATTGCTGTATTACTTTCATAGCCGGTGCTAATCTTGAGTTGCAGGAATGAAGGTGCATTTTCATTGACCTGATCAGCTGGCATCGAGTATTGTGGATAATTGTCCTCGTATTCATCTCTGCAGTCTGCATGAGCACCATAGAGTGTAACATCCAGTTATTGATTGTTCTGAATGATGTTCTACAGTCTTACAGTTAAAATTGATTGAACATAAAGCCAGCCATTACATTACTACTGCTGCTGTTGCTGTTTTCTTGCTAATTGCACAATGATAGGTTTCATATTGGTAAAGTTGAGGGAGAGGGCCTGGACAAGACTGAAGCAAATATGGTTTCACATAACCCATAAAAAGACAGATAGCTTGGGCCCATGCAAGTTTCAATGGCTACACCTTTGATCTGGAGGTTGTGAGTAGAGTTAAAGGTGAAGTCACCCTTTTCGGTAATGTGGTGCTTAAAATTGTAGTTTTCCAGCCATGGCCAAATAAAAAGTTTTATAAAGTGATATAATCTTCCTTTTTATACTTTATTCCTCAGATAATGAATGCAAGTATTTAATGTCTTCACTTTATTCTGGCATCTTGAAGGATTCTTGGACATGTATGGTGCCCTGTTTCTCAATACACCCATCACATCTCATATTTATTGGTCCTCCCTGAGTGCATCAGCTCGCATTTCAGGATTAAATTCTATCTTCTCCTGCTCTGCCCATCTCATCAACAGGTCAATATTGTCCTGTAAGCATTTGACTGTCCTTGTTATCAATAAACCTGGCAATCATTTCTCCTATATTCATAGCTAAATAGTTAAATGATGTAATAATGATAACAATATCAGCTACATCATTGCTTGCAGACTTTCATTTCACAACTATCCTCTACCATATAACCATATAACAATTTCAGCACGGAAACAGGCCATCTCGGCCCTTCTAGTCTGTGCCGAACTCTTACTCTATCCTGTTCCCACTGACCTGCACTCAGCCCATAACCCTCCATTCCTTTCCTGTCCATATATCTATCCAATTTAACTTTAAACGACAACATCGAACCTGTCTCAACCACTTCTGCTGGAAGCTCGTTCCACACAGTTACCACTCTCTGAGTAAAGAAGTTCCCCCTCATGTTACCCCTAAACTTTTGTCCTCTAATTCTCAACCCATGCCCTCTAGTTTGAATCTTCCCCACTCTCAATGGAAAAAGTCTAACCACGTCAACTCTATCAACCCCCCTCATAATTTTAAACACCTCTATCAAGTCTCCCCTCTACCAGTACACCAAACTAATTTTTGATCTTATTTGTCAACTTGCCATGGAATTGATGGGCAATTCCCCATGTGGGACCTTGTTGAAGGCAAGGGTTTCCAACCTTTTTTTATATTGTGGACCCCGGCCATTAACTGAGGGATACATGGACCCCAGGTTTGGAACCCCTGGCTGAGGGCCTCGCTGAAGTGCAGGCAAATGATATAAACTGCATTGTCCTCAATGTATACAATGAAGCCATCAGTTGTTTCATTAATGAACTTGTCTTCATCATCCACAGCAAAATGGGTAAACTTAAAATTGATCAAGTATGTAACTTCCCAATACTTAGTGTTGGGGGGAAAAAATCAAATGATTGAAGAATCACTGGAGTCACAGGTCTGCGATAAGCATTGAAGGTTTGTTACCACTGGTACAGAAAAATATGTGTTCCAGAGAACAAAGGAAAATGTCTGTTATTGTATCTTTTTCTGGTTTGTCCTTGGCTGACTGCAGACTAATAATACAAGCACACCTAATCAAGTGATAAATGAATTATAAAAGGATAGTTTAACCATCTTGTGGATAGATGATTAATAGATTTGGGTCATCTCGCGATGTTTACTCGGCACCCAGAAGACCCTGAGCAGAGCAATGGCTTTAGTATTTAGTGATCTTACATATCCTCAGTTCTGTGAAAAGTTATTAGGGCTCAGCAATAGTTGTTGGACAATTACATCGATGCACAAATTCAATAAAAATGAATTTACACTTGGTGGTTCATGAGGGAAGAGTTGCTGGTGAAGGTTTTTTTTCTTTGTTTCAGGCATTGGCAGCCAATACTGCAGCTGGATTTGCAGTAGCAGAACCACAGATTGCAATGTTCTGTGGGAAGCTCAATATGCATGTCAATATTCACAGTGGGAAATGGGAACCTGATCCTTCAGGAACCAAAAGTTGTTTGGGGAACAAGGAAGAGATTCAGCAATATTGTCAGGAGGTGAGTCTTATGAGGATCTTTTTTTTATTACTTTTGCTTTGGTGACAATGCAAATTGTGCAAACTCATTCAGTGGCCCTTCTGAAGTATAGTGTTATCTATGGAGCCCATTGATAGCATTTATTTCCCAGATAAAAGCGAAATTCCGCAAATGCTGAAGATGTATGGCAATCTTTTAGCACATTGACCTTCATAACTCGTATTGAGTACACGAGTTGGGATGTTATGTTGAAGTTGAACAAGAAGTTGGTGAGGCCTAACTTGGAGCATTGTGTGCAGTTTTGGTCACCTACTTACAAGAAAGATGTCAATAAGATTGAAAGGGTGCAGAAAAAATGTACAAGGAAATTGACAGGACTTGAGGACCTGAAGACCTGAATTCAAGGGAAAGGTTGATTGGGTTCGGACTTTATTCCCTGGAGATTAGAAGAATGACAGGAGATTTGATAAAGGTATACAAAATAATGAGAGGTATAGATAGGGTAAATGCAGGCAGGCTCCTTCCACTGATGTTGTGTGAAAGGTGAAATGTTTAAGCAAGCAAGTTTATTTGTATAGCACTTTTCAAATACAAGGCAGTTCAAAGTGCTTTATATGGAACAAGACATAAAAATCAAACATCAGATTTCAGACAATAAATAAGAGAATAAAATCACACAAAAATAGATGTGATAAATAGAAGTTATATTGCAGGAGATTCTAATTAAAAGCTACACTGAAAAGAAAAGTTTTAAGCCTCGATTTAAAAGCTTAAAGTTGGGGCAGACTTCAGATCCTCTGGAATGTTATTCCAGATATGTGGAGCATAGGAACTAAAAGCTGCTTCGCCATGTTTAGTTTTGACCCTGGGGATGGTAAGCAGGAAGGTTCATCACGCAGCAAGAGATCGGAGATGTATTTTAGCCCTGGAGCATTCAGTGATTTCCTCCCACAGTCCAAAGACATATCAGTTTGTAGTTTAATTGGTCATTGTAAATTGTCCCATGATTCAGCTGGGGTTAAAGCAGAGGTCGCTGGGCAGCATGGATGGAAGGGCCTTTTCCCCCACTGTATGTCAATAAATAAAAAATAAATAAATTTGCATAGGAATTTCCACACTTGTCATAAGTTAGAACCACTAATAATTGTAGGTCGAGGCAAACCAGAATATCTGTACTGGATGTTGCCTTCCAGTTAAAAACCTTAATTTAAGGACATTTCTGAATAGTACAGAACAAATAGTATCTGTATCATATAAATGTCACACTTCCTTTTGTTAGGTTTATCCTGAGCTTCAAATTACAAATGCGATGGAGGCAAATCAACCAATCAGCATTGAGAACTGGTGTAAAAAAGGAAAGAAAAAATGCCGTGGTCATACTCATGTGGTAGTTCCTGTTAAGTGCCTGGGTAAGTACAAATCCCTCTTGACCCAAAACCTGCCATTATATTGGAAAAGCAGCCAATAACAGTGTGTATTCCATAATGATATTCCGAAACAGGATTCTTAAAGGTAGTTGCAACAAATGTACTTGGTGTTTATTATTGTTTCAAACTATGTACTGTTAGTTGCTCTCTCAGAAGTATCATTGGTAGGTATCAGACTGATTGTTTTATAAAAGGCCCAACATTGACCTTGAAATAAATTGCAGAATAGGCTGTTCGAATGGGGCTTTTGCCAGGCTGAGAAAGAGGGTTTTTTAAGATCAGGATATCAAAACCAACCCTAAGCTTCTGGTTGAGAAAACTGTAGTTCTCTCCTCCTTACTATATGGAGCAGAGTCATGGACAACATACAGCAGGCACTTTTAATCCCTAGAAACTTGCCATCAAAAATGCCGCTGAAAGATGCTGGAAGAGCAGGCGTACTAACTCTAGCATCCTGGAGGAAGCTAACATTAACTCCATAGCCACAACCGTAACTCAACACAAATTGCGATGGGTTGGCCACATCATCCATATACCTGACTCCCACCTCCCTGAACAACTCCTGTTCAGGCAGCTCAAGGATGCAAAGAAAAAGTGGTTTAAGGACAATATTAAGACCCACCTGACGAAGTGCCACATCAACTTGAATGGATGGGAGAAATTAGCACAGGATAGGGAAAGCTATCCATGAGGGAACTGCACAGCTCAAATAATAAAACCACCGTGCTACTGAGACTAAGTGGCTTCAATGTAAGGAGAGACTGGGAAAGGCACAACCAGCTACATCCACCACCACCTCAATGACCAATACTTGCCAACACTGCAAAAGAACTTGTGGATCACAGATCAGCCTCTTCAGTCATCTCAAAACCCACAAGTGACCAGATCAACCACCAGGAGAAGAATCATACTCGACTACGAGTGATCGCTGATGACGATGATAAAAGACATCAATTAAATGAGTTACTTTCTAAGTCAGTGTACAAAGCTTGCTGGAACAGGCCCTTTGGCCCACAATGTAGTGGCAAACTAAATTCGTCATCAAGTTGTCAGCTAAACATCCTGTCGGACTACATATTCATATCCCTACACCCTCTGCACATTCATGTACCCATTGAAGAGCCTTGTAAACATTTCTATCGTATCTATCTGCACTGCCACCCTTGGCCCTGCCCTTATGTTTTTAAAGAAACATTGGAAACCAAAGAAAAATATATTATCAAATGAGAAAGGGAAAAAAAATCAATATTTAAAACATGAAGCCACTCTTTGTAAGAACAAAAAGCCATGCGCATCTCTTTTGAATTTATCCCCCTCTCACTTTAAATTCATGCCCTCCTATAATAGACATTGACCCTGGGGAAAAGATGCCAGCTGTCTATTCTAACTATACCTCAATCTTATAAATCTCATCAGGTCTCCTCTTGACCTCCAACACTCTAGAGTAAACAACAAAAGTTTATGCAACCTTTCCTTTTACCACGTGCCCTCTAATCCAGGCAGCATCCTGGTAATCTACTTCTGTATCCTCTTGAATACCTCAATGGCATCCCTATAATGGGATGACCAGAACTGAATGTCGTACTCAAAATACAGCCTAACGAGAGGTCTCTCTAAAGCTGCAACTAAACTTCGACTATTGAGCTCAATTCCTCAACTAAGGAAGGCAAGCATGCCATATGCCTTCATTACTACCGTGTGCAGTCACTTGGGAATTAAAAACCTGGACCCCCAAGATCCCTCTGTATATCACTGTTCAGGGTCTTGCCATTAAGTGTACTGTCCCCTGGCACTTGATTATCCAAAGTGGAACACTTCCATTTGGCCAGGTTGAACACCATCTGCCATTTCTCTGTCCATATCTGCAATTGATCTGTATCCTGTTTTATCCTTTGCCAGTCTTCTTCATGAGCCACAACACCACCAGTCTCATCATCTGAAAACTTATAAATCACCTGGATGAAAATCTAGATGAATGGATTTGTATGTATCACAGAGATCCCAGTATGGATCCTTGTGGAACACTAGTCACAAACCTCCAGCAAAAGCAAGTACCATTGACCACTACCCTTCTGTGGGCAAGCCAGTTCTAAATCAAAATACCTAAGTCCCTGTGGATTCCCATGCATCTTTATCTTCTGGATAAGGCTCCCATGAGGGACCTTGTAAAATATTTAAAGTCTACCCAGACAGTATCCACATTTCTACCTTCATCAATCATCTTCGAGGAACTTGTAATCAAGTTATAAGGCTTGACGCTCCACACAAAGTCGTGCTGACTGTCCTTAATTAGGTCATGCTTTTCCAACTGCTCATAAATCCTTTCCCTAAGAATCCTCTCCAATAACTTTCCTGCCATTGACGTGAGACTCACCAGTCTAGGGTCTACAGGTTTATCCCTATTTCTGTTGAATAATGGAGCATTAGCTACTTGCCAGTTCTCCCAGATCTAACCTGCAGCAAGAGATGACACAAAGATATTGGTCAAGGTCCCAACAGTCTCATCTCTTGCCTCTCAACCCAGGATATATTCACTTATCCACCTTTATGTTCTTCAAGAAATCCAATTCTACCTCCTTATCTCACAATATCTAGTGAATTAGCACACTCCATACAGTTCTCCACATCTTTCACATCCTTCTTGGCAAACATCTATGCAGAGTTCTCATTTTGGTCCTCACCCACTTTGTCCACTTCTAACCAATTCTCATTTATACTTGAGAGGTGCAACCTGCTCCCTGGTTATCCTCTTAATATATTGTATGTATGAATGTCTTGGGATTCTCTCTGATCCTACTTGCCAGTGAGTTTTAATGGCCCTTCCTGGCTCCACTGATTCCTTTTTTGAGTTATTTTCTGGCTGCTGTATAATCCAAGCACCATTTGATATTTGCTTCCTAAACCTCACATTTTCTCCCTTTTACTTCCGGACTTAAATTCACCACCTCTGAAGGTTCCCTTACCTTGCCATCCTTGTCACTCCTTCTGACTGGAATATATCTGTCCTGTACTCTGTGCAGTTGATCTCTAAACACCCTCCATGTGTCAGATGTGGCCTTGTCCAAAAGCAGCTATTCCCACCCAATTTACTCTTTCGGTTCCTGCCCAGTACTTTCATAATATGCTCTGCCCCAATTTAATACAGTCTTGCAAGGTCCATGTTTATTAGAACAACACACAAAATGCTGGAGGACGTCAGGCAGCATCTATGGAAATGAATTAACAGTCAACATTTCGGGCTGAGATCCTTCATCAGTTGTGTCCTGATGAAGAGTCTTGGCCTAATATGTCAACTGTTTATTGATTTCCATAGATGCTGACCTGACCTGCTGAGTTCCTCCAGCATTGTTTGTGTTGTTCTGAATTTCCAGCATCTGCAGAATCTCTTGTATTTATCCATACTTATAGCTATATGGAAACTTTAGTTGTGATCACTCCTCTCAATACTCTCCCACTGAAAGGTCAGTCACCTGCCCAGGCTCATACCCAACACCAGGTCCAGTATGGAGCCTCTTCTCATTGGACTGTTTACATAATGGTTTATGAAACCCTTCTGGATGCATCCAACAAATTCTTCTCCATCTAAGCCTCTTGTAATAAGAATATTCAAGCTACTTTTGGGAAGTTGGGGTCACCCACAACAAGAATTCTGTTGTTTTTACAACTTTCCCAAATCTGCATATCGGTTCAATATCCCAGTGGCGATTGTGGGATGTGTGGTATATCCCATCAGAATAATTGCACTTTTGTAATTTGTGTTCTATCCGTATAGAGTCAGTGGATGAGTCTTTTATGGCCCAAGTGCTGCTGTGATATTTTCCCTGATTAATAGTGCAACTCCCATCCCTCTTACCTCCTTTTCTATCATTATCATTATCATTATCAGGTGCCATGCCCAGTTTGAGCTTTGACTGCCATAGCCCACACACTCCTGTTTCGGGTCAAGTGGATCAATTCATTGGTATTCATTTCCAGTTCTCTGGCTGCTGTCTCCATCATCATTTGTCTTTGTCTTCCTCTTGCTTTCTTCCCTTCAATCTTTCCCATAATTACCGTGCATTCTAACTCCTCTTTCCTAATTACATGTCCAATGAAGTTACGTTGCCTTTTCATGATCTCATACATTCTTTTCTTTTCATCCTTTTCTTTACCCTTTCTAAAACATCAAATCCCTGGAAAATTGAGCAATTATTACTGTCTGCCTCTCAACCAAGTCCCTGTCATGGCCACAACAATATAATTCCATGTACTTATCTGTTCTCTAAGTCCATCATCCTTGGCCATTATACTCCTAGCATTAAAATAAACATACTTCAACCCATCTATCCCATTGTTAATATATGCTCCTATCTGTTCTTACTGGTTATGATGTCTAGCTTCCTCTCAATCTCTCCACTTTGACCTGGTGCTCTGGTTCTTCATCCCATTGCAAACCCAGTTTAAATCCTCCTAGGTAGCACTAGCAAACCTCTTCAAGATATTGGTTCCCTTCCAGTTAAGGTGCAACCTATCCCTCTTGTACAGATCACCTTGCCCCAGAAGAGGTTCTGATTACCCAAGGACCTGAAACCTTGCCCTCTGCACCAGTTCTTCAGCTGCACATCTATCTGTTCTATCTTTCTTTTCCTGACCTAACATGTGGCACCATGAGTAATCCAGAGAATGCTACCTTGAGGTCCTACTTTTCAGTATTTTTCCTCACTGCACAGGACCTCTTCTCTTTCTCCATGTCATTGGTGCCAATACGTGCCACAACCTGGATGCTCACCCTTCCCCTTGAAAATATTCTGCAACTACTCTGAGATATCCCTGACCCTGGGACCCTGGTATCCACATACCCAGGATGCCACACATCATCCTGACAAATCCTTCACAGCCATGGAATCTCCTGTTTGTCCTTGTAACTATTGAGTTTCCTATCATGATTGCTCTGCCTGACTTTACCCTTCCCTGCTGAGCCTCAGCTGGTCATGGTGCCACCAATTTGGCTGCTGCTGTGTCAAAGGGACAAAGCAATGAAGGTACTAAGAGAAGAGTTAAAGAAGGAAATGATTCAGATGCAAATACAAACCAAAGTCAGTGAAATAATTCAACATCAGCGATTAGTGCAAATCAATTTGATTTATTCATGGCAAATGTTATGAATTGTTCCAAGCAGGCAAAAACTGAAATGGAAAAGAGAAAAGCGATAGTGAAGGCAGCAGTGAGGTTTTAGAATACAAGAGAGCTATCATGGGAGAAAGTGCAGGAAAAATGAATTTGAATTATCCAAGTCTTGAGGTTTATTTACAAGGTAACGTACTAATCCTGTTAATTCTTCAGTAGAATGCCAGAACTTTAATAGCTAAAGGACAGGAATTTGAGTTATGTGAGGGATTTTGCTGAGAAACCAGATGTGATATGTGTGCACGAAACATGGCTTAAGCCAACACTAGATTTTGTAATTAATGGTTATGATAGTGCACAAAATAGGAGAGGGGGCGGGTGTACAACTTTTGTTAAAAGGGGTTTACAATATAGAGAACAAAAGAAAGAAGAACTGGAGCAAATAGTAACCGAAGAATGGACAAAGGAAGGTACAATTAAAATCATTAATATCTCTAATCCTTGTTTAAAAATAGAAATAAGTTTACTGGAGCAAATTGGTACCCAGGGAAATGTAGTATGGTGTGGGGGTTTTAATGCACACAGCATGCTGTGGGGGAGCATGATGACATTAATGAAACAGTGTTAGAAGAACTCGTGGAAAAGGAAAATCTGTGTGTACAGTATAAATGTTGGAAGTTGGATAAGAGTAAATTTTAACGCTCGTTCTGAATCAGCTATTGATTTAACATTAGTTGTGGACCTTTAGCAGGGAAGTGTCGTTGGGAGGTTTTGAAGGAAACAGCAATAGATAGTGATCATTATGTAGAAGTGATCATTATGTAGAAGAGGAACAGAAATAGAGATAGATCAGGAAGTATACTGGAACACTGGCAATGTGAAAAGGGGGAAAGTTTAAAGAAATGTGATTAGGAATGACAGGATATTGAAGTCAATCAGGATGTGGATCTTTTATGTGACAAGGTTGTAGAAAGGATAATGACAACGGCAACAATAAGTATACCAAGGAAATGGAATAGGGCCTAAAAGAAAATGGTACCATGGTGGGGAAGGAATAAGACATCGTAATAGAGCAATTAGAATGTTGAAAGGGACACACAAAGACCTGGGTTACAAGGAAACGTTATGAGAGAACTTGGAAGCATTAAGTAAGGAAGCATTAGAAACAGATGGAAATTTTGAGGGTGCAGTAAATGTGACATTCACCATGACAGTTCTTGGAAAAGTCAAAAAAAAACCCCGAGAAGGATCAGGTAGGTTATGTTGTCTAATTTGAGTGAGAAAGTTATTTTAAAGTTATTTAACAATTTCTAGGGAAAAAGGAAAATTACGTAAAGCATGGAAAGAATCAATCATAGTTCCGATATGTAAACCAGGCAAAAATCCTAATAATCCAGCAAATTATAGACCTCACATTTATATAAAACCACCAAAAATTGATTAATAAGAGATTGACATATTACGTCGAAACAAAATGGGGTATTTTTAAATATCAGAGTGGGTTTAGGAGAGGAAGGGGAACCATAGATCCAGTTTTATGTCCAGAACATGAGGTGAGGAGGGCTCAATTGAACAGAGAAAGCAGTCTTTTCTAGTGTAGAGAAAGCATATGATATGATGTGGAAAGAAGGTTTGATCATCAAATTGTATAAATTGGGAATTAGAGGTCGAATGCTAAACTGGATAAAAGATTTTTTAATTGGTAGATCTATCATGGTGCGAGTAAGGAAATCTATGTCAAATAAACAGATTGTGGAAAATGGAACCCTGCAGGGATGTGTTGTTAGTCCATTATTATTTACTATAAATACAGTTGCAAGAAAAAGTTTGTGAACCCTTTGCAATTATCTGGTTTCTGCGTCAATTACCTATAAAATGTGGTCTTATCTTCTTCTAAGTCACAATAATAAATGAACAGAATCTGCTTAAACTAATAACACAAACAATTGTACTTTGTCTTTATTGAACACATTGCTTAATCATTCACAGTCCAGGCTGGAAAAAGTGTGTGAACCCTTGTATTTAATAACTGGTGGAACCTCCTTTAGCAGCAATAACCCCACCAGGTGGTTTTTTGCAAACAAGAGAGGTGCAGCAATGTTTTTCTTTTTGGAGAGCAGTGGTTTCTTCCGTGGTGTCCTTCCATGAACACCATTCCTGTACTGTGTTTTTCTTATGGTGGACACATGAACAGAGACTTTTAACAAGTTCTAGAGATTTCTGCAGGTCTTTTGCTATTACCATGGGTTCTTTTTCATCTCCTTCAGCATTGCATGTTGTGCTCTTGGTGTGATTATTGTAGGATGCCCACTCCTAGGGAGAGTAGCAATAATACTGAATTTCCTCCATTTGTAGACAGTTTCTCTTACTGTAGACTGATAAACACTCAGGTCTTTAGAAATGCTTTTGTAGCCTTTTCCAGCTTCATATATCTCTACAATTCTTCTTCTAAGGTCTTCTGAAAGTTGTTTTGATCGAGGCATGAAGCACGTAAACAGAGCTTTCTTGAGAAGAAAGTCTTAGTCCTGACGAAGGGTCTCGGCCTGAAACGTCGACTGCGCCTCTTCCTATAGATGCTGCTTGGCCTGCTGCGTTCACCAGCAACTTTGATGTATGTTTCTTGAGAAGAGCAGGCTCTGTCAGTAAACTGACTTTGTGTATCTTTCTTTTATATAGGGCAGGACACCTCTACAACTCACACCTCTGATCTCATCTCGTTGATTGGAACACTGAACTCCAAATAGCTTTTGTACATTTTTTAACCTAGACTGTGATTATTTGAATGGTGTACTCAGTATTGATGAGAAGTAGTACAATTGTGTGTTATTTGTTTAGGCAGATTGTGTTTGTCTATTATTGTGACTTGGAGAAAGATCAGACCACATTTTATGAATAATTAATTCAGAAATACAGATAATTGCAAACTTTTTCTTGCAACGGTATTTTCTGATATAAAAGTAGTATAGGAGAATCAATATTTAAGGATAATGGACCAATGTGGAAAGGGGGTGGGACTGTGGAATTTATAATAAACTTCGAGGCAATAGTTAAGGTGGAAGATTGGGCATTAAAATGAGGATTCAGATTTTCAGCAGAGAAATCCAAAGTAATGTTTTTCACAGAAACGCAAGGTTGTTATAGCAGGTGATTTTAACTTTCCACACTTTGACTGGGATTCCATACTGTAAAAGGAATAGATGGGACAGAGTTTGTCAAATGTGTTCAGGACAGTTTCCTTAATCGTTACATAGAAGTCCCAATGCTAGAATATGGGATACATGATCTGTTATTAGGGAGTAAGACAGGGCAGGTGACAGAAGTTTGTGTAGGGGGACACTTTGCATCCAGTGACCACAATGCCATTAGTTTCAAAGTAAATGTACAAGGAAATAGGTCTGGTCTGCAAATTGAGATTCCTAATTGGAGAAAGGCCAATTTTAATATCAGAAATGATCTGGCAAATGTGGATTGAGACGGGCTGTTTTCTGGCAAAGGTGTACTTGGAAAGTGGGAGGCCTCCAAAAAACAAAATTTTGAGAGTACAAAGCTTGTATGTGCCTATCAGAATAAAAGGTAAAGATTCCAATAGGAAACCTTGGTTTTCAAGAGATATTGAAGCCCTGATTAAGAGAATAAAAGGAGATGCATAGCAGGTAAGGCAAGTAGGAACAAATTGAGGTGCTTGTGGAGTACAAGAAATACAGGAAAACATGCAAGAAATAATTCAGGAAGGCTAAAAGAAGGCATGAAGTTGCTCTAGCAGACAAGGTGAAGGAGCATCCTAAGGGATTCTACAGATGTGTAAAGTGCAACAGGATTGCAAGGGACAAAATTGCTCCTTTGGAAGACCAGAATGGTAATTCATATGTGGAGCCAAACCAGATGGGGGAAGTTCAAATAAATTCTTTGCATCTGTATTTACTCAAGAGATGGACGCAGAGTCTATAGAAGTGAGGCAAAGTGGCAGCAACTTCATGGACCCTGTATAGATTACAGAGGAGGAGGTGTATGTTACCCTGAGGCAAATCAGGGTGGATAAGTCCCCAAGGCCTGACAAGGTATTCCTGGACCCTATCGGAGGCAAGAGCAGAAATTGCTGGGCCCCTAGCAGAGATATTTAAATCATCCTTAGCAACAGGAGAGGTACCAGAGGATTGGAGGAGAGCCAATGTTGTTCTGCTGTTTAAAAAAGGTTCTGAATAGAAAATAAGCCAGTGAGTATGACACCAGTTGTGGGAAAGTTATTGGAAGGTATTCTAAGGGACTGGATATACAAGTACTTGGATAGACCTGGACTGATTATCAGTATGGCCTCGTGTGGTAGGTGATGTCTAACCAATCTTAGAGAGTTTTTCAAGGAAGTTACCAGGAAAGCGGATGAAGGCAAGGCAGTGAATGTTGTCTACATGGACTTTAGTAAGGCATTTGACAAGGTCTTGCATGGCAGGCTGGTCAAGAAGGTTCAGTCACTCGGTATTGAATTTAGGTAGTAAATTGGATTAGACATTGGCTTTGTGAGAGAAACCAGAGATTAGTAGCAGATGGTTGCCTCTGACTGGAGGCCTGTGCTCGTGGTGTGCCGCAGGGATTGGTGCTAGGTGGTTGTCATCTATATCAATGACCTGGATGATAATGTGGTTAACTAGATCAGCAAATTTGCAGATGACTCCGAGATTGCGGGTGTAGTAGAAAGTGAGGAAGACTTTCATGGCTTGCAGAGGGATCTGCACCAGTTGAGAAATGGCAGATCGAATTTAATGCAGATAAGTGCGAGATGTTGCACTTTGGTAAGACCAACCACGGTAGATCTTACTCAGTGAACTGTAGGGCACTGCGTAATGTGGTAGAACAAAGGGATCTGGGAATACAGGTCCATAATTCATTGGAAGTGGCATCACAGGTACAGATAGGGTGTAAAAAGAGGCACATTGGCCTCCATAAAACAACGTATTGAGTACAGAAGATGAGATGTTATGCTGAAGTTGTAACTGATGTTGATGAGGCCTTATTTGGAGTATTGTGTGCAGTTTTGGTTACCCACCTACAGGAAAGATGTGAACAGGTTTGAAGGAGTGCAGAGAATTTACAAGGATGTTGCTGGATCTGGAAGACCTGGGTTACAAGGAAAGTCTGAATAGGTTCAGACTATCCTTTAGAACATCGAAGGTTGAGAGAAGATTTGATATACTAAATTATGAAGGGTAAATGCAAGAAGGCTTTTTTCCACTGAGGTTGGGTGGTACTACATGGGTTAAGGGTGAAAGGTGGAAAGTTTAAGGGGAACATGAGGGGAAACTTTTTCACTCAGAGGGTCGTGAGAGTGTGGAATGAGCTGCCAGCACAAGTGGTGCATGCGAGCTCAATTTTCAATGTTTAAAGGAAGTTTCGATAGTACAAGGATAGTAGGAATATGGATCGCTGTGGTCCAGGTACAGATCGATGGGAGTAGGCAGCTTAAGTGGTTTCGGCATGGACTAGATGTGCCAAAGGACCTGTTTCTATACTGTAGTTTTCTGTGACTCTATATGACCAGGAAGAGGACAGAACAACACTTAAAACTACAACTTGGTAGAGAATTAGAAAGTGTGGTTACCTTAATTCTTTGGAATTTGGTTTGATAAAAGACTCACATGGTTAACTCATATTTGGGAAATAATAATGAAAAGTAAGAAAGTGCTAAATGTGTTTAATAGGAAAGGAGTGGGGAGCTGATTGGAACACACACACACATACACACACACACACACACACACACACACACACACACACACACACACGTATCACTCTCTCACTATGGTGTATGGATCAGCATCACACAGTATGCTCAAGAAACTGGATACAATTCACAGTCAAGCACTAAAGTTAATCAGTGGGGCAGTAAGGACAACACCAGTGGTGGCAATGCATGTGAACTTGGGAGAGACACCTCTGGAACTGAGAAGATCACAGCTTGTGTTAACATATTGGGTAAACCTCTCCGGGCATGGAGAAAATCATCCAACGAAACAGCTTTTAGATCCATACTGGGAAAAAGAAAGAAAGAAAATCAGAAGTTTTACAAGGACTTTGGAAGGAAAAGTGGAAATGACAGGAATTAGTAATAAGGCAGTGGGTGCTACAGTGCCTTTTCCTGGGCTGCCTCCGTGGCTGTGTGAAGCACCAGAGACGGATCTTCAAATATTCAAAATGAGGCAGAAAAATAGAGAAATGATTTTACATCAAGATATAGTTGAATCTTGGGTAAATAATACTTATTTTGGATATTTACAAATATACACAGATGGTTTAAAAATGGTAGTAGTAGATGAGGGGTAGGATTGGTAGTGCCTGGTTTTAACATTAGAAAGCAGGTGAGGATAAATGATTTCTCCGTGTAGACAGGTGAAATCTCAGCTGGATATTAGCTTTGCAGTGGGTGGGGAAAGTGAGACCGATGCGAGTTGTAACATTGTCTGATTCAGGCACAACAATCAGGAGTCTAAAAGATTTGCATTCAGAGGCAAGACCAGACATTATGTGTGAGATAATACAAACCGTATTTAGATTTAAAATGATGGGAGTCTGGGTGCGTTTTCTGTGGATTTCAGCACAGTGGGAATGAGCAAATTAGCGAAGGAGGCAACTAGACAAGAAGTGGGTATTCAAATAAATTACAGTAAAGGAGAAACGAAAAGCATTATTAAAATGAAATCAGAAAACGTGGAGAGAACAATGGGATGAAGGGAGAACAGGAAGACATCTTTGATATTTGGAAAGAAGTGGGATGGTGGAGGAATGCAGGAGGGAGGAGGTGATGATATTTGAGATTGAGGTTTGGGCCCACAGGGTTAAATAGTATATTGTTTCTTAATGAAGAAATACAATAATGGGAGGTGTGAGTGTTGTAAACAACAAGAAACAGTTGAGCATGTACTAGCGAGGAGTCCAGGATGTAATCAAGAGAGGGGGTGGTTGATTTTAAAGTTATCACGGAATAAAATGCAATTTAACATTAACGGTATTTTGCAGAAAGGATCACAAGATTATTGCTTCAAGTAAATAGTGCAGTTCCTTAAAAATACAGGTCTTTTTCATAGAATTTGATACAAATATAAATATATAGGATTTAGATATCTTGACTCGCGCTCCAGTTCAGAAGATGGCGGTAGCGTGCCTTAAAGCTGTTTTGCCAACCACCATAAAACTTTAATAGTAGTAGTAGAAGTTGTGGGATGGGAGTTGTGTTCACTGGGCTGGATTTAAGTAAAAGAAGGAAGGGAGGTTTTGAATGTGCCCCTGTTTCTGATATCAATCCAATTAGACTAAGGATTTGAAAGAAAAATATTGGGAGATATTGTGGGTGCAAAACTTATAAGAGATGGGGCACTCTTAGTATTTTGTAAAATTAGTAAGCAATGTGAGAAAGCTTTGTAATTCAAAGGTGTATGAGGAGGGAAAGTAACACAAATTGTATTGAATGACAGTGGCTTTGGGGGCGGGGGTAATCTCTGGAGTGCCTCCAGATGTATCCATGGACTAAGTTTAAAAAATGTTTAATTTGGGGAAAAGTTATGGATGCTAAACATTTAAAAGGGTTTCGTGGTGGAGTTAGAACACATAGCTTATTGATGGTGTTTAAGTTTGATGGGGGAAAATGTTGCCGGATATGGTTAATTTAGGTTATATGAATTTTCTGGTTTGAGTCTCTGTGCCACCCCCTCTGAGATGTTTTCAGTGTCAAAAGTTTGGTCATGTAGCAGCTGTGTGTTAGGGTAAAAAGCGGTGTAGTGGATGTGGTGGAGAACATGATTATGGCAATTGTGGAGAAGGTGTCAGGCTAATTTGTAGTAACTGTGGAGGAGAACTCGGTTCTGCTTTCCAGGTTGTCCTGTGTATAAAAAAGCTGTGGAAGTGCAGTGTGTTTGGCGTTTCATATGCAGAGGCTCTGCAGAAAGTACAGAAGACAGTGTCAATAGGACCTATTAATATCCAGAATACAGATAGATTTAAGAGAGTATTTGAAGTGCATAATTGTATAATAAAGGATTCTCTGTTGATTAACTGAAGTTTGTCACTTTCATGGCAGATGTGATAAATTGTACAACACAAACTAAAATTATATTAAAAGCTGCAGAAAACATTTAACGATAAAGGACTTTATAAGTTATTAACGATGCCTTACAAGGAGGAGTAAATAATGTTCAGACTTCAAAGGAGTGTTGTTAATGGTTTTTTGCGAATCTTACAATGGAATGCTGGAAGCCTGCTAGCTAATAGTCAAGAATTTTAGAAATTTATTGAAGATTTACCAAATAGGTGAAACCTGGTTAAAATCTGTCCAAGTTTTAAGATACAAGATTATGTTGATATAAAAAATGGGCAATGGAGGAGGAGTGACTACCTTTGTCAAAAGTGGGATAGCACACAGGTTTGGAGATTGGGGTTCTTTGAGTCAATTGTGGTTGAATTTGGAGAAAGAATCGTGAAGTACAGATGATAAATATTTATAACCCTTGCCTGATTGTGTGGGTGGAAATGGGAAAAATAAGGTTATATGCAGATTTCTTCGTATTTGCGTTATATGGTGTGGGTGTTGTAATGCCTTTAGTACAAAGCGGGATTGTCAGGACACAAATGTGAATGGGACAGTGGTGGAAGAATTTCTGGAAAAGTGTTTGGTGTGCTTGAATGATAGGAATAGAAGGATAAATCTACTGTTTCTGCTTTCAATCTTACACTGATATCTGAGGATATAGAAAAGGTGTGGAACTGGGAAGTGTAGAATGATACACCAGTGGGGAGTGATCATTTCCCGATTATCTGTACAATGGGAATAAACGTGTATAGGAGAAAAGGATATCGTATCCCCAGATGGAATTTTAAAAAGTGAATAAGGATGTTCTTGGTGACTTCTGTGTGGTTTTGGAGGATATCAAGCTGAGTAATAATACCTTGTGCTCTGTACTGAACTCAATAGCTGAGGAATCAATTCCCAGATTGTTGGGCGATAATAAAAGGAGAACTGTTCCCTGGTTGACAGAAGAATATAAAAGAGCTGTGAAGGAGGGGAATAAAGCTTTTGGGAAAGTTAGGCAGTGTTACTCCTACTCATCTTTCATACAATATAAAAGAGCTCAAGCTATAGTTAGAAAAGTAGTGAGAAGGACAAAGAAAAGGGGAAGTTTGGGGTATGATACAGAAAATGGTTCAATATCTGTCATTACTGCGATGGACTCAGTTCTGAAGCGCACGAGGACCCCAAGCAAACTTATCGAGGTCTGGACCCCGCAAGAGCATGCTGTTATGCTGTTGAACTGCACACTTGAATCAAAGACAAGTGGTATTTGTACAGGTTTTGGGGGTGGTAAACACTGAAGTTGGGCAAATACCAGTTTTCTTTGTTAGGATCTGGTGGAGGAGCTAAGTCAGCATAATTGTTCCTGAAGAGTCTCTCCATGAACTCCGCATAACGACCTTTCATTTCTGGTTTCCTTCTGAATGTGCGACTGAAGGACACGAGTTGACTCAGGGCCTGCTCTCTGTTCTTTGATGGGACTTGTCATGGAGAGTGGTAAGGAAGAGGAACTACCCAACTGATTGGTTTGTCTTTGCTAAACTCTTTGTTCATGATTTGAACGAAGACCTCATCTTCAAATGAAGGTGCCAGCTTATAATCATCTTCTGAGTGACAGAAGACCAGCTTGCCTAAATCTGGTTGAGCAGAGATATTTCAAGGCGCTTGGTCTGCTTACCTGCATTCTTCTCTTTCATATAGATTCTACTCTCACAGGGTCTGAGATGAGTTGGGCACCTGTTTTCCAGGACATTAGTCTTAAATGTACTGACAGTGGGCTGATGAGCACCAGTAAGGCAGACTTCACCCACTGTGACCAACACCCCCCCCCCCCTCCACTCCAGGTCTGGTCGTTAGGCATAAGGTTCACATATCTTATGTGCGCAGATGGTGTCTCTGCAAAGCAACAGGCAAATCTCAGCAGAAGAGTCAAGTGGGGGAGTCTAACCAGCTGTGTCCTTAAGATGTTGAATGACTGTGTGCATCTTCAGGAATTTGGATTTCATCCCAGTTGGGAATATGGTCACACTCTCTGAGGGTTGATTAAGGTAAGCAGACCTACTCTCTCATTGACTCCATGACAAATCCACTGGCTTTTCTTCCAGCAACTGCTAATGTTTCAGAGCATGTCTTTAGAGTGTATGGGGAAACAGAACTTTGAATACTGAATATGTCAAAGAATGGTGATTTTTGCCAATGATACATTGCTGTAATCATCTAATATCACATATGCCTTTAATTTTTACTCAGTTTGTCCTATCGGATAGATGTTGGCTCAACATTTTAGAGCAGGATTTACCTTGGAAGCCTTCCCTGCATACATTTGTACATGAGGAAGTAGCTACATTTGATGGATGCTCAGCTAGCTCCCATCGTGTTCTGCACAGCTGTCTGGATGAAGTGCTGATGTGTACTGGTCACTGTTGCACTCAGTGCAATGTATGTTAGCTTCACGGTCTTTTGCTTGGTGCTCTGCTGAAGAACTTTTGAAAATACTGAGTGCTTCTTTGGAAAGTGTCACTCATTTACAAATGCTTTTTCTCTGAAACCTCTGCTTTTCTTGAAGGGGTGAGGCTTCTTAGAGACAGGAATTCATGATAGAGTTTTCTACTCCAGTTTTGTTGACTATGATAGGGGTTCTGGATTCCCATGCTTTTGCTGGAGACCTCTCTTTGAGCTGTTGCCAGAAGGTGTGAGCCTAAAACTAGGATCGTTTTGCATTTCTGTGTGGCAGCAGATGAATTCCACAAAGAATTAAAATGGCAACTAGTGGGCATGAAGCTTCGTTTTATACTTGAAATCTTTGGTTATCCACTGTTATTGCATTTTGCTTGCTAGTTTCTCCACTATAAGGTTTATCCCTCTTGCTGTATCCAAGAAACTTAGTCCTGGTAGGTCATCCTCGTTTTTTGCAGCTTGCAGTTCCGACAACAGAACTGCAAGCTCTGGTAGCTTCTGTGATTCTTTGCATGAGAGCTTTGGAAAGCTATCGGGTCTGCTGAAGGAGATTCTTCAATTGCTTCTGGAGAGTCTTGCTCTTGTCCAGCCACTGCCACAGTATTTGTAACCCCTCAACTGGACTATTAATGTGCACTGCCCTAAACCTTTTTGTATGTTGCTTCCCGTTAAGCCACTTGCAAAGAAGGTATAGCTCTTTGCTTGATTTGAGACTAGGTCCTTCCACGGGATTGTGAAATTTTGACTTCCGGGACAGATAACTGGCAGACTGGTTGTCAAGCACCTTTAGTCCTGCTGTGACTAGGACTCGACAAGACAAATCTAACGCACCTGCGGCTTGTGAATGAGGACATTGTGGAGACTGGTTTGCATAATGTGTATCCTGGGATAGATGGAAGCTCTTACTGTCCATGTCTGTGCAAATTGGGTTGGTATCGGTAGCAACACTTGACTGAGGTTTTTGTTATGATGAAACTGCAGAATGGAGTGTTGTGGGTCTTTGCTGCTGCAGACCTTGACTGTCAAAACATGGATAATATGAAAGGCATGTTGGCTGCATGGTGTGGGCAGCTTTCCTTGTAGAGCTGAAGCACTGTCTTTTTTATAGCCAAAAATGTGTTTGGATATATTCTTTTGTAAGCTGCATTGGGTGTTTGGACTGATTCTGGTTGTAGATTCACCCCTGTCAAAGTCTGCTGCTGCTCAGTACATCTCTGCCTCCACTGAGGTAGCCTCAGCTTCATGCTGTTATGAGCTTTCTCCGTTTACATCTCAACTTCACGTTCATCACAAACTGCTCTCATTCTTTCTGATTCAGCTTTGGCACGAGCTCATGCTGCAGCTATGCTAGTTGGGTTCATTCGAACGTTGCGATGACGAGATCAATGCACCACATTCTGCTCTGACCTCTAGGTGTTGCGATCGATGTTGCTTGGGTCAGAAGCCAACATTGTGTAGTGTTCAGACGCGTCTCCAGTCCATGGGCGAAGCCTTTGAAGATGAGTTATCTTTTTACTCTACTCCCCTCACAGTATGTATATACAAAGCTAAGCTATGCAGTGAGTTCAATGCTTTCTCAAAAGACGGAAGCTTCCTTCAGGATTTTTAATGAGATCTTAGTCGTGAAACTGCAGTAAGTTAAGTAAAATACACATTAAAGTCAATACAGGATTACCACACACCTGAATACACTAATACTGTTGATTATTCCTGCAATCAGTGTTCCGTAACTATGCCATGTAAACAAGAGTAAACTCGTGGCGCAACGTAGCTTAAACGATAAACCATACTTCCTTCAAAATCTATCTACTTAAATATACATGAATATTAACAAAACTTAATACTCACATACTGCTGTTTCGAGGACAAATAAAGAGTGGTTGGGGATAGACATCTTTCCATCGTGCTTCAAAATGAAATCCAAGTTAACCCATGCAGGAAATTATATAAAAAGCAGCTTACGTACAGGAAGCGATATTCATACAAAACAAAACTGCACCCCTAGAGGCCAGAAACACCTTCCAGACAGATCTTTCCAAACATAAGTACTTTTGCTAGTGCAAAAGGAAAAGAAATACCAGAATGTCGAATATGGTGGCATGGTTAGAGTGCAG
This sequence comes from Mobula hypostoma, assembly GCF_963921235.1. NCBI lineage: Eukaryota > Metazoa > Chordata > Chondrichthyes > Myliobatiformes > Myliobatidae > Mobula > Mobula hypostoma. Next base: position 16,309,618 of record NC_086129.1, on the reverse strand, counting down.
TACAATGCAGAACAAATAAAGCAATAGGGCTGTAACGAGGTAGGTTGAGAGATCAAAAGTTCATTTTTATTCTACATGAAGTATCTTTAAGAGTTTAATCACAGGTGGATAAGGTTAGGGTTATAGTGTTCTGAATGCTATTTGCTTACTTTTTCCTGCTATTTCCTGGCGAAGGGTCTCGGCCTGAAACGTCGACTGCACCTCTTCCCAGAGATGCTGCCTGGCCTGCTGCGTTCACCAGCAACTTTGATGTGTGTTGCTTGAATTTCCAGCATCTGCAGAATTCCTGTTGTTTGCTTACTTTTATTGTTAGCATGATTTTTTTCTCTCTGCTCATTGGGTATTTGTCGGTCTTTTTTTAAATTGGGTTCTTTTGGGTTTCTTGTTTTGTGGCTGCCTGTAAGAAGCCAATCTCAAGGCTGTATAATGTATACATTGATAATAAATGTACTTTGAAATTTGAGATTAGGCTGAGGAGGCTACATTGCCTTATCTTTCTATTCTTTGTGTTTTAACACTTAGTTCACAAGTCATGTGTTTCATTTCCTGATTCTCCTTTCTATTTACTTTATTCCCTGAGATGGATGACTGAGCTGATGGATGGGAATGATGGAATACATGCTGAGAAATACCGGGGTGGAAGATGTAATAATGTTTCTTCCCCCCATCCCTCTTTCTTTTGCTCCAATGTGTGTACTACTGACATTTCATGCATCACAGGACAGCTGGTTGCTCTGACAAACTGACACCCATCACTTGCTGGTGCTGCTTTGCAATCTGTTAGATTTCATTTTGAGCCACTCCTAATACATTCAAAACCTTCCCTTTCATATCTTTTATATGGTGGATGGGATGATCAGTTGAGTTCAGTGATGTGTTTCTTTACAGTGATATTGCTCTTGGGCTAGTTCTCTGTTCTTGTTTCCCATACATATGTGTGTGGGTTGTAAATGGTGCTTTGAATTACATTCCCACAAATAACATCTCATTTGTGATATGAGGATTAAAAATGTTTGACAAGGGAATAATCTCTAAATTCTGCCATGGAACTTGTTTGCTTACCTGAAGGAATAGGTCAGGATCTCAACAGTACTGCACAGTTTTATGAGTCTAGTCTTCAAATCAGAGAGAGATATAGAACAGAAACAGGCTCCCCCCCCCCCACCCCTCAGATTCTACCACAACAGAAGCAATTTATATTGGGCATTACAGAGGATGCCAACTTTCATGTCTTTGGGGTATTTGAAGAAAGCAAGAGCACCTGGAAGAAACCAAGGGAGCACATACAAACTTCACCCAGGCAGCACCCAAGGTCAAGATTGAACTTGGTTCTTTGGTGCTTTGAGGCAGCAGCTCTACCAGCTGTGCCACTTTGCTGCCCTGATCCAGTGCAAGTCTCTGGCTTGGGTCTATAACTCATTTACTGGGTTGCTCAGAATTGAATGACAGTATAATTGCACATGAAAGAGCAACATTTATCACCTGGATTAAGACTAATGGTCATGGATTAATCTCATCAGTTGGGTCATCTACCCACCTGCCACTTAGTAGTGCAAGTGAAATGGAGGAAGAAATATAAATATAATTGGCGTTGTTTCATTATTGCCTCATGTGATTGAATTGCTTAGCGTTCATACAGATTCAGTGTCTCGAGGTAGGTAGAACAAGGTAATTCAATAATAGACTGCAGAATGAAGTTTAACAGCTACCAGGTGCAATGCAGGTAAACAATAAGGTATAAGATCAAAGTAAGGTAGATTGTGAGGTCAAAAGTCCATCTTACTGTACAAGGGAATCATTAGGGTAGAAGGGTAGAAGCTGTCTTTGAGCCAGGTGATGCATGCTTTCAGACTTTTGTATCTCTTCTGCCCAATGGAAGAGGAGAGAAGAGAGAATGTCTAAGATAGGTGGGATCTTTGATTATGTTGGTTGCTTTACTGAGACAGCAAGAAGCACAGACAAGTGCACAGAGTCGAGGCTGGTTTCCGTGATGTGCTGAGCCATGTCCATAACTCTGCAGTTTCTTTCAGTCACGTGCAGAGTAGTTGCAATACCAAGGCGTTATGCATCCAGATTTAAGTGTGGAGGGGGCTGTGAGTGGTGCAAGTTCTCCTGAAGTCAATAACTATCTCCTTTCTCTTGTTGACATTAAGAAAAAGGTTACTTGCCTGCTACCAGACCTCAAGCTCTTTGACCTCTTCTCTGTAGGCCTTCTCATCGTTGTGGGTGATAAGCCCCACCATTGTCGTGTAATTGATGAACTTGATGATGTAGTTGCTCAGGTGTGTGGCCATGCAGTCATGTGTGAATAGAGTGTACAACAATGGGCTCAGCACACAGCCCTGGGGGGCACCCATGTTAGGATGCTGGGGAGGGAGGAGCGGTTGTGCATTCTGACTGTCTGAGGTCTGTTCATTAGGAAGTTTGTTAGGAATGCTTTCTTTGGTGCATCAATAAAAATTTGGGCCTACATTGACCAAACCCAGGCCTAACCATTGTGCCATAGTTTCTGTATCTCCCATAGCCATCTGGTGCCTCATGCCATTTTTCATTGTCTTGTGCCCAGTGGCACTTACATCCACAGTGATGGAAGTGTTTTGAGAGGTTGGTGTTGAAGCATATCAGCTTCTGTTTGAGTGGCAACTTGGATCCGCTTTAGTTTGCCTACCAGGGCAACAGGTTCACAGAAGTTGCCATGTTATTGGCTCTTCACACTACCCTGGAACATCTGGACAGCAAAGGTGCAGCCATCTGGATGCTCTTTATCTATTACAGCTTGGCATTTAACACCATCATCCCCTCAAAACTAATCAGTAAACTCCAAGACCTGGGTCTCAATGCTACCCCTGTGCAATTGGATCCTGGATTTCCTCACTTGCAGACCCAGTCAGTATGGATGGGCAAAAACAACTTCACAATCTCCATCCGCACAGGTGCACCACAGGGCTTTGTGTTTAGCCCCCTGCTCTACTCGATTTACACCTATGATTGTGTAGTTAAGTACAGCTTCAATACCGTATTCAAGTTTGCTGATGACGACACTGTTGTGGGCTGTATCAAAGGTGGTGATGAATCAGCATATAGGTGGAAGATAGAAAATTTGGCTGAGTGGTGTCATAATAACAACCTCTCACTCAATGTCAGCAAGACCAAGGAACTGATTGTAGACTTCAAGAGTGGGAAACCAAAGATCCATGAGCCAGTACTCATCAAAGGATCAGAGGTGGAGAGGGTCAGTAACTTTAAATTCCTGAGTGTCACTATCTCAGAGTATACATCATATAAATGTAATTATAAAGAACACAACAGTGCCTCTACTTAGAAGGCTGTGGTGATTTGGCATGACATCAAAAACCTTGGCAAATGTCTATAGATGTGTGGTGGAAAGTGTACTGACTGGCTGCATTACAGCCTGGCGTGGGAACACCAATGTCTTTTGAGTGGAAAATTCTACTCAAGGTAGTGGATTCTTCTCTGTACATCACTGGTAAAGCCCTCCCAACCATTGAACACATCTCCATGAAATGTAGCTGTAGAAAAGCAGCGTCCATTATGAAGGGTCCTCACCACCCAGGTCATGCCCTTTTCTCACTGCTGCCATCAGGTGGAAGGTATAAGTACCTCAGGACTCATACCACCAGATTCAAGAACAGTTGCTACCCCCTCGACTATTGGGCTCTTAAACAAAAGAGGATACCTACATTCATTCTATTTCTGGTGGTCCCACAGCCAATGAACTCACTTTAAGGTCTCTTTTATCTTGTTATTTCATGCCCTCGTTATTTATTTCTATTTATTTATATTTGCATTTGCACAGTTTGTTGTCTTCTATGTTCTTGCTCTTTCATTGATCCTGTTTACAGTTACTATTCTATAGATTTGTGTGCCTGCAAGAAAAAGAAACTCAGGGTTGTGGTGACATATATGTACTCAGATAATAAATTTTATTTTGAACTTTGTTTAGATTTAAGAACTTGGTCTAAGATTGTTCAAAATCATATATAACTTTGGTCATTATTTTAACTCTTCCTAAGTTACTTAACTGCCAGATGAACAGGAAAGACCTTTTTGGTACAGCCATCACTATATTGGGTGAGGAGTGGTGTAGTTTCATTGGTAGAAGGAATGGAGGGGTAGGGAATGTGGAGGAGAAATTTGACAGAATGCTAGCAATCTGCTAGAGAATGGGTGTGGAGGCATATGTTCTGAGCACATTTGAAAAATAGCTTGAAGAGACCAATAGCAGAGAAGTAGGAGTAATCTAAATGCCTTAATTTTTGGTTAATGTGGACAAGATAAGCAGGGTGGCCCTGTGACAAGCCATGCATTTTATGCTGTATCTGCTCGCCATTTGATGAAACTAGAGTTATAGGTTTTTAACACACAAAAGCTAGTTGATTTTAAAGAGCATCAAAATCCTTGTTTATCTGTTTTAATAAAATCTCTAAATTTTATCTAAATTTGTTATCTGGATTTAGAGAAACTTTGCAGAATCTTCTTTTCAGAAGCCAGATTGTTGAGGTTGGAATTTCATTGAATCATACACCACAGAAGTAGGCTGTGTGAATTTAACATGCCCACGTCACTCATCAAAGAAATTTTCAATTAACACCCCAAAGGTGTTGAAACCATGGATGCATGTAACCATGGAGCTTCACAATTCTTGACAAATCTACTCAATGTGTGATGTTCTTGGGTGTTTGAAAACTAGTCTCTATCGTTCCTTCTGGAGACTTTTAATACAGATTCAATTATTTTGTTTTTTTTAGTAGGTGAGTTTGTGAGCGATGTGCTACTTGTTCCAGAAAAATGCCGGTTCTTCCACAAAGAGCAAATGGATAAGTGTCAGAGTCACCAGTCCTGGCAGACGGTTGCTAAAGCGGTAAGAACTAAATGCAATGGTGATGGGAGGGCTGCAGACAGACCTGGCAAACATTTGTTGGCTCTTTGACATGTATATCTGTCAAATCATTTTGTTCCCTGTGTTGGCATTATTCAGTAACCATTTAAGTAGATCTTAACAATAAGCAATCTGGTTTCTCTTGCATTCTACCAGCAACTTCCTTACTGTTTCTGGTTAATTTTGTATTCTACTGCCACAGTTCCATTAGTCAAAAGTGGGAGCTTTCCTTAGACTCCAGAAGGAATTAAAGGATGGCAATCATATCTAGCTTCTAATAATTGTCTATTTTGAAGTTTTGCAATAGATACAAAAGTGGAAAATGCTGAAGGAACTCAGCTGGTCAAGCAGTGTTTCTGGGGTGAAAAAAGTTTCCCAAAGGTATTTTTTCAGAACTATGAAAGGCCCTCAGTTCTGAGGAAGAAGTTCCTGACCTAGAGCATCCTCAGATACTGCTTGACTGGCTGAGTTCTCCAGCATTTTCTATTTTTATATAGCTTCCAGCATCTGCAGTTTAACAATACTATTTTGAAACTGATTTTTTTTTCTAATATTAATGGGTGTGGATAAAAAAGAATCACATTTATATTGTTAAATTCTTAACTTCTAGATGTCCTAAAGTGTTTTGCATGCAGTCAACACCTTTGAAGATGTGGGAGACAGTTAATTTTTGTCATAGCAAAATCTCACACAGAGCAATGTGTTAATGATCAGAAACTGATCATGTTCTGATGAAAGAGCTTCAACCTAAAACCCTTTAAAAAGGTGTTGCCTGAGCTTGTTAATGTTTCCAACATTTGCTGTTTTCATTTGTTGGGTTGTTCAATGTTTTGAAGCAAATTTAATTGAGTCACAGCTAGTTAATAATTATTTTGGACAGACTAGTGTAAAATGTAATTGAAAATCATAAAAAAACTTCAGATACTGGAAATAGAGTCAGAAAAATCTAGAAATATTCAACAGTTCAAGCAGCATCTCTGGAGAGATGAACAGTTAATGTTTCAGCAAATGTCACTTGGACCAGGAATGGTTAGAAAATAAACATTTTACGTTGCAGAGAAGGAAGTATAAATACAATGTCTATGAGAACATGAGGAAAGAGAAACTGAGTGGCAAAGTTGTTGCTGGTTGAGAAAGGGCGGTGAAGGGTTTTGTAATTGCAGACGTAAATAAAAGGAAATGATTGAGGACATATGCGCGTGTAGATGCTGGATCTGCAGGATAAGAACGTGACAATTGCTAGAAGTCGGTCATCGGTGTCTGTGGAACTGGAAAAACTGAGATAATATTACAGATTGATTAATTGTGTGTGATTCTTGATGTGTACTGAGAAAAACCCAGCAACTGATACCTGCAACGAAACATGTGGTGACTTCAAATTATTGAAGCGGTGTTCACAGACAGGTAACAACTAACAGTCTGCTTTGAAATGAAGAAAAAATAGAATTTACCTTTTGCAGAAAGGATGTCTGTGATTTTTGTATCCATTAAGTAATAAAGTCACATTAATTTCATGATTTGGAACTAATGACAATGCAGTCAAGATGATGTTTGGCTCTGGTTGCAATTTGATACGATTTATATCAATGACTTGGATTAAGATACCAAGAGTGTTGCTAACTTTACTGATAACACAAAGATCCATGGGAAAGAAGAAGCAAAGAGGATATGAAGGGATATGGATAATCAATGGGATAGCAAAATATCAGGCAAATGGGTTTTCATAAACACAAGAAAGTCTACAAATGCTGGAGGAATGCAGCAGCTCAGGCAGCATCCATAAAAATGAATAGTCACTTGGTTTAACTGCAGGAAAATGTGAAATTATCCATTTTAGCAGGATTTTTTTTAAAGAAAAAAATCGTGCTAAATGGTAAGAGATTGGCTGGCTCTGAGAAACAGAGGGATCTGGGTGTCTCAGTGCATGGTTAGCAAAAGGCCAATATGGCAGGTAATTTAGAATGCAAAAAGAAGGTTATCATATGTTACAAAGAAATTGATAGTAGGGAGGTTGTGTTTCAGTTATGTAGTGCATCTTGAGCTGTGTCCATGTCTCCTTTCTGCTGAACCTCTGCCTTCAGATGCCTTTAAAGCTGTTAGTTTTCCTTTGAGGAAAGGTTAACCTTCCTATCCAGGAATCCCTTGCATTTGCAGTTAATTGGGTCTTCTGCAACACTCACAACAGGCTGGAGGAACTCAGCAGGTCGGGCAGCATCCATGGAAACGATCAGTCAACGTTTCGGGCGGGAACCCTTCGTCAGGACTGTAGGGGGAAGGGGCAGAGGCCCTATAAAGAAGGTGGGGGGAGGGTGGGAAGGAGAAGGCTGGTAGGTTCCAGGTGAAAAACCAGTAAGGGGAAAGATAAATGGGTGGGGGAGGGGAAGCAGGGAGGAGATAGGCAGGAAAGGTGAAGAAGGAATAGGGGAAAACACAATGGGTAGTAGAAGGAGGCGGAACCATGAGGGAGGTAGTAGGCAGCTGGGGGAGGGGGCAGATCCCTCCCCCTCCCTTCCCCCATCCCAGTTTCACTCTGTTGTTTGTAGGGTATTGTCTGAGAAAAGTCAGGTTTGAATTCTTAGGAGTTTCAACATTGATCTTGTGGCAACTCTTCTTTTGACCTTTTGGGTCTAGGTTGACAGAGATAATGGAACACATTAGGTGGTGATCAGTCCAGCAGCCATCATTGCTTGCCTTGACATGCAATGCAGACAAATTTTGTGTCCCTTACTTGGACAAGGGTATAAATGAGCAGATTCCTGTACTTATATAGTGGGTATTGCTATGCTGCCTTAATGCTAATCTGGTGAAAACAGGTGTCGACTATGACAAGGCCATGCTTCAAATATTTTGTCAAAAGTAACACACTTCATTGAGAAAGTGCTTCCACTGTCCTATCTTTTCACTTGGCATTTGAAGCTCATGGCGTTTTGCCATTACCTTCGACCAAGTTTTTTTAAAAGTCGGTAGAAGTCCTCCTTGTCTGTCCTTCCCTCATTCAAAGCTTAAAGTATTGGGGCATATGCATATTGGTCTTAACGCATGATGGATGAAAAGAGAACAGCAGCTCAGTGGTTTGCCAGGAACCGTGACTTATAGGTTCTTCGTCACTGTAAAGCCCATTTATGACCCCAACTCTCAGGGCCATGCCCCAGTAAGAGCCAGGAATAGAGACAGCGAGGTTGGTAATGGCAACCAGAATAGTTCTCAACCGTGACTCTGAACTGATGTGTGTCCTTGACTTCAGCCTACCTACCACTTCAGTTTAAGTTGTCAAGAAGGCTACATCTTAACTAAAAAATGGCAAGTTCTTAGGAACAGTTGGTGTCGTACAGCATAGAAATGGGCAATTCAGTCCACCATGTCTACCTTTTTGTCCATTTAAACCAATCTCATTTGTCCGGATTATGACTATAGCCTTCTATGCCTTGCCTGTTAAGTGTCTAAATGCTTCTTAAACACAGTAATTCTATCTGACTCCACCACCGCTTCTGGCAAAGTTATCAGATATCAAACACTCTCTGTGTAAACAAAACAAAAGCTCTTTAGATTCTCTTTAAAATTCCTTCCTCCCATCTTAAACCTATTTTGCTTTTGATACTCTTGCCAATGGAAGAAGATGGTGACTATCCTATTGGTGTTTTTCTTATTTTTATATACTTCCAAGTCATCCCTTTGCCTCTTTTTCTCCAAGATAAGCAAGCCTGGCCTATCCAGTCTCTCCCCATAGCTAAAGTCCTCCAATCCAGTTAACATCCTAGTGAATCTCCTCTACTCTTTCCAGTACAACCAAACCACATTTTTTTAAAACTGTAGTGTGGCAATCAGAACTACAAGATGGAACTTAGGTTACAGGGAGTGGAGCTGAGGTGGGGGGTGGGGGAGGATCAACCATGATTAAAAGGTGGAGTAGACTCAATGGACCAAATGGCCTAATTCTACTCCAATGTCTTATGGTCTTACAATATTCCAACTTTTATATTCTATGCCCTGACCCATGAAGGCAAGCATGTTAGATGCTATTTCAGGCAACAATGCATCTAGATTCTAGTTTTTTCCCCTTTTTATCAGTTTAATTCCTGAGCACCTTACCGTTTACTGTCTTTGTTGCACTAGATTCCAACATCTACAGTCACTTTCCATAATCACCTTGTAATTTATAGAATTGTGGTCAGTGGTTCACAAGTATCCCCTTACTGACACTTCTGCCAGGAGTGGTCGTAGAGGCAGATACTAAAAAACATACTTCCAACATCCCGCCCCCATACTTTTCTCCAGTCACCTTAAAATTATGCTCTGTCCTGGCAAAAAGTCTCTGGATATCCACTCAATGTTTGCCTCTTATCATCTTATACACCTCTGTCAAGTTAAGTATTAGATATTGCTGTGATGTTCTGTCTGTTCAGTAGTTCAGTTCCTTCTCTCTTACCTCCACATCTATCACGCCAGAAGCACTTGTACTCTGAAATACTGACCTGCAGCCCTGATTATTTTTCAACTGTGTCACAATCCCACATTCCAATCTATGCCCTGGGTTCATCTGAATTGCTTGTTATAGCACAGGAACAGGCCCTTCATCCTACAATATCTGTGCAAATCATGATGCCAGTTTGAACTAATCCCATCAGCCTGCATAATAGACCATAAGACATGGGAGCATAATTAGGCCATTTGGGTCATCGAGTCTGAAGCATGGTCCATGTCCTCCATTCCCTGTAGCTTCATATAACTAAATGCCTCTTGAACTTTGCTGTTGTATCTGCCTCTACTGCTTTCCCTGGCAGCACATTTGTGAGGATGTTTCCAGGACTTAAGAGACTGAGTTATGGAGAGAGGTTGAGCCAGATTAGTTTAAACCATACCAAGTAACAAATATACCTGTAACTCTAGTTCTAGCAAACCTCCCCACCAGTCTAGTTGAAGTTAATCTCTCTGCCAGGATATTGGTCCCCTCCAGTTCAGGTGCAACCCATCCCATTTTGTACAGGCCACTTCTGCCCTGGAAGCGATCCCAATGTTCCAATAAACTGATCCCTCTGGCCTGCACTAACACTTTAGCCATCCATTCATTTTCCCAACCCTGCTATCTCTACCCTCATTACACATGGCACAAGGAGTCATCTGGAAGTTACAGTTTTGGAGCTCCTGTTTTTTAGCCTTCCACTTAATTCCCTATATTTACTCTATAGCATCTCATCCTCTTTCCTATCTGTGTGTTAGTACTAATATTCACAATGATTCTTGGCTGCTCAACCTCCCACTTGATGTCCTGCAACCAGAAGATTGAGAGGGGATTTGATAGGGGTAAACAAGCTTGCAAGCAAGCTTTTCCACTGAAGTTGGGTGGGACTGCAACCAGAGATCATGGGTTAAGGGTGAAAGGTGAAAAGTTCAAGGGAAACATGAGAAACTTCTTCACTGAGAGGGTTGTGCGAGTGTGGAACGAGCTGCCAGCACAAGTGGTGCAAGTGAGCTTGATTTTAGTTTTTAAGTGAAGTTTGGGTGGGTATATGGATGGTAGGGATATGGAGGGCTATGGTCCAGATTCACCATTGGGTGAAAGTCCCCTCCTTCACCATTTCCCATCCCTTTTTCCCTCTCTCACCATATCTCCTTGCCTACCCATCACCTCCCTCTGGTGCTCCTCCCCCTTTTCTTTCTTCCATGGCCTTCTGTCTCTTTCACCAATCAACTTCCCATCTCTTTACTTCATCCATTCCCCTCCAGGTTTCACCTATCACCTGGTGTTTCTCTCTCCCCTACCCTCTTTAAATCTATTCCTCAGTTTTTTTTTTCTCCAGTCCTGCCGAAGGGTTTTGGCCCGAAACGTCGACTGTACTTTTTTCCTTCGGCCTGGCCTATTGAGTTCCTCCAGCATTTTATGTGTGGAGTAGCCTGTTTTTTGGTTTCTGCATGGATTAGATGAGCTGAAGGGCCTGTTTTTGTGCTGTACTCTTCTATGATTCCATAATCACTCAAAACATATGTGGCCCTGACACCATTTATGCTGGAATCTCATTCACAGCCATAGAATCTTCTGTCTGTCTCCTTAATGTCCAGTTTCCCATCTCTATAGCTGTTTTGCACTCCACCCTGTCCTGCTGTGCATCAGAGCCTGTCATTGTGTCACAGACTTGGCGGCAGCTGATGCAGCTTTCCTCTGAAAAGGCATTCTCCCCACCCTCCCAGCCCCCAGCAACAATATTACAAACAACAAACGTTTTACTGCGGTGAATGGTCTTGGGGAATCCTGCAGTCTCTGTATACTCCTTTGCTTTTCCTGGTGGTCTCCCAAATACCCATTGCCTCTATCTTTGACATGATCACCTCATTCAGGCTCCTGTCCATGATGATCTCAGCAGTACAGAGTGAGTCCAACTGCAGCTCCAGATGCTACATGCAGTCAGTTAGAAGCTGCAGCTGGGCATACTTCCCATAGACATAATTCCCCAAGGGTTGCTGGAAATTCCTTCATCACCCCATCCTGGAGGAGAATTAGTTGACTGCTGACTGCCATCTCTCAAGCCAAAGAATGCAGAGGAAAGTAAAAGTTCAAACCTTGTCTTGCCTTGCTATTGTTCTGCATTATCACAGTCTTTCTTGACAAAGTCTCAGCACTTACACCTCTACATGGCAACTCTGCTGTAGAACATAGAACACGATTGTAGAGGAATAGGCCCTTCAGCCTACAATGTTCTGTCAAGCTATTTAAACGCCTAATTAAACCAATCCCTTCTGCTTACACACTGTCCATATCCTTCTATTCTCTGCCTTGAGCTTCTTGAATGCCTCTGTCATATTTGTCCACACCACTACTCCTGGCAGTGCATTCCACACACCCATCACTCTTAAGGTGAAACAAAAACTTGTCCTGCATATTTCCTTTGAACTCCATCCCCCAGCCGCACCTTAAATGAATTTCCTCTCAGATTAGACATTCCCACTCTGGTGGGGGGGGGGGGGGGTGTGCAGAGAAAGATACCAGCTTATCTATCTATGCCTTTCATATTATAAACCTCAATTCACTCTCCCCTCAGCTTCTGCTGGTCCAGAGAAAACAACCCAACTTTGTCCAACCTCTCATTTAGCATATGCCCTTTAATCCAGGTAGCATCCTGGTAAAGTTTTTCTGCGCCCTCTCTGAAGCTTCCACATCCTTCCTATAATGGGGCAAACAGAATTGAATTCATTACTCCAAATGTGGCCTCACTAGAGTTTTATAAAGCTGCAACATAGCTTCTTGACTCTTGAACTCATTGCTGTAACTAATAAAGGCAGGCATGTCACGTGCCTTATTTAACACCTTACCAACTTGCAGCTACCTTGAGGCTGATCATTTTCACCTGCTGCTCTTTGGCTTTGGAGTCAAATCCTGGTTCTAGCATCTATCAAAGGTGATTGGAAAAGCTGAACAGAGTTTTAGAGTAGCACAATGATGCAGCCAGTAGAATGGTCAGTAGAACTGATAATATCTATGTGGAGTTTGCATACTCTTTGTGACTACATGGGTTTCCTCCAAGTGTTCCAGTTTCCTTCTATGTCTAAACACATGCAATTTGACAGTTCAATTAACCAAGTTACTGTTATTGTGTAGGTGAGTGATAGAATCTGGGGGGAGTTGAAGACAATGTTGGGTGAATGGATAAATTAGGGTCAACATAAGATTTGTGCAAAATGTATGATTGATAGTTGACAGTGGGCTAGGCCTGCTTCTCTTGTGTTTTGAACTGTGGAGGGATGCATGGTGGTCAGTTATCGAATTGGATTGGCTTAGGATTGTGTTTCTTTACTCTGGAGCCAGAATTCCTTTGAGGTATTACCCGTGTGTTATGCATCAGCAATATTTTAGGTAGTTGAGTGCTATTAATAATTGGTTGTCTTTTTAGTTCATATTTTGATGCCTTACCTATATAAATTATGACTAACCAATTATATCTTAATGCATCATTGTTTAGTTCAAGAAATTGTAATTGGACTTTCCAAATGTTCTTGGATCTCAATTGTAGTCACCCTTGTGTTTCAGGCATGTGCTGCTGAGTCGATGATTCTGCATACCTATGGAATGTTGCTTCCATGTGGCACCGACAGGTTCCATGGCACCAAGTATGTTTGCTGTCCCCAAAATAAAATTGATGATGTGGATTCTGAAGACTCTGATTTTGAAAATGTGGATGAGAAAGAAGAAGAGATTGGTGAATCAAGGTATTCTTTTATTGAAAAAAAAAATCAGTTGAATTTTACCAACACCAGTTTTGCAGTTCTCATGAGTGAATGAATTGATTCCTGTCATTAGTTCCAGTTCACGAGTGCTACTCGGGTGGGTTTAAACTAGTTTGACAAGGGTTGGGTACCAGAGCACCAGGTCAGAAAGTGGAAGGATTGAGAGGAAGGTAGATACCATGACCAGCAAGTCTGTAAGAAGGTTAGGCAGGAACAAAGTAACAGACATGATGGAATAGACAAGTTGAAATGTATTTATTTGAATGGTAGGTGTGATTAACTTCAAGCATGGTTCAGTACATGGAATTATGATGTTGTGGCCTTTATAGAGAATTGGTTGAGAAAGAAGCAGGACGAATGCTTGATGTTCCAGGGTTTCAATGTTTTTGAAAAGAAAGTGGGCAGTTGAACTATTAATCAGGAATAATATTACAGCTGTGCTCAGGGGCTTAATGAGGGCTTATCCACCGAGTCCACATATAAAAAAAAAGAAAGGTACAAATACTTTGATAGCAATGGCCAGCTGAAAATTGAGATAAATTAGGGATAAATAAATGCTCAAAAAGCCAGCAGGGTTGCAGTCATGGATTACTTCAACTTCCCCAATATAGACTGGGACTGCCTGAATGTAAGAGGTTGAGATAGGACAGAATTTGTTATTTGTGCCCAGGTGGGGTTTCTTAAATCATTATGTGGACAGACCAACCAGAAGAGGAGCCGTACCAGACCTGGTGTTGAGAAATGAGTCTGGCCAGGTGACTGACCTTTCAGTGGGAAAACTCTGAAGGAACCGTGACCACAAATTCTTTAGTTTTCAGATGGCTATAGAAAAGGTTACGTATAGACTTTGTGGAAGAGTATGAAATTAGAGTAGGGGTAAATTACAAGATTATTAGGCAGGAACAAGGGATGGTGAATTGGGAAAAGCTGTTTTTGGACAAGTCCACATCTGACATGTAGAGATGTTTCATAGAGTACAGTCAGGTGTGTACCAGTAAGAAGGAAGGACATTGGATGTTGAAAGAGGTGGTGAATTTCATCAAGTAGAAAAGGAAGCTAAAATTAAATGGAGCCCTTGAGGGAGAGCCAGGAGGGGCTATGAAAAGTCCTTGGCAAGTAGGTTTAAAGAGAATCCCAAGGCATTCTATACTTCAAGCATAAGGATAACTAGGGAGATTGTGGGTCCACTCAAGGATAAAGGATGGAATATGCACTTCGAGGCAGAGACCATGAGCGAAGTGCTAAATGAGTAATTTCCTTCAGTATTTGCCCATAGGAGGACACAAAGGATAGTGAGATCACTGTGGAGCATGATAATATGCTAAAGTATTTTGAGATAAGAAAGAGGTGGTGTTGTGTCTTTTGGAGAACATTAAGGTGGATAAGACCCCAGGGTCTGATGGGATATACCCCAAGTAAATGAGAGAGGCAAGTGATGAGATTGCTGGGACTTTGACCAAGATTTTTGTGTCCTCTCTAGCCACAGATGACGACCTGGAGGACTGGTAAGTAGCGAATATTGTTCCGTTATTCAAGAAAGCAAGTAGGCACGATTCTTGAAACTATAGTCTGGAGAGTCCCATGTCATTGGTTGGAAAGCTTATTGACGATTATTTCTGAGCATTTGAAAAACCATGGCTTAATTGGGAATGGTTAGCATGGCTTTGTATGGGACAAGTCGTGTCTTACCAATCTGATTGAATTTTTTGAGGTGGTGATGAAAGTGATTGATGTAGGTGCAGCTGTGGATATTGTCTACTTGGATTTTAGTACCTCATGGGAAGCTCATCCAGAAAATTAAGATGCATGGGATCCAAAGTGTCTTAGCTGTTTGGATTTGGAATTGGTCTGCCCAGAGAAGACAGATGTTAGTGATTGATGGGACTTGGTGTAGTTAGAGTCTGTGACGAGTGGTGTTCTGTAGGGATCTGTACAGAGACCTCTGCTGTTTGTCATCTGCATGAACAACCTGGATGAAAATGTGGATGACTGGGTTCATAAGTTCACAAACGATACAAAGGTTGGTGGTGCTGTGGATAAAGTACAAGAGAGCCAAAGAATACGGCGGGATATTGATCATTTGCAGAGATGGGTGGAGAAAGGGCAGATGGAGTTTGATTTGACCATATGGCTTAATGGTGTTATGTACAGAGGGGTAAGTGGCATAACACCATGGGGCAAAGGTCCTCTAGCTATGTTGTACTGTTCTATGTTCTACTTAGAATGTAATCAAAATCAGGTTTAATATCACCTGCATGTGTCGTGAAATTTATTAACTTAGCGGCAGCAGTACAATGCAATACATGATAAATATAGAGGGGGAAAACTGAGTTACAGTAAATATGCTGTATATATGTATACCAAATAGTTAAATAAGTAGTGCAAAACAAAAAAGTAGTGAAGTAGCATTCCTGGGTTCAACATCTATTCAGAAAGCAGATGGCAGAGGGGAAGAAGCTGTTCCTGAAACGGAGAGTGTGTGCCTTCAGACTTCTGTACCTCCTACCTGATGAAGAGGGCATGTCCTGGGTGTGGGAGTCCTTAATGATGGACACAGCCTTTTTGAGGCACCGCTCCTTGAAGATGCTGGATACTATAGAGGCTAGAACCCAATTTTACAACTCTGCATTTAAATTTAACGCTCTGTCCACCAGAGAAAGCAGGATCTCCCAGTGGCCACACATTTTAATTCCACATCCCATTACCATTCTGACATGTCTATCCACGGCCTCCTCTACTGTAAAGATGAAGCCACACTCAGGTTGGAGGAACAACGCCTTATATTCCGTCTGGGTAGCCTCCAACCTGATGGCATGAACATCGACTTCTCTAACTTCTGCTAAGGCCCCACCTCCCCCTCGTACCCCATCTGTTACTCATTTTTATGCACACATTCTTTCTCTCACTCTCCTTTTTCTCCCTCTGTTCCTCTGAATATACCTCTTGCCCATCCTCTGGGTCCCCCCCCCCGTCTTTCTTCCCGGACCTCCTGTCCCATGATCCTCTCGTATCCCCTTTTGCCTATCACCTGTCCAGCTCTTGGCTCTATCCCTCCCCCTCCTGTCTTCTCCTATCATTTTGGATCTCCCCCTTCCCCTCCAACTTTCAAATCCCTTACTCACTCTTCCTTCAGTTAGTCCTGACGAAGGGTCTCGGCCTGAAACGTCGACTGCGCCTCTTCCTATAGATGCTGCTTGGCCTGCTGCGTTCACCAGCAACTTTGATGTGTGTTGCTTGAATTTCCAGCATCTGCAGAATTCCTGTTGTTTACAACTCTGCAGCTTACTTTGATCCTGTGCAGCAGCCACCACCCCCTCCCCAACCCCCATACCAGAAAGCATTCAGCCTGTCAGAAAGCACTTTATAGTACATCTGTAAAAATTTGAGTGTTTTGGGTGACATACCAAATCTCCTCAAACTCCTGTTGAAAATATAACCACTGCCTTGCTTTCTTTATACCTGCATCGATATGTTGGATCCAGGTTAGGTCCTCAGAGATATTGACACCCAGGAACTTGAAATTGCTCATTCTCTCCACCTCTGATCTCTCTGTGAGGATTGGTTTGTGTGTCCTTTCTGAAGTCTACAATCAGCTCTTTGACGTTGAGTGCAAGTTTTTTGCTGCGATACCACTCAACTAGCTGGTTTATCTCACTCCAGTACCCCCTCTCATCACCATCTTTGGTTCTGCCAACAATGGTTGTATCATCAGCAAATTTATGGATGGCATTTGAGCAATGCCTAGCCACACAGTCATGGGTGTACTGAGCAGAACAGTAGGATAAGCACACACCCCTGAGATGCGCCTGTGTTAAATGTCAGAGAGGCTGAGATGTTATTACCAATGCACAGAGATTATGGTCTTCCAGTTAGGAAGTCAAGGACCATTTAAATTTTTTTGATTACTATTTACTAATTTGTCAATAAATTCAGTATTTTTTTTGAAAATGGCTATTTGTACTGAAATGATGGCCTGCGGCTGGGATAATTGAGGCCCAGCATCAAAGTTGTCTTCTTTGAGTGATGCTCATTGACTTGGGTATTAGGGCTATAGATGTCACAGTAAATTTTGGGTATTAGGTGTCACATTCAGTCACATACTGCCTTGATGTAATGGGCAATCACACATGCCTCAACTTAAAATTTTAGTTCTCTGGTTCATTTTAAACCCGTAAGGTTTGGTGAAATCCAAACTTGTATTAGTTATTGTCATCAAGACTTTCCATTAGATTGCTGATTGTTGAAGTAACTGGACGGGATTCAGTGAATCTCGCTTTTTGTGGACAGGATGTACGTGGGAATTCTTTACATTCTCGGTTAGTTACCAGTGTTGGAATTGTACCAGAAGTGCTTAGCAGGAGGGTGAGCAGAAATCTTTAGTCACACAGCTGTAGTCTTGTCTGGTCCTGTTGCCTTGAGTGTATCCAGTACTCTGCTATTTCTTTGGATTAAATGAAGTGAATCAAATTGGTTGGAAACTGCTTCTACAGTGAAGGGATCTCATGAGAAAATATTTCAACCTTGTCTTCAGCACTTCCATACTGGGTCTTACCATCATTAAGAATGTAATTCATTTCTTTTCCCAACACAAAAAAAAGTGCCAGCTAATCTCAGTGGACCCGGTAATGCACTGCTTATCCTATGATCCACCTGGCAGGCTTTATGAAAATCAAAACCTACTGTGTCAACAGGAATGCTAATGTCTGTCAACTGGTATCATGCTCACAATTTGGTGAGCATTATACTTTTACAGAATCCTTAATTGTGTCACGTAATATTTTGTCCATTGGGTATTCTATGTAAATTCCTGGTGACTTAGTGAGAACTTTAGTTAAGTTAATGCCTCAAGCACACATTATGGGCATGCTATGTTGCCACTGGAATGTGTGGTGACACTTGCAGTCTGCCTCCTGCACATTCTTGGGTGTGTTGGGTGTTAACACAAATGACATGTGTTTTGATGTACATGTGTAAGTAAATCTGATCTGAATCTGCCTGTAATTGTCACTTACTGTCTTCTAAGCCTTAATTACAGAGTTCCACAGCACCTGAAAAGGCCCTTTGGCCCAACTTTTCCATGCCCATGTGCTTGCATTTCTCTAAATCTTTCTTATCCATGATAGGAGTACAGATGTCTTTTAAATGTAATGGTACTCGACTCTACAACTTCCTCTAATGGCTTTTCATATACCCATCACTCTCTGTGTGAAAAGTATTGTCACTTGGGTCCTCTTTAAATCTTTCTCAATTCGCCTTTAAAGTTTCATGTTTTAGACTCCCCTACCCTGGGAAGAAGAGTGTGACCCTTGATCTTTTGCCTCTTGTGATATTATAAACTTATAAAATCAATCCTCAGCCATCTTGCCTTCAGGGAAAACAGTTCCAGCCTCTCCTTATAACTCAAGCCCTCCAGTCCCAACAGAGTTTTCTGTATCTTTTCTGGCTTAATGACATCCTTCCTTATGGTATGGCAACTAGAAATACACACAGTATTCCAATGCAGTACCACCAATAACTTGTACAGCTACAACATGATGTCCCAACTCCTGTCCAGTGATTGCAATTGCACCATGCTTGTTTAACACCTTCTGTACCTATAGTGGCATGCAAAAGTTTGGGCACCCTGGTCAAAATTTCTGTTACTGTGAATAGTTAAGTGAGTAGAAGACGAACTGATCTCCAAAAGTCATAAAGTTAAAGATGAAACATTCTTTTCAACATTTTAAGCAAGATTGGTGTATTATTTTTGTTTTGTACAATTTTAGAATGAAAAAAAAAGGAAAGGAGCACCATGCAAGAGTTTGGGCACCCCAAGAGATTTGAGCTCTCAGATAACTTTTACCTTAATTAGCTTGTTAGGCCGATGGCTTGTACACAATCATCGTTAGGAAAGGGCAGGTGATGCAAATTTCAAAGCTTTTATAAATACCCTGACTCCTCAAACCTTGTTCCAACAATCAGCAGCCATGGGCTCCTCTAAGCAGCTGCATAGTACTCTGAAAATTAAAATAAATGATGCCCACAAAGCAGGAGAAGGGTATAAGAAGATATCAAAGTGTTTTCAGGTAGCCGTTTCCTCAGTTCGTAATGTAATTAAGAAATAGCTGTTAACAGAAACGGTGGAAGTCAAGTTGAGGTCTGGAAGACCAAGAAAACTTTCCAAGAGAACTGCTCGTAGGACTTCTGGAAAGGCAAATCAAAACCCCCATTTGACTGCGAAAGACCTTCAGTAAGATTTAGCAGACTCTGGAGTGGTGGTGCACTGTTCTACTGTGCAGCAACACATGCAAAATATGACCTTCATGGAAGAGTCATCAGAAGAAAACCTTTCCTGGTCCTCACCATGAAATTCAGCATCAGAAGTTTGCAAAGGAACATCTAAACAAGCCTGATGTATTTTGGAAACAAGTCCTGTGGACTGATGAAGTTAAAATAGAACTTTTTGGCCACAATGAGCAAAGGTATATTTGGAGAAAAAAGGGTGCAGAATTTCATGAAAAGAACACCTCTCCAAGTGTTAAACACGGGGGTGGATTGGTCATGCTTTGGACTTGTGTTGCAGCCAGTGGCACGGGGAATCAGTTCTTGCCTATCCAAATGCAGAAAGATCCTGTCTCAGAATTCCTTCCATTAAATTTCCCACCACTGATATTTTGCTCACTTGCCTGTAATGCCTTGCAGCCCTTCTTAGCCACCCTCCAGTTTTCAGGTACTTCACCTATTGTTAATGAAATTACAAGAATCTCTGCCAGTGGTTTTTTTCTTGTTGCACACAACATTAGAGGATACACGATCAGCAATTTATCCTCTTTCTGCACCTCAACGCCACCAGCACCACCTCTTGTAAAGTTTCAACATGTTTCTGGACAATAAGGTTCTCTTTCTGGAATTCTGAAGCATCCACAAAGTTTTCCATGGTAAATACAGATGAGAAGTATTCATTTACAACTTAGCTTATCTTCTATAGCCTGAGACATATAACTGCAATGATCTTTGAGAGACCTGTTCTCTCTCTTGTTACCCTTTTGCTCTTAATATAGCTATAGAATCTTTTGGGATTCTCCTTTACCTTACCTGACACTTAGTGGAACATCTAGTCAATGGTTCACTTGAACAATTCTATATCCTAATATTTTAAACAAAGGCCAGGACCCACAAAGCATAATTTCAGTTTCTTGGTGCCATTGAATGCTTTTGGGACCAGCCACTTGAATTGTTTTTAAAAATGTATTCTTGCCAGGACCACACCCACAAACTGACAGAGACTCTCAAGTTGAGATCAATATTAGTATATTAGGTAATTAATTGCCTTTTTCTGTCATGCATTCTGATATAAAATTATCTTTGCCGTACACTAGGAGTCCAAGGATTCTGCCCTGAGGAAGTTTTCAGTGGGCAAATGGTTAATGTTATCTGATTTCTGATGTGGTCATACAAGATCTTGCTATGGTTAACACAACTGTCCCTTACCATGGGCACCACACTTTATGACTGTCCTAATGGCAGCTATCATTGCCTTTAGTTGAAATCCATAAACAATACCTGTTCTCCTGGTCTTTTTTTAATAAATGTTGTGTATGAGCTAGGGACACTGGCCGTGACGGGCTCATGTTTAGGCATATAGCAAACGATGAATTGTCTAACAGGCTGTAAATAACTCAGGAAATATAGCTCATTGTAAAAAGCTATTAAATGAATGATATGATGACAGCTTTTGCTGAGGAAATGCACAGTTGGGCAAAATGTGGTTTGGAAGGTAATCGCAAATTAATGATGTGCAACAGCTCAATTTCAGTACCTTAGAGTCCATTCATCAAGCTTGAAGGACAATTACCCTTAATTCTGATAAACTGGTAATTGCCAAATTAAGTTCCTGTGCAATGTCTGAACATCACTGCTGATCTTAGAATTAGATTAAGGTGGTGTCTGTGTTTCCAACAGTAAAATATGGAAAATGGGAAATGTGTGTGGTTGTGAAGAGAAGTAATTTTCCAATGTCTGTAATGCTTTTCCAATGATTCTGATCTCGTTCAGCAGAGAGGAGTCAGCTGAAGTAGAAGGAAATCCTGTTGTGGAGGAGAAGGACAATGATGAACAGGATTATGACTACGATGAAGAGGATGAATATAATGATGATTGGGAGGAGGCAATCAGTGAGGAGAACTTGTACAAAGAGAATATTGTCAATAATGAAAAAGGTAATTTGTTTTATATTGAAAGTTATTATTCTTACTCTACATTGTAGCAAGGCTAAAATAAAAATGTTGCAATGGCTTTCTCATGGTACAATATGTAGATTATTGGTTTCATGGGGAAATAAAAAAAGTTGTTCACTTAATAACTTCAATAGAAATTAAACTACCTCACAAACTTTCCAGTAATCTGCAGCACTGCATGTCACTTTATCATTAATTGCTGGGTGGAATACATCTTCTGAAGTGTGTTTTGGGAATACGAGTAAGAATTTAGGTATATGAAGACACTTTTACCCTCAAGGCCATTTCCCATTTCAGTACCAAAGAAAAAGAAGGTAATGTGCCTTCGTGGCTACTGTCCTGTTTTTTTGACATCTACCATCATGAAATGCTTTGAGAGGCTGGTCATGTCACACATTAACTCAAGCCTTCCAAACAACTTTGACCCACTGCAATTTGCTTACCCTCAGAACAGATTTGCAGCAGGTGCTCTATGCTCATCTCTGGAGCATTTGCACAGTAAAGACACCTATGTGAGATTATTGTTTATTGGCTACAGTTCTGCCTTCAATACTATAATTCCAAGTAAACTTGTCACCAAACTCTGGACCCTGGGAGTAAACACTTCCATCTGTGACTAGATTCTTGTCTTTCTTGCCACCAGACCACTATCAATAACAATAGGCAGCACCACCTACTCCAAATATAAATGTATATAAAAAATAAATGTGTGTGTGTGCTCTTCGCAAGAGAGATCTGTTTATGTGCACCATACCTTGATCAAAACAACTTTCAGAGGACTTTAGAAGAATTGTAGAGATGCATGCAGCTGGAAAAGGCTACAAGAGCATCTCTAAGGACCTGAGTGTTCTTCAGTCCACAGTAAGAGAAATTGTCTACAAATGGAGGAAACTGTTGCTATTCTCCCTAGGAGTGGGCACCCTGCAAAGATCTGTCCAAGAATAAAATGTGCAATGCTGAAGGAGGTGAAAAAGAACTCAAGGGTAACAGCAAAAGACCTGCAGAAATCTCTAGAACTTGCTAAAGTCTCTGTTCATGTGTCCACTATAAGAAAAACACTGAACAAGAATGGTGTTCATGGAAGAGCACCATGGTGGAAGCCACTGCTCTCCAAAAAAAAAACATTGCTGCACACTATAAGTTTGCAAAAGACCAACTGGATGTTTCCACAACACTTGTGGAAGAATGTTCTGTGGACAGATGGAACAAAAGTTGAACCCTTTGGCAGAAATGCATATTACTATGTTTGGAGGAAATAGGGCACTGCACACCAACATCAAAACCTCATCCCAACTGTGAAGCATGGTGGAAAGAATATCATGGTTTGGGGCTGTTTTGCTGCCTCAGTGCCTGCACAGCTTGTAATTGTTGAAGGAACAATGAATTCAAAATTGTATCAGGACATTTTACAGGAGAATGTCAAGGTAACGGTATGTTTCCTGGAGGTTAATAGAAGTTGGATGATGCAACAAGACAATGATCTGAAACACAAGAATAAATCAACAGCAGAATGGTTTAAAAAGAAGAAAATTTGTGTTTTGGAATGGCCATGTCAAAGTCCAAACCTTACCTCATTTGAGATGCTGTGGAATGACCTGAAGATGGCTGTTCAGACAAGGTGTCCCAGAAATATTGATGAATTGAAACAGTTTTATTTGGAGGAATGGTCTAAAATTCCTCCTCGCCATTGTGCAAGTCTGATCAGCAGCTACAGGAAATGTTTGGAGGTTACTGCTGCTAAAGGACGTTTTACCAGTTATTAAATACAAGGATTTACATACTTTTTCCAGTCTGGACTGTGAATAATTAAATAATGTGTTCAATAAAGACATGAAAAAATACAATTGTTTGTGTGTTATTAGTTCATGAAAGTGAGTTCACAGTCATGAAGCCAGTCATCACTAGCCAATCCAGGCAGATTGTGTTTATTGATTATTGTGACTAAGATGAGGATCAGACCACATTTTATGGGTAATTATTGCAGAAAACCAGGTAATTGCAAAGGGTTCACTAACTTTTTCTTGCAACTGAATATTGGCAATCTACATCAGCAAACTTGTGGTTGACACAGATTGGGGGAGTAGTGACAATGAACATAGAATAGTACAGCACAGTACAGGCCCTTCGGCCCACAATGTTGTGCTGACCCTCAAACCCTGCCTCCCATATAAGCCCCCACCTTAAATTCCTCCATATACCTGTCTAGTAGTCTCTTAAACTTCACTAGTGTATCTGCCTCCACCACTGACTCAGGCAGTGCATTCCACGCACCAACCACTCTCTGAGTAAAAATCCTCTAATATCCACCTTGAACTTCCCACCCCTTACCTTAAAGCCATGTCCTCTTGTATTGAACAGTGGTGCCCTGGGGAAGAGGTGCTGGCTATCCAGTCTATCTATTGCTCTTATTATCTTGTACACCTCTATCATGTCTTCTCTCATCCTCCTTCTCTCCAAAGAGTAAAGCCCTAGCTCCCTTAATCTCTCATCATAATCCATACTCTCTAAACCAGACAGCATCGTGGTAAATCTCCTCTGTACCCCTTCCAATGCTTCCACATCCCTCCTATAGTGAGGCGACCAGAACTGGACACAGTACTCCAAGTGTGGCCTAACCAGGGTTTTATAGAGCTGCATCATTATATCGCGACTCTTAAACTCTATCCCTTGACTTAAGAAAGCTAACAGCCCATAAGCTTTCTTAACTATCCTATCCACCTGTGAGGCAACTTTCAGGGATCTGTGGACATGTACCCCCACATCCCTCTGCTCCTCCACACTACCAAGTATCCTGCCATTTACTTTGTACTCTGCCTTGGAGTTTGTCCTTCCAAAGTGTACCACCTCACACTTCTCCGGGTTGAACTCCATCTGCCACTTCTGCATCCTATCAATGTCTCTCTGCAATCTTCGACAATCCTCTACACTATCTACAACACCACCAACCTTTGTGTCGTCTGCAAACTTGCCAACCCACCCTTCTACCCCCACATCCAGATCGTTAATAAAAATCACGAAAAGTAGAGGTCCCAGAGCAGACCCTTGTGGGACATCACTCACAATCCTCCAATCTGAATGTACTCCCTCCACCACCACCCTCTGCCTTCTGCAGGCAAGCCAATTCGAAATCCACCTGGCCAAACTTTCCTGGATCCCATGCCTTCTGACTTACTGAATAAGCCTACCGTGTGGAACCTTGTCAAATGCCTTACTAAAATCCATATAGATCACATCCACTGCACTACCCTCATCGATATGCCTGGTCACCTCTTCAAAGAACTCTTATCAGGCTTGTTAGACACGCTCTGCCCTTCACAAAGCCATGCTGACTGTCCCTGATCAGACCATGATTCTCTAAATGCCCATAGATCCTATCTCTAAGAATCTTTTCCAACAGCTTTCCCACCACAGACGTAAGGCTCACTGGTCTATAAGTACCTGGACTATCCCTACTACCTTTTTTGAACAAGGGGACAATATTCGCCTCCCTCCAATCCTCCGGTACCATTCCCGTGGACAACGAGGACATGAAGATCCTAGCCAGAGGCTCAGCAATCTCTTTCCTCGCCTCGTGGAGCAGCCTGGGGACTTATCTGTCCTAATGTATTTTAACACCTCCAACACCTCCTCTCTCTTAATATCAACATGCTCCAGAACATCAACTTCACTCACCATCATCAAGTTCCCTCTCATTGGTGAATACCGAAGGGAAGTATTCATTGAGGACCTCGCTCACTTACACAGCCTCCAGGCACATCTTCCCACCTTTATCCCTAATCGGTCCTACCTTCACTCCTGTCATCCTTTTTTTCTTCACATAATTGAAGAATGCCTTGGGGTTTTCCTTTACCCTACTCGCCAAGGCATTTTCATGCCCCCTTCTTGCTCTTCTCATCCCCTTCTTAAGCTCCTTTCTTGCTTCCCTATATTCCTCAATAGACCCATCTGATCCTTGCTTCCTCAACCTCATGTATGCTGCCTTCTTCCACCTGACTAGATTTTCCACCTCACTTGTCACCCATGGTTCCTTCACCCTACCATTCTTTATCTTCCTCACTGGGACAAATTTATCCCTAACATCCTGCAAGAGATCTCTAAACATCGACCACATGTCCATAGTACATTTCCTTGCAAAAGCATCATCCCAATTCACACCCGCAAGTTCTAGCCTTATAGCCTCATAATTTGCCCTTCTCCAACTAAAAACTTTCCTCTCTGATTCTATCCTTTTCCATGATAATGCCAAGGGCCAGGGAGCGGTGGTCACTGTCCCCCAGATGCTCACCCACTGAGAGATCTGTGACCTGACCCGCTTCATTACCTAGTACTAGATAATGGACAATAGGTGCAGGAGTAGACCATTTGGCCCTTCTAGCCAGCACAACCATTCACTGTGATCATGGCTGATCATCCACTATCAGTATCCAGTTCCTGCCTTATCCCCATAACCTTTGATTCCGCTCTCTTTAAGAGCTCTATCCATCTCTTTCTTGAAAGCATCCAGAGGCTTGGCCTCCACAACCTTCTGGGGCAGAGCATTCCATATATCCACCACTCTCTGGGTGAAAAAGTTTTTCCTCAACTCCGTTCTAAATGGCCTACCCCTAATTCTTATACTGTGGCCTCTGGTTCTGGACTCACCCATCAGTGGGAACATGCTTCCTGCCTGCAGCGTGTCCAATCCCTTAATAATCTTACATGTTTCAATAAGATCCCCTCTCAGCCTTCTAAATTCCAGAGTATACCACCCCAGTCGCTCCAATCTTTCGACATATGACAGTCCCGCCAGCCCAGGAATTAACCTTGTGAACCTACGCTGCACTCCCTCAATAGCAAGAATGTCCTTCCTCAAATTTGGAGACCAAAACTGCACACAGTACTACAGGAGTGGTCTCACCAGGGCCCTGTACAGCTGCAGAAGGACCTCTTTGCTCTTATACTCAATTCCCCTTGTTATGAAGGCCAGCATGCCATTAGCTTTCTTCACTGCCTGCTGTACTTGCATGCTTGCTTTCAGTGACTGATGTACAAGAACACCTGGATCTCATTGTGCTTCCCCTCTTCCTAACTTGACTCCATTTAGATAATAATCTGCTTTCCCGTTCTTACCACCAAAGTGGATAACCTCACGTTTATCCACATTAAACTGCATCTGCCATGCAGCTGCCCACTCACCCAGCCTGTCCAAGTCACCCTGCATTTTCATAACATCCTCCTCACATTTCACACTGCCACCCAGCTTTGAGTCATCAGCAAATTTGCTAATGTTACTTTTAATTCCCTCATCTAAATCTAAATCTAAAATGGCATTCCCCCTAGTCAGCCTGTCCACATATTGTGACAAGAATCTGTCCTGGATACACTTAACAAACTCCGCCCCATCTAAACCCTTGGAACTAATCAGAGGCCAATCAATATTAGGGAAGTTAAGTCACCCATGATAACAACCCTGTTATTTTTGCACCTTTCCAAAATCTGCCTCCCAATCTGCTCCTCTGTATCTCTGCTGCCACCAGGACGCCTATAGAATACCCCCTCTCTAACTGTCACCCAACGACCTGCTTCCGACAGCCTAGGTGTGACTACCTCCCTGTAGCTCTCATCTATGACTGCCTTATTCTCCCTTATGAGTCGAAGGTCATCCAGCTGCTGCTCCAGATTCCTTACATGGTCTTCCAGATCGCCCAGCCGTATGCACTTCTGGCAGATGTGACTCTGTGGGAGAGGGGCGTTCCCCCAAGACTGCCACATCTCACATGAGAGGCACATCACCGTCTCAGTAGACATTGTAAAGACTAACTGAGAGCAAGCTTGTCCTCCGCCTCTTCTCGTCGAAGCCTCTCGGGTCAAAGCCTCAAAGCTCCACTGCTTCACTGACCCACTCACTCACTGGCCGCTTTCGAAGCTTGAAAGCTTGTTGCAGGACTGGACCAGCTAAAAAAAAAAAGGGCTGAAAAATGGCAGATGGAATTTAATGCAGATAAGTGTGAGGTGTTGCAATTTGGAAGAACAAACGAAGGTGGGACACACACGAGGAACAGTAGGGCATTGAGAGTGGTGGAACAGAGAGATCTGGGAATACAGATCGACAATTCTTTGAAAGTGGCATTAAAGGTTAGATAGGATCATGAAGAGAGCCTTTGGCACATTGGCCTTCATAAATCAGAGTATTGAGTACAGGAGTTAGGGTGTTATGTTGAAGTTATGTAAGTCGTTGGGGAGGCCTAATTTAGAGTATTGTGGACAGTTGCGGTCACCTACTTACACGATAGGTGTTAATAAGATTGAAAGAGTACAGAGAAAATTTACAAGGACATTTGCTGGTTTTGAAGACTTGAGTTTCGGGAAACATCTTTAACCACTATTTTCTGTTTAGTCTGTGATACTATGATCTTGGCTCAGGATGGACTCAAAGATGTATTTACCTCCACCATTTTTCAAAATGATTTTGGAGTGAGATGCATTCAAAGGTTTCTCTATCTGCTTGCCTCTCTCCCTTGATCTGGTGGTCACCCATTCCTCCTTTATCTTTCTTTAAGGTGACCACCTACAAAAACCTGCTATTCGTGTAGATTTCAGCCTTGTGGTTCAATTGACACTTGTCCAAAATTCTCTCCTCAAGCTAGCAAAACTGGAAGCATATGTTGTCATCTTAGTTCCCGAGTGCTGCAAGCTGTACAACTTTCTTAATTTGGAAAGTATTTTACTTAAAAGTACCTGGGCTGTAAACCTACCTGACTAACATCAATTTCACACTAACTAAAGGTCTGAGAGATAACTGAGAGAAGCCACGACCCTCCTCCTTTCATACACAAAAGTCTATAGTCTCAGACCCCTGCACTTTCCAAAATTCTCTGTGGGAAAACCAACCTGTCTGCTGGGAAAAATGTGTTTGTAGTGTTTGTGGAAATTTTGAAGTTGTTGTTAGTTACATGGAAGAATGTTGAAAGTTACATAGTGAAATGCTGATATTATCTTGCAAAATCTTTTTTACGTTCAATCGAAGATTTTACTTCCTTGTAACTCGCTATATATATCGTTTTGGTTTATTATTGCCACATGTATCAAAGTTAAGAGCTTAAAAAGTTCAAAGTACATTTATTATCAAAGTATGTCCACATTGTACAACCTTGAGATTCCTCTCCTTACAGGCAAAACAAAGAAACCCGATGGAACCCATTTAAAAAAAAGACCATCAGACATCCAAGTGCAGAAAAAGAGCAAATTGTGCAAACAATAGAAGTAAGCAAATAACATTCAGAACTGAAGTTCATGAAAGTGAGTTCATAGTCACGAAGCCAGTCATCACTGCAGCCGATCCAGGAACCCATTAGTTGCAGGCTGCAGCTACGGTTCAGTGCAGAGACAAGTAAACCTTGCGGAGCAGCGAGCTGAACCAGCCCGCCCCTTGCCTCCAGCCCGGATACCCTGACCTTTTCAATCTGGCTCAGCGCTTAAATCAGCCAAACCTCGGGTCAGTCTTTGTTCTCAGACTCACACACTCACTTTGATACACTCAAGGGCTTGGACCCTGCCACCTCAATTCAGCCCATCACCAATCTTTCCAATTCGACCCAACGCTTAAGTTGGTCAAACCTCGGGTCCTTTCATGCTCTCGGGTCCAGACCCGGGCCCCGCCATTTTGACTCTGCCTCACCTTGGTTCTGCCACTCAAATCACCTCCAAGTTCGTTCCAGCAATGGCCAAATCTTGGCTCATTCCCTGCTCTCGAGCCCAGGCCCTATCACCTTGATTCAGCCTGTACATGCTATGCCATGCCACGCCACAACTGTCCTGCACCTAGAAGACTTTACTCTGCAAAAATGCCAAGTCGTGTAGGCGGTTCAAAAGCTTGATTCGGAAAGGGAAGTTGCAGGCTATTGATCGCCATGATCGTGTCCGAACAACGTGTAATTAATGCAGGAATTTATAGTTACGTTTGTTTTGTTTGCTATCAGCTCATCGTTGCTGTGATTCACCGGCACCATCTTAAACTGGAAGAAGAATACAATGAAAAGCTTATTTTGCATACTGTTTAAACAGATCAAATCATAACACTGTGGATTGAGGTAGAAATCAGGTATAACAATAACAATGCAGAATACAGTGTAACAGCTGCAGAGGAGGTGTAGTACAGGTAAACAATATGGTGCAAGATAGCGAGGTAGATTGTGAGGCCAAGAGTCCATCATATCCTACAAGACGTCTATTGAAGAGTCTCAACAGTGGGGTAGAAACTGCCCTTGGGGCTAGTGATAAATGCTTTCAGGCTTTTAGATCTTTTGCCCGATGGGAGAAGGGAAAAGAGAGAATCTGGGGTGGGTGGAATCTGATTATGCTGGTTCATTTACTGAGGCAGCAAGTACAAGCAGAGTTCATGGAGGGGAGGCTGGTTCCTGTAATGTGCTGAGCTGTGTCCACATTTCTCTGCAGTTTCTTGCAGTCATGTGCAGAATAGTTGCTATACCTAGCCATTATACATTATGCTCTCGATGAAGTACCGATTAAAAATTGGTAAGAGTCAACGGAGGCATGCCACGTTTCTTTAGCGTCCTGAGGAAGTAAAGGCATTGGTGAGCTTTTTTTGGCTGTGACAGTAACTTGATGCAGTTATTTGATAGAGAAGAAAGCCATGAAAACGATAATATCCTTTAAGGTTGTATCTGCAGTTGTTTACACCTGTGTCAGGTCAATTATTGAATGAAGCACCAGAGTACATTTGGTGAAAAGTCTGAAATCACCTAGGTTACGCATGAAACTTCTCAGACTTGCTGGCTTTTCAGCATGTATACCACTCTCAACATGTATAGGAATTAGAGTAACAACCATTCAATTTATTACAATCTTAATCCAGAATGCCTGCACTCTGTTGCTGAACTCTGCAAGGAGCTTCCCCTGCCTGCATTAATTTTGATAAGTAATTTGTCAATATTTTTCATTCTGAGTCTTATTATTTATCTACTTTTATTATTTTATTATTTACAGGTATAGTAAGAGTAAAAGGATTGTAAGGGATAAAATTGGTCCTCTTGAAGATCAGAGTGGTTGGCTATGTGCAGAACCAAAAGAAGTGGGGGAGATCTTAAATGGTTTTTTTGCGTCTGTATTTACTAAGGAAACTGGCATGAAGTCTATGGAATTAAGGGAAACAAGTAGTGAGATCATAGAAACTGTATAGATTGAAAAGGAAGAGGTGCTTGCTATCTTGAGGCAAATTAAAGTGGATAAATCCCCAGGACCTGACAGGGTATTCCCTCAGACCTTGAAGGAGACTAGTGTTGAAATTGCAGGGGCTCTGGCAGATATATTTAAAACGTCGGTGTCTACAGGTGAGGTGCCGGAGGATTGGAGAATGGCTCATGTTGTTCCGTTGTTTAAAAAAGGATCGAAAAGTAATCCGGGAAATTATAGGCCGGTTAGTTTGACGTCGGTAGTGGGTAAGTTATTGGAGGGAGTACTAAGAGACAGAATCTACAAGCATTTGGATAGACAGGGACTTATTAGGGAGAGTCAACATGGCTTTGTGCGTGATAGGTCATGTTTGACCAATCTATTGGAGTTTTTCGAGGAGGTTACTAGGAAAGTGGATGAAGGGAAGACAGTGGATGTTGTCTACATGGACTTCAGTAAGGCCTTTTACAGGGTCCCGCATGGGAGGTTATTTAGGAAAATTCAGTCGCTTGGTTTACATGGAGAGGTGGTAAATTGGATTAGACATTGGCTCAATGGAAGAAGCCAAAGAGTGGTAGTAGAGAATTGCTTCTCAGAGTGGAGGCCTGTGACTAGTGCTGTGCCACAGGGATCAGTGCTGGGTCCATTGTTATTTATCATCTATATCAATGATCTGGATGATAATGTGGTAAATTGGATCAGCAAATTTGCTGATGATACAAAGATTGGAGGTGTAGTGGACAGTGAGGAAGGTTTTCAAAGCTTGCAGAGGGACTTGGACCAGCTGGAAAAATGGGCTGAAAGATGGCAAATGGAGTTTAATACAGACAAGTGTGAGGTATTTCACTTTGGAAGGACAAACCAAGGTAGAACATACAGGGTTAATGGTAAAGCAGTGAGGAGTGCAGTAGAACAGGAGGATCTGGGAATACAGATACAAAATCCCCTAAAAGTGACGTCACAGGTAGATAGGGTCGTAAAGAGAGCTTTTGGTACATTGGCCTTTATTAATCAAAGTATTGAGTATAAGAGCTGGAATGTTACGATGAGGTTGTATAAGGCATTGGTGAGGCCGAATCTGGAGTATTGTGTTCAGTTTTGGTCACCAAATTACAGGAAGGATATAAATAAGGTTGAAAGAGTGCAGAGAAGGTTTACAAGGATGTTGCCGGGACTTGAGAAACTCAGTTACAGAGAAAGGTTGAATAGGTTAGGACTTTATTCCCTGGAGCGTAGAAGAATGAGGGAAGATTTGATAGAGGTATATAAAATTATGATGGGTATAGATAGAGTGAATGCAAGCAGGCTTTTTCCACTGAGGCAAGGGGAGAAAAAAACCAGAGGACATGGATTAAGGGTGAAGGGGGGAAAGTTTAAAGGGAACATTAGTGGGGGCTTCTTCACACAGAGAGTGGTGGGAGTGTGGAATGAGCTGCCAGATGAGGTGGTAAATGTGGGTTCTTTTTTAACATTTTAGAATAAATTGGACAGATACGTGGATGGGAGGTTTATGGAGGGATATGGTCCGTGTGCAGGTCAGTGGGACTAGGCAGAAAATGGTTCGGCACAGCCGAGAAGGGCCAAAAGGCCTGTTTCTGTGCTGTAGTTTTTCTATGGTTTCTATCTCTGCCTGTACATTGGACCCAATTGCCACAATTGTAGTTTGAGCCCCAAGAAAGACTCCCCATTAAGATTGACACTTGAATGAACATACCTGACATCTGTTGCCCACAATAGACTATAGTTGGACTTTGCTGTGCCACGATGCCTCATTGGTGTTTAAACTTAATCAGGAAGAAATGTGCTCAATTTGTCCACCAGCATGGGTACCATCAAGTTATTTTTCTCACTGCTATTAACTTCCAGTGTTGAATTCATTTCAAGTTGTGTTGTTATCCCTTTGGAGCAGTTGGTTACTGTCTGATAGAATGAGGTTTACATTACTTACTTTACTTTATTGTCGCCAAACAATTGATACGAGAGCGTACAATCATCACAGCGATATTTGATCCTGCACTTCACGCTCCCTGGAGTACAAATCAATAATAAATATTAAAAATTTAAATTATAAATCATAAATAGAAAAGGGAAAGTAAGGTTTGTGCAAAAAAACCTAGAGGCAGGTCCGGATATTTGGAGGGTACATCCCAGATCCGGGTCAGGATCCGTTCAGCAGTCTTATCACAGTTGGAAAGAAGCTGTTCCCAAATCTGGCCGTATGAGTCTTCAAGCTCCTGATCCTTCTCCTGGAGGGAAGAGGGACGAAAGGTGTGTTGGCTGGGTGGGTCGTGTCCTTGATTATCCTGGCAGCACTGCTCCAACATCGTGCGGTGTAAAGTGAGTCCAAGGACGGAAAGTTGGTTTGTGTGATGTTCACGATCTTCTGCAGTTTCTTTCGGTCTTGGACAGGACAACTTCCATACCAGGTTGTGATGCACCCTCGAAGAATGCTGTTTACGGTGCATCTATAAAAGTTAGTGAGGGTTTTAGGGGACAGGCCAAATTACCCAAGGACATTGATATGAGTCTTGTTCCGCTAAGCAGTCCAGAAACATTAACATGTCCTTTAGATGACAAAAGCATTAAGAAAAATTGTGACAAGTAGACCGGACAGAAGTATTAAAGTATTTTGGAGTTTCACCTGAAAATTACAAGCTCCAATAATGAAGAATTTGCATTACAGCTGACTTATGAATTCACAAAGAGTATCCTTTGAGGCTTCATAACCATGTGTTTCACGTACAATCATATATACAACTCATTTGGTGATAACTTGAAACCATTACGAAATACTCCACGTGTAAAACCAGTGCCATTGTGTTAACTTCATTTCTTCCATCAATATACTTTCGAACGAGCATCTGGGGCAACTCATCTTGGTACTTCAGGTTGCAGTCTGGAATTGATTATTGTTTGATTATTCTTTTGTGTCCTCGAAAGGTTATTGCCCAGTTTCTACCAGTGATGATGCTGTTGGTCTCATGATTTTAGGTGTCACTTTTTTGCTATGGTTGCTGAAATTGAAGATGGAGGAGAGGGAATGTGAATAACTGTTAATTTATTATGTGGCATTTTGTGAGTGAAACCCTGCCTTAAGGATTTAATTGAGGTAACTGAGAAGATTGAAAGTTGGGCTGTAGATGTTGTCTGATTAGGAACTTTGGAATATTATATGAAGTTCTGATCACCACACTGTACGAAGGATGTAGTTGTGCTGGAGAGAATGTAGGGGAAATTAACCAGGATGTTGCCTGGAGGGCTTCAGCAGTGGGGAGAGAGTGGACAGCTGAGCTATATTTTCTGAGTGAAGGACACTGACCAGACATAAGTACATATATACACTGCCTCCCTTACATCTTTATCACCCAAAATCTAATTAGGTGAGGGTGTAGTCTCAATAGTAAGAATAAGACGTTGTCTATTCTTGATACCACGATCTCTGTGCTTAGATGAATGTAGCTTACTTTCCAAAAAAAGGTGGAAATGAAAACCTGTAGGATAATTTTTATGCATTAAATAGAGTGTCATTTTTACCACAGCTTTCTGATTGTTTCTGCAAATTCATTAGTCTTGATAACCTCTTGATATGTGCCAGGTTCACTTTGAGTCAGTGTTAACAAACTTACTTTTTTCTTCGACATTTCCAAAACTGTAGAATTTCAAATGCCATTGATTTAATAAATTCAGTGACGCACCTTGTTTAGAAGCGTTGATGTATGGAAATTTATAGGTAATATATGCAACAAAATCATGGTGCAAAAGAAACCAAGGGAATTGTGTTTAACATTGCAGAAGTAATTTGTGTATGTTGTGAAATCAAAGGTCTCCAGCATGCAACCCTAAGGTAACTGAGTTTGACTCGTCTTCTGTCTTGTAGTTCTTTCAACACCTCACCCAACAGATGATGCAGATGTTTATTTTGAGACACCTGCAGATGCAAATGAACACACACGTTTCGCAAAGGCTAAACAGCAATTGGAGGTCCGACACCGTGATCGTATGGATAAGGTAATGGTATACATACTGTATACTCTGTAGCTGCTGTTGGTGGCCTATCCCTCAGTAGGGGTGATGGGCTTAACTAACACATATTGTAAAATCACTTTTTTCACTTTTGAAGGGAAATTCATCCGTGAACCTGAGACTGAAAATCTTGTAATTACCACTTCCTGTTGTTTCAAACAAATATGATACCATGGCAGTATGCTGCAGCTGACTTCATTTCAGTTAAATTTTCCATAAACAATGCTCTAAATAATTGGGAGTTGATAACTTGGGAATTACACTTAATCTTCAAGCAAAATTACAGAACAGAGACCCCAGATGGCCTCTGATGACATTTAAAATAGGTATCCAGGTTGATTATATCTGTGTCTGCTTCTGCAATGTTCAAAATCTGTGACAATACTTGTAGCATAACTTTTAATGTGAAGCCCTGACCCCTGAGCTGCAGTGGACAGACTTGTTTAGAGAGATACAGTGTGAAACAAGCCCTTCCGGCTCAGTGAGCCACACCGCCCGGCAACCCACCCATTTAACCCGAGTCTAATCACAGGATAATTTGCAATGACCGAGTAATCTACCAACTGTTAGGTTTTAGTTGGACACGTGGCCAAGTGGTTAAAGCGTTCTAAAGGTGGCTAGTTCGGGCCTCAGCTGTGGCAGTGTGTTTGTGTCCTTGAGCAAGGCACTTAACCACACATTGCTCTAGTGTCTGTGCGAGGAGTGGCGTCCCACACAGACTTCCAATCTGCGCCTTGTAAGGCATGAAAATGCCTGATGCAGGCCTCTCGTGGTCTGAGTCGATGTTCCCTCCCTCCTCTGTTACGTTTTTGGAATGTGGAAGGAAACAAGAGCACCTGGGGGATACCCACATGCTTCAGGGGAAGGAGGCACAAACTTCTCACACATGGTGTTGGAATTGAACTCCGATGTCCCGAGCTGTAGCTCAGTTACAGATTGGCATGTATGATGTAGGTATTACTGAATCACGCCTGAAAGCGGATTATAGCTGGGAGCTTAATATCCAAGGATACACATTATATTGAAAGGACAAGAAGGAAGGCAAAAGGGGTGGCATTGCTCTGTTGGTAAAAAATGAAATCAAATCATTAGAAAGAGATGACATAGGGTCAGAAGGTGTTGAATCGCTGTGGATAGAGCTAAGGAACTGCAAGGGTAAGAAGACCCTAATGGGAATTGTAGACAGACCCTCAAACAGTAGTAGGGATGTGGTCTACAAGTTATAATGGGAGATAGAAAATGCATGCCAAAAGGGCAGTGTTACAATAGTCATAGGGGATTTCAATATGCAGGTAAATTGGGAAAATTAGATTGATGCTGGATTCCAAGAGAGGGAATTTCTAGAATGCCTACGAGGTGGCTTTTTAAAGCAGCTCGTGGTTGATCCCACTAGGGGATCAGCTATTCAGGACTGGGTGTTATGCAATGAACCGGAATTGATTAGAGAGCTTCAGGTAAAGGAGCCCTTGGGGAAAAGTGATCATAATATGATCAAATTAACCCTGAAATTTGAGGAGAAGCTAAAGTCAGATGTATCAGTATTACAGTGGAGTAAAAGGAATTACAGAGGCATGAGAGAGGAGTTGGTTGGGAAAGAACAATGGCAGGGATGATGGCAGAGTCGCAATGGCTGGAATTTCTGGAAGTAATTTGGAAGACACTGGATGTATACACCCAAAGAGGAAGTATCCTAAAGGCAAGATGACACAATCATGGCTAACAAGAGAAGTCAAAGCCAACATAAAAGCTGAAGAGAGGGCATATAATGGAGCAAAAATTAGTGGGAAGTTAGAGGATTGGGAAGCTTTTAAATACCAACAGAAGGCAACCAAAAATAGTCATTAAGAAGGAAAAGATGGAATAAGAAACTAGCTGGCCAATAATAAAGAGGATACCAGAAGTTTCTCCAGATACATGAAGTGTAAAAGAGTTGTGAGAGTGGATATCAGACCGCTGGAAAACGATGCTGGAGAGGTAATTATGGGGTCAAAGAAATCATGGATGAACTGAATAAATATTTTGCATCATTCTTCATTGTTGAAGACACTAGCAGAATGGTGAAAGTTCTTGGTGTCAGGAGTCATGAGGTCTGTGAAGTTACCATTACTAGAGAGAGGGTTCTTAGGGAAACTGAAAGGTCTGAAGGTGGGTAAGTCAACTGGACCAGATGGTGTACAACGCAGAGTTCTGAAAGCGGTGGCTGAAGAGATTGTTGGAGGCATTGGTAATGATCTTTCAAAAATCACTAGATTCTGGAATGTTTCCAGAAGACTGGAAAATCTCAACTATCACTCCACTCTTCAAGAAATCTCCCTCCCCCAACTTAGACAGATTAGGAGAATGGGCAAAGAAGTGGCAGATGGAATACAGTATCAAGAAGTTTATGGTAATGCACTTTGTAGAACAAATAAAAGGGCAAGCTGTTCTCTAAACCAGGGGAAAATTCAAAAATTAGAGGTGCAAAGGGACTTGGGAGTCCTTCTGCAGGATTCCCTAAAGGTTAATTTGCAGGTTGAGTCTGTGGTGAGAAAGGCAAATGGAATGTTAAGAATGAATGTGGAGAGGACATTTCTTCTGGTGGGGGACCACAGGACACGGCCTTAGAATAGAGAGGTGTCCTTTTAGAACAGAGATGAGGAGGAATTTCTTTAGCCAGGTTGTGGTGAATCTGTGGAATTTATTGTGCAGGTGGCTGTGGAGGCCAGGTCGTAGGGTATATGTAAGGCGGAGGTTGATAGGTTCTTGATTGGTCAGGGTATGAAGGGCTGAGGAGAAGACAGGAGATTTGGGTTGAGAGGGAAAATTGGATCAGCCACGATGAAATGGTGGAGCAGACTTGATGGGCCAAATGGCCTATTTCTGCTCCTATATTTTATGGTCTAATGGTCTTGTTTCTAAGGCTTCTGATAGTCTGTTGACAGTTTTCTGTCCAATTCTGTGCAGTGTGTTACAAGAAAGAAAGAAGGCCACTGGAGTGTGCAAAACAGATTTTCCAGATTGTTACTCGGGATGAGAGACTAAAGCTGAACAGACAGACTGTGAAAAATTAAGGTTATAAGTGCAAGAGATTCTGGAAATCCAGAGCAACACCCTTTGAGGGGTTGACAGGGGTTCTAATCGAGGCATTTAGAGTCTCTGTTGTCAAAAAACGGTTGCTATTGACAGAAAGTTCAACATTTTATGCACTTAAGTTATTACAATTGGGGAATGTACTGCCAAAAATAAGTTTTGAAAACAGGTTTGTTTATAGTGTTCAAGAGGGGAGTGGATAAATACTTGAACTGGCCACATGGCCTCTTCCCATGATGTATCTTTCAGATTTTTTTTGTAATCAGCAAGACATAAGTCTCAGCTACCTGGATGAATGCAGCTTCTAAACCACAAGAAGTAACAAACATTCACTGCCTCCACCACTGGTGCAATATAGCTGTAGTATGTAACATCTGTAGGATACATTGCACTAACTCAGCAGCACTCCAAAGCCAGCAGCCCTCATTGCCTGGAGGGAGAATCTTGTATTTCCAAACTACCTTTAAGAATCATGCTATCCTGACACAAAAATAATATTATTGGTTCTTTATCTGGGTTGAATTAAAATTATGATAGTGCCTATCCCAAAATATTGTGGGAATACATTTATTACAGAGGAAACAACTTGCCATAACTATCTTGAACGTAGTCTGGCTTTCATATTGATCACTGAAGGAGATTTTGAAATAATTAATTTGGATGACTGAATTTTTTTGTATACTCTTGATGGGCAAGTTACTTTGAATTTCCTTTACTCCCAAAACTAGGTTAGAGAACAGTGGGAAGAAGCAGAGCGGAAAGCAAGGAATCTGCCAAAGGCTCAGAGACAGATGTTGGTTCAGGTATGAATGCGTGAACTTTGTTAGAAGCTTGGGTTCATGTTCTGTTTTTGTTTGTGTGGAAGTTGAGATAATTTACAATTCTACCAATCTCCTTGGAAGTATTTGGCACACTGCTTACATTTTACTTCATACTCCCATGTTGTTCTTCCTCTCCAAAATAAGAATTTCTGTGAGTCCATCATATCATTTTAAATGAGAGTTTTGTGTTTGTGAATTTCAGGGAGTTATGTTTTGATTATTGCAACTTTGAATGTTGACTTGGGCCAATTTATCAAAAGTGATGCTCTTCAGTGTTCATCACACATCCCCACTTGGATGGAGGAAATTTCAATGATTAAGCAGGTTAATTCTTCGGGAACTTAACGTGATGAAAGCTAAAAGATTGTTTAAGGGGTTCTCATTTAAGACAGACATGAGGATAATTTTTCTCCAAAAGATGAGTATCTTTGGAATTGTTTGCACAGAAAAGTGCCGAGACTGATTCCTTGGATATATTTGAAGCTGACTTAGGTTTTTAATCAGTAAGGGAATTGAGTATTACAGAGTTAGGGTAGGAAAGTGGTCATGCAAAGTTGGATTGGCCATGGTCTTATTGAATGGTAGAATAGTCTTGTGGCCCCAAATGGCCCCCTCCCTGTTCTTAGTTCTTATTTTCTTGTGGAACCTTGGACAATGCCTTGAGAAATGCTAGCAGAATTGTTCTGGGGCTGTGTCCCCAACAACCACGACTTTCACCATCTTCCTTGTTGCTGGTTATGACTCGTTCATGAAGAGTTTTTGTTTATTCCCATCAATTTCATTTGTATTGGCTATATGATTGGTATTTAGTGAAATGTTGGATTGTCTGAGCTCATCTTTAGCAAACTGCTTCTGCTGTTTAGAATGCATTTATTAGCTTAACCATATTATCAACTCATTTTTAGGTACTTTTTGCCTGCTGCTTTGTGGCCTTCTATACTTCTGTTCAATGGTCTTTTTAGAGTAAGGGATAAGCTGGATCGTAAGGATAGATTGTAGTAATGTGCTACCACTGTGGATTAAAGTATCTCACTGATTCACAACTTTTGGTGAAGAGGTTCAATGAAAAACTTTACTTTGATTGTTGGTTCTCTTACTATCTAGCAGAGGTAGTGTCTAAGGAATTACTAGATTTCTTCAGGCCTTCAGCATCTTAACGAGTAATAGCATCTTTTAGAAGTGGTGTTCAGTCTGAACTGAGCTAATTAATACTTAACCTAAAACAATGTGACTTCATGCAATCAGTACTCCCAAGTCCACTCTGTGCCAGCTGCAAGAGCAGTTGATGCTCCTGTTCAACACATTAGCTGAAACTCTGAACCTCTAACTATGCAGCAGTTTCTCATAAATGCATTTGGCATATTAGCGTGGATCGATGGTTTAACCTGTCAAGTCACTTTCAAATCCAATTATTTATGATTCTGAACTGTAGCTGCTGCCACTGAGTTACAGGTTATGTGGTCATTTAATTATTAAAATATCAATGAGAGATGGTGATTGTGCCCCTTCTCCCATGGATATGTTCTACCTACTTTTGGGTTTGTATTGAATGTTTGTGCCTGAATATTTTGTGTGGAGGTGATTAGCTCTTTGGTAAGGGGATGCGCTCTGCAGTATGGTGATTACCCCTTTTTACTCAGCATTTCCAGAACATGGTTGCAGCTGTGGAGGAAGAAGCAGCCACCGAGAAGCTACAGTTGGTTGAAACTCATCTTGCTCGTGTTGAGGCTCTGCTGAATGATCGTAGACGTATTGCTTTAGAGAATTATCTATCTGCACTGCAGACAGATCCACCACGAGTGAGTACTGATTGTTCTGAATCCTAATGGAACTTGGAAGATGAATCAGAATCAGGTTTATCATCACCGGCATGTGACGTGAAATTTGTTAACTTAGCAGCAGCAGTTCAATGCAATACATAATCTAGCAGAGAAAAAAACATAATAAAATAAAAAGTAATAATAAATAAACAAGTAAGTCAATTACATATATTGAACAGATTTTAAAAAATGCAAAAACAGAAATACTGTATATTCAAAAAAAAAGTGAAGTAATGTCCAAAGATTCAGTGTCCATTTAGGAATCGGATGGCAGAGGGGAAGAAGCTGTTCCTGAATCACTGAGTGTGTGCCTTCAAGCTTCTGTATCTCCTACCTGATGGTAACAGTGAGAAAAGGGCATGCCCTGGGTGCTGGAGGTCCTTAATAATGAACGCTGCCTTTCTGAGACACCGCTCCCTGAAGATGTCCTGGGTACTTTGTAACTTTGTAGGCTAGTACGTGCCCAAGATGGAGCAGACTAGATTTACAACCTTCTGCAGCTGCTTTCAGTCCTGTGCAGTAGCCCCTCCATACCAGACAGTGATGCAGCCTGTCAGAATGCTCTCCACGGTACAACTATAGAAGTTTTTGAGTGTATTTGTTGACATGCCAAATCTCTTCAAACTCCTAATAAAGTATAACCGCTGCCTTGCCTTCTTTATGACTATATCAATACGTTGGGACCAGGTTAGATCCTCAGAGATCGTGACACCCAGGAACTTGAAACTGCTCAATCTCGCCACTTCTGATCCCTTTATGAGGATTGGTATGTGCTCCTTTGTCTTACTCTTCTGGAAGTCCACACTCAGCTCTTTCGTCTTACTGACATTGAGTGCCAGGTTGTTGCTGTGACACCACTCCAGTAGTTGCATTATCTCACTCCTGTACGCCCTCTCGTCACTACCTGAGATTCTACCAACAATGGTTGTATCGTCAGCAAATTTGT
The DNA here is from genome assembly GCF_963921235.1 of Mobula hypostoma. Taxonomy (NCBI): domain Eukaryota; kingdom Metazoa; phylum Chordata; class Chondrichthyes; order Myliobatiformes; family Myliobatidae; genus Mobula; species Mobula hypostoma. Next base: position 16,268,435 of record NC_086129.1, on the reverse strand, counting down.
AGATGGTATTTGAGCTATGCCTAGCCACACAGTCATGTGTATACAGGGAGTAGAGCACTGGGCTGAGCACACACTCCTGAGGTGCGCCAGTGATGATTGTCAGCGAAGTGGAGATGTTATCACCAATCCGCACAGATTGTGGTCTTCCGGTTAGGAAGTCAAGGATCCAATTGCAGAGGGAGGTACAGAGGACCAGATTCTGCAACTTCTCAATCAGGATTGTGGGAATGATGGTATTAAATGCTGAGCTATAGTCGATGATCAGATGAAGTGTTAGTATCAGCAATGACTCAATGTGCCTTCTTATCTTTCATTTAATAAAGCCGATTTTTTTTTGGCGTGAAGTTAATCAGTCAGGCTGTGTACCTGATTCATTACTAATTGTTTGACTATTAAAATTACAAGTTTGTAACATCTAAGGATTAACCATGAAAATATAATTTTACCTGTGTGCTTGTTTCCAGGTGAAGCAGTGCAGGTTACTTCAGGGGAATAATCATGGTTTCAGTTACTGTATTTTCACTGTTAATGCACACTATTTGAGTTTAATATTGGGGACATGGAGCTATTTCAGTTAGCAGATACTGTGTATAATAACCAGAACTCATTCCCGTCATTTGGCTTCAGTTAGATTACCAGACAGAAAATGTAAAATTTAATGCATTTTTAGTAGTATCATCCAGTTTTTAAATGTCCAAGGTATATAACGAGTCAAAGCATACAGACTTCAAACGTTATCTTCTATATTTTGTTTGGATGAAACTGTTTCCTGTTCACTGTGCTGTGTCAGATTACTGTATGTCTTCAATTTCAATTATGGTAAATCAATTGCACCAAGTCTTTTTTGTTACCATTTAGAATGTGTGCATTGTGTGTACCAAAAATTAGTAATACTAGACTTGGCATTCATCTTGCTTTCGTGTTGAATCCTGTCCACGGCAGTAGTCAATTCTCCAGTATCAAGCTGATTTATTTGGTTTGATTGTTGATTCTTATCCAGGGCACGTCAAGGAACTTTCACAATGCTTTTGTAAGTCACTCAGTCTTTTATGTTACTTTTGTACATAAAAATGTTTTGTCATTCTCTCACTCCTCTCTCTTCTCTCTTCTCCACTTTTTTTCCCACTTTCCCCATCCAGACATTTTTCTCTTAAAATGAAGACTTTCCTTTTCCCATGATTTGCCAAGTCCTTACCCCAAAATTTCTAGTTTATTAGCTTGATTCTACCAGCAATTCTTCCCCCTTCCACTTTCCAAATTTAAAATGAATTGACTCTCCCTGTCTTCATCCCACTTTCCCTGCACCTGTGTTGAGTTTTTTTTTTCTACTTGACCCTATTTTTTCTTTGGTTTCCAATATTTTCTTTAAAAACAGAAAGGATGCTGCAGGGCTGGTCCTGGAAGCAAATGCAACACAGGCTCTAAGGAAGCTTGTAAATGGGCATCAATGTGCAGAGAATGGAGGGATATGGCATTGTGTAGGCAGAAGGAATTAGTTTAGTTTGGCAGTTAATTACTATATAAATTCATGGTTTGAAGGGCCTGCACTGTACTGTACTGTTCTATGTTCAAAATTATTAAAGATGGACTCAGATTACATGAGTTATCTATAAAATTCTGCAGTATTTGAACAAAAAATTGGAAAAGAGAATTGAAAGTTCTCAGGAACTTCAAGAGCACTGCTTAAGAAATGCAAAGAGAGAGGGATTGGAAATCTAATATTTGATTAGACTTGGATATATCCATAGGTTCCAGCAACTGGAACTGTACTCTGGTAGTCTTTCAAGCAAAAAAAAACAAAGTACTAAAGGTACCATATGTTTATAATAGAAACAAAAGCTGCTGTAGCACTGGGTTAGAAACAGCATGTTTAAAGAGAAACATTTAGAGTTTGAGAATAATGGCCTTTCAGCAGAACTGGAAGAAATTGCAGATTTGACAGAAAATGAGAAACACTGATTGCCTGTTCTGATAGAAGAGCAGAGCTTCCTCAAGGTGGTCATTCCAGAAAGAAGAGGGTGATTGAATTGAAGTTTAAAGCAAAAGTAATATACTGGATCTAATTATGTGCTTATGACAGTATTGATACATGTTGAAATATTTCCAATGCAGCCTCACCGCATCCTGCAGGCCCTGAAACGTTATGTGCGTGCAGAGCAAAAGGATCGGCAGCATACTCTTCGTCATTACCAGCATGTGATGGCTGTGGACCCCGAGAAAGCAGCACAAATGAAATCCCAAGTGAGTGATACAGTTAAAATCTTCTGTTATCTAGCAGAGTTAGTAATCTTTCACTGTTCAATGTATGGCTTCACTTTGCGAAGTGTCTAAACATTTAACTCGATTAGTGCTGGCTCTGTAAATTTAGGTTGGTGTAGATCTTAAGTAGTTGATAATTCTTACAAAATAATTTAGTGAAAATAGTCATACTGTTGAAAGGATAAAAATCTGAAAGGCATGCAGACATCTGTGTTTGATGCCGTTGATTGAGGTAGGAATGTTACCAATGTGTAGCAAAACATTTAAACCTTTGTTTGTTAGGGAATTGGCATCGTGCTGAGTAGTGATATGAATGGGGAGTTGGACCTCACCCAATCAGTAAGCAGGAGTACGAGAAGATGCCGGAGGGATTCAACCTAATTATGTGGCTGAAGATTTAAAAAAGCAGCACTTTGCGGCAGTTTTCAGAGTTGGAAAGCACCCAAGCAGTGAACAGGATTCATTAGCAACAGTAAATAACAATAAGGCAGGGGCAAGCAGAGCAGCTATTTTGTGAGTGGGCCAGTGTTGGAGTGGCTTTGGCTCATCAGGCTTGGACAAAGTAAGGTTCTGGTAAATTTCTTCTTCTTTATTCTTCATTCCTTGTGTGTTAGGACACAGTATAGAGAGAATGCCACCAGAGGCTATATTTTGTTCTTTGTGTGAGATGTGGGAATTCTGGGAGACCTCCAGCTTTCCAGATATCCACATCTGCACCAGGTGCACCAAGCTACAGCTCCTGAGAGAACGTGTTAAGGAACTAGAGCTGCAGCTCGATGACCTTCAGTTCATATGGGAGACTGAGGAAGTGATAGATGGGAGCTATATGGAGATAGTCACCCCTAGATTGCAGGAGGCGTGTACTTGGGTAACTGTCAGGAGAGGGAAAGGGAAATGGACATCCAGTGCATAGTACCCCTGTGGCTATTCCCTTCAATATTAAGTATACCACTTTGGATACTGTTAAGGGGGACAACCTACCCAGATGGAGCCGCAGTGACTGGGTCTCAGGCACAGGGTCTGGTGCTGGGGCTCAGAAGAGAAGCGAGGTGAAGAGGACTGTAGTAGTGACAAGAGATTCCATAGAAGAATAGAGGCAAGATTCTGTGGATGTGATTGAGACATCCAGATGATATATTGGCTCTCAGGTACCAGGGTCAGGGATGTCTCAGATTGGGTCCACAGCATTCTCAATGATGAGGGTGAGCAGCCATAATTCTTGGTATATATTGGCACTAGTGACAAGGTTGGAAAGTTGAAGAGGTCCTGAAGAGAGATACTAGGGAGATAGGTATAAAAGCGGAAAAACAGGACCTCCAAGGTAGTAATCTCTGGATTGCTGCCTGTGCCACGTGCCAGTGAGTGTAATAATAGGATGATTTGGCAGGTGAATGCATGGCTGAGAAGCGGGTGCAGGGGTTCAGATTTCTGGATCAGTGGGATCTCTTCTGGGGGAGGTACGACCTGAACAAAGGGGATGGGTTACACCTGAACCCAAGGGAAACCAATATCCTTGTGGGCAGGTTTGCTCGAGTTATTTGGGAGGGCTTAAACTAATTTGGCAGGGAGATGGAAACCAGAGTGATCGGGCTGAGGATGGGGTAGTTGGCTGACAAATAGAAGTACTGTGTAGTGAAAATATTGGCAAGGAGAGGTTGATGACAATTGTGGTCAACAGGGTGAGCTGCAGTGTAAAAGGGGGACAAAGTCAAAAAGGGTGATGATTACAGAACTGAAGGTGTTATATTTGAATGCATACAGTGTACGGAATAAGGTAGATGAACATAGCACAGTTACAGATTGGCATGTATGAAATTTTGGGCATCACTGAATTGTGGCTGAAAAGATTATAGCTGGGAGCTTAACGTGCAAGGATACACATTGTATCAGAAGATAAGGCAAAGGTGGGTGGGGTGACTCTGTTGGTGAAAAATAAGATTAACTCAAATCATCAGAAAGTGGTGACATGGGATCAGAAGGTGTAGAGTCATTCTAGACAGAGTTAAGAAACTGGAAGCAGAAAAAGACTCTGATGGAAGTTATATACAGACCTCAAAGCAGCAAAGGTATGGTCTACAAATTACAATGGGAGATAGGGCAAGGTTATGAAGGTCATTGGGGATTTCAATTTGCAAGGAAATTGGGAAAATCAGGTTGGTGCTGTATCCTAAGAGGGGGAGTATGTAGAATGCTGACAAGATAGCCTTTTAGGGCAGTTTGTGGTTGAGCACACTTGGAAATTGGCTATTCTGCATTGGGTGTTGTGCAATGAACCAGAATTGATCAGAGTGCTTCAAGTAACAGAGAAGCCAGAGAGTGGTAGTAGAGGGTTGCCTCTCTGACTGGAGGCCTGTGACTAGTGGAGTGCTGCAGGAATCGGTGCTGGATCTGTTGTTGTCTATCATGTATATCAATGATCTGGATGATGTTAACTGAATCAGCAAATTTATGGATGACACCAAGAATGGGGTGTAGTGGACAGTGAGGAAGATGATCATGAGGGATCTGGACCAGCTGAGGGATCTGGACCAGCTGTACAAATGGGCTGAAAAATGGCAGATGGAATTTAATGCAGACAAGTGTGAGGTGTTGCATTTCGGTAAGACCAACCAGGGCAGGTCTTACACAGTAAGCAGTAGAGCACTGAGGGGTGTGGTAGGACAAAGGGATCTGGGAATACAGGTCTATAATTCATCGAAAGTAGCATCACAGGTTGATAAGGGTTGGAAATAAAGCTTTTAGCACATTTGCCTTCATAAATCAATGTACTGAGTACAGAAGATGGGATGTTACGTTGAAGTTGTGTAAGATGTTGGTGAGACCTAATTTGGAGTATTGTGTGCAGTTTTGGTCACCTACCTTCAGGAAAGATGTAAATAAGGTTGAAATAGTGCAGAGAAAATTTACAAAGTTGTTGCTGGGTCTGGAGGTCCTGAGTTATATGGAAATATTGAATAGGTTAGGACTTTATTCCTTGGAACGTAGAAGATTGAGAGGAGATTTGAGAGAGGGAAAACAAAAATTATGGGGGATGTAGACAGGGTAAAGCAAGCAAGTTTTTTCCTTAATGAGGTTGGGTGGGACTACACTTAGAGGTTCAGTGTGAAAGGTCAAAAGTTTAAGGGGAACATGAGGGGAAATGTCTTCACTAAGCAGGTCGTAGGAGTGTGGAATGAACTGCCAGCACGAGTGGTGCATGTGAGCTCGATTTCAACATTTAAGAGAAGTTTGGGTAGGTGCATGGATGGTTGGGGCATGGAGGACTCTGGTCCTGGAGCAAGTCCACAGGAGTAGGCAGTTTAAGTGGTTCAGCACAAACTAGATGGGCCAAAGTGCCTGTTTCTGTGCTGTACTTTTCTATGACTGAACCCTTTGGGGGCAGTGATCATAATATGATAGTGTTCACCCTGCAATTTGAGAAGGAGAGGCTAAAATCAGATTTATCAATATTACAGTAGACTAAAGGAAATTACAGAGGAATGAGAGGGGAGCTGGCCAGAATTGATTGGAAGGGAACATACGCAGGGATGATCAGAGATGATGATCAGCAATGGATGGGAGCAATTCGGAAGGTGTAAGATAGATACATCCCAAAGAAGTAGTATTCCAAAGGCAGGATTTTGACTGTGGCTGACAAAGGAAATCAAAGCCAACATGAAAAGCAAAAAGAGGGCATATAATAGAGCAAAAATTAGTTGGAAGTTGGAGGATTGGGAAGCTTTTAAAACCAACAGAAAGCAGCTAAAAAAGCCATAAGGAGGGAAAAGATGAAATATGAAGCTAACAATATCGAAGAGGATGCCGAAAGATTTTTCAGATATTTCAAGTGAAAGAGGCAAGAGTTGATGTTGGACTGCTGGAAACTGATGCTGGAGATGCAGTAATGGGGGGGCGAGGAAATGGCAGATGAACTGAGTAAGTATTTTGCATCAGTCTAGCAGTACGCCGAATGTTTGAGCATGTCAGGTGACAGAAGCATGTGAAGTTGCTGAAGGTTCTTGGGGAAACTGAAAGGTCTGAAGGTAGATAAGTCACCTGGACCAGATGATCTACATTCCAGGATTCTGAAATATGTGGCTGACCAGATTTTGGCATGGTTCTGGAGAACTGGAAAATTGCAAGTGTCACTGCACTCTTCAAGAAGGGAGAGAGGTAGAATAAAGGAAATACAGGCCAGTTTGTGTGACCTCAATGGTTGGGACAAACGTTGGAGTCGATAGTTAAGGATGTAGTCTCGGAGTAAAATAGGCCAAAGTCAGCATGGTTTCCTTAAGGGAAAATCTTGCCTGACAAATTTGTTGAAATTCTTTGAAGAAATAACAAGCATGGTAGACAAAGGAGAATCAGTGGATGGTGTGCACTTGGATTTTCAGAAGACCTTTGACAAGGTGTTGCACATGAGGCTGCTTAGCAAGATAAGAGCCTATGGTATTACAGGAAAGATTCTTGCATGGAGAAAGCAGTGGCTGATTGGCAGAAGGCAAAGAGTGGGAATAAAAGGAGCCTTTTCTGATTGACTGCTGGCAATGAGTGATGTTCCACAGTGTCGGGACAGCTTTTTACGTTATATGTCAATAATTTGGATGATGGAATTGATGGCTTTGTGACCAAGTTTGTGGATGATACGAAGAGAGATGGAGGGGCAGATGTTGTTGAGGAATCAGGGAGGCTGCAGAGGGCTTAGAGATTCGGAGGAATGGGCAAAGAAGTGGCAAATGATATACAGTGTCAGGAAATGTATGGTCATGCACTTTGGTAGAAGAAATAAAAGGGGAGACTATATTCTAAATAGAGAGAGAATTCAAAAATCTGACATGCAAAGGGACTTGAGTCCTTGTGCAGGATTCCCTGAATGTTAATTTGCAGGTTCTGTCGGTGGGGAGGAAGGCAAGTATGATGTTACTATTCAGTTCAAGAGGACTAGACGATAAAAGCAAGGATGTAATGTTGAGGCTTGAAAAGGCACTGGTTTGGACTCAGAGTATTTTGAGCAGTTTTGGGCCCTTTATCTAAGAAAGGATATGTTGAAACTGGAGAAGGTTCAAAAGAGGTTCACGAAAATGATTCTGGGATTGAATGGCTTATCATGAGGAGCATTTGATGGCTCTGGGACTCTACTCACTGGAATTCAGAAGGATGAGGGGAATCTCATTGAAACCTATTAAATGTTGAAAGGCCTTAATACAGTGGATGTGGAGAGGATTTTACCAAAGTCGGGGAGTCTAAGACCAGTGGACACAGCTTCAGAATGGAGGGACATCCGTTTAGAATGGGGATGAAGAGGAATTTCTTTAGCCAGGGAGTGGTGAATCTGTCGAATTCTTTGCCACAAGCAGCTGTGGAGGCCAAGTCTTTATGTATTTTTAAGGCAGAGGTTGATAGATTGATTATTCAGGGCATGAAGGGATACGGGGAGAAGGCAGTAGGTTGGAGCTGAGAGGAAAATGATTAGCCATGATGAAATTCTGCTACTATATCTTATAGCAATGGATAGTGACGTGGAATCACTTTGGGTGGGAACAATGACCAGTAGTGGGGGAAAGAAATATGACGGCAGCAATAAGCCCCAGCTGTGTTGCATCTTGATAGGACAAAGTATAAGGGGAAGTATCAGAGGCATGCAAGGAGGAAAGTGTAATTATCATGGGTAATTTTAATCTCCATGTTGATTTGACTAATGAAACTGGCAAGGGTACCTTGAAGAGAGAAAAAAATCTGGTCCGTATAATGCCGAGCTGTGGGCTCCGTCGAGGCCATTAGTCAGACTCCTGGACCATTCTAAAATTTGATGGCAGAGAGGAACAAGCAGGTATAGGTCTTCAGGCTCCTGTACCTCCTCCCTGATGGTTGTAACAAGAACAGGGCATGTCCCAAATGGTAAATTCATGAAATGATTTGGGGATTGACTCTTCTTGTAGTATGTTTAAACTTATCCTAATTTTATTTTCACTCTTTTAGATTTGGTCATGTGCATTAACCAAAGATGTGATTTAAGAAAAACCAAAGGAGTAATTAATCACCTGGTAGAATTCCAGTTACAGTTTGAGGTTGAACATCTTAGCCCATAACCAACGTCTTCAATTTAAATAAGGCCAATTAGAATGGTATGAATGTTGAGCTGTCTGGATAGTAAAACAAAGACTAGAGTATACACAGTGATAAGTGCCAGTAGTATACCAGAGGACTGGGAAAAAAAAAGTGAGAAGATAAAAGAGTTTGATTATGAGAGAAAATTGGCAATGTCAAAACAAACTGCAAAGAATTATACAGATGTAAAAAATGGTAGTGGAGAGGTAAGTTTAGTGCAGGTTTCCTAGAGTACAAATGTATGGAATGAATAATGGGTTTGGAGGAGTGGCAGGTAAGTTACATTAAAGAAGGGTCCTTCTTTAGGACTCTTTAAGTCTTGAAGAAGGGTCTCACTTTGAAAAGTCAACTATTTATTCCTTTCCATAGATGCTGTCTGATTTGTTGAGTTCCTCCAGCATTTTGTGTGATCCTTTGTATTTCCAGTATCTGCAGACTTTCTCATGTTTAAGTTACTACAGTACATCAGTCCTCATAATGAAGGGCACTCCAAATATCCAAAAGGTATCTTGTGGGCTCATTAGACAAAATATTGAGGGAGTTAGTGGGACTAAAGGCAGTTAAGTCACCAGGTCCTGATGGCCTGCAAAAGTACGGGGGAAGGGGCACTTGTTATAGTGGTACATCACAGAAACAGGCCCTTCAACCCATGATGTTGTGACAAACTAATTAAACTAGTAGTTAAAAGCCAAACTAGACTAATCCTTTCTGTCCACACAAGGTCCATATCCCTCCAATCTCTGCACATTCATGTGCCTACCTAAGGGCCTCTTAAATGCCTTTGTTGTATTTGCCTCCACCACCACTCCTGGCAGTGAAGTACCCACCACTCTCTGTCTAAAGAATACTTACTCTTGGCATTGCCTTTGAACCTGCCCTCTCTCACCTTGAATGGACGCCTTATAGTATTAGACTTTACGGCCCTGGGCAAAAGGTACCAGCTGTCTACACTACCTGTGCCTCTTATAATTTTATAAACTTCTATCAGATCTCTCCTCAGCTTCTGCCACTCGAGAGAAAACAATTCAAGTTTGTCCAACCTCTCATTATAGCACATGCCCTCCAATCCAGGCAGCATCCCAATAAGTCTCTTTTTGCATCTACTCCAAAACCTCAACATCCTTCCTGTGATGGGGCAAACAGAATTGAATGCAATATTCTCGATATGAGTGAACCAGAGTTTTATAATGCTGTATTAGAATTTCCAGGCTCTTGAAGTCATTGATCTCCCAGAGTGCAACTTGTCGCACTTTGTGGAATTGTTACCTGGCTGATGTGCAGTATTAGATCTAACCATATGTACCACTTAAAAAAAAAAGCGTATCCTAGCCCATAAAGACCTTGCAAAGCGTCACTTGCTGTTAAAGTTGTGGAAGAAGGACTAGTGGTCAGAGGAGACTAAAGTGGAACTTTTAGACCTCAACACTACGTGCGTGTATTGTGCAGTAAATCAAAGACTAGGCATCAGCCAGTTAACACCATCCCTACTGTCAAGTATGACGGATATAGCATAATGGTATGGAAGGATGCTTTTCAGCGGCAGGGACTAGAAATTGCTAGCCTCTACCAGAACGCTTAAACTGGGAAGGAAGTTCATCTTTCAGCAGGGCAACAACCAAAAGCACACTGCCAGAGCAACCATGGAATGGCTCAAATGACGAAAATTGATGTCCTTGAGTGGCCTAGTCTGAGTCCTGATCTTCACCCAATCAGTCCCTGGCAAGACCTCAGGATTGCTGTCCACGCCACTCCCCAACTAACCTGGCACAGATTGAGCAATTTTACAAGGAGGAATGGGCAAATGGGCAAATCTTGCTCTATCACATTATGCAAACCTACTAGAGACTTATCCAAAAAGATTACTGGCTGTAATAGCTGAGCAAGGTGGTTGAACTAAGCACTGAGCAAAGGGGGATGAATACTTTTGACCTGCTGATATTTCAGTTTTTGAATTTTTAGTATTTCATGCTATACGCTTTTTACAATTTTCCCTGTTTTGGGGTGTGAGTATGAATGTATATATGTGTGTAAGTACACACGTGCAAAAGTCTTAGATGCTGCGGGAGGGCTATGGGACAGGTGGCAGAGAAGGAGTGCCAGGAACGGGGTTGAAGGGTGGTGCAGGTGCAGACACATCCAGCCCTGAGACCAGGCAAGGTCATTTGATTCCAAATAATTGTTTTATTGATCATTACAGAATGTCTCTCTGATTCTTCCCACTCCCTCCCCTCTCCCTTCCCATTTTCCTAACCATGATTCTCCTCTCCTGCCCGATCTCTCGCACTCTCTCTCACTCACTCACACACTCGCCCTCCCCCTCTCTCTCTCTCTCTCTCTCTCACACACATGCACTCGCTGACACACTCTCTCTCACACACAGAGTCAGGTTACTGACAAAGCCTGCTCTTCTCCAGAAAGATCTGTTTATGTGCACCATGCCTCGATCAAAACAACTTTCAGAGGACTTCAGAAGGAGAATTGTAGAGATGCATGAAGCTGGAAAAGGCTACAAAAGCATTTCTAAACATCAGTCCACAGTAAGAGAAATTGTCTACAAAAAGAAGAAATTCAGTGCTGTTAATTTCTCTGAGTGGACATCCTGCAAATATCATTCCAAGAGCACAATGTGCATTGCTGAAGGAGGTGAAAAAGAACTCGAGGGTAACAGCAAAAGACCTGCAGAAATCTCTAGAACTTGCTAAAGTCTCTGTTAATGTGTCCACTATAAGAAAAACACTGAACAAGAATGGTGCTGCTTTGCTGTCTCAGGGCCTGGACAGCTTGCAATCATTGAGGGAACGATCGTATCAAGGCATTTTAGAGAAGGATGTTAGGGTAGCTGTCTGTCACCTGAAGCTTAATAGAAGTTGGATGATGCAACAAGACAATGATCCAAAACACAAGAATAAATCAACAGAATGGTTTAAAAAGAAAATTTGTGTTTTGGAATGGCTAAGTCAGAGTCCAGACCTTTACCCAATTGAGATGCTGTGGCATGACCTGAAGATGGCTGTTCATGCAAGGCATCCCAGAAATATTGATGAACTGAAACAGATTTGTATGAAGGAATGGTCTAAGATTCCTCCTTGCCGTTGTGTAAGTCTGATCAGCAGCTACAGGAAATGTTTGGTGGAGGTTACTGCTGATAAAGGAGATTATTTTTTCTATTATTGTGAGATGAAGATCAGACTACATTTTATGAGTAATTAATGCAGAAAGCCAGGTAATTGCAAAGGGTTCACAAACTTTTTCTTGCATCTGAATGTGCCCAAGACTTTTTCACAGTGCTGTTATATAGTGGATTCTGGTTAATTGGAACACATTGAAACAAGTTCATTTTGGTCCAGTTAAGTGGCAGCCCCAATTAGCCAAAGTTTCATGGAGATAATTGAAAAGGTATATTAAAAGAAGAGAAACTACAATTCAGCAGAGTAACAACTCGTGTATTTAAATAAAACACAGAGCAAAGTAGAACACTACCAGTACTACTACAGTATTATAAAACTGCGTATTAGTTCAGAATTAGATTTAATATCACTGGCTTATGTCATGAAATTTGTTGTCTTTGCGGCAGCAGGGCAATGCAGTACATAATACAGGTCAACCTTCACTAATCCGGCACCATTGGGACCTGAGGAGTGCCGGATTAGTGAAAATGCCGAATTACAGAAGGATCACGTTAAGCAATAGCTAACCGCCTCATCATACCTTTAAAATATCAAAGGATTCAATGGTTCATTTAATGTCAGAGAAATGTATGCAACATACATCCTGAAACGCTTTTTCTTCGCAACCATCTACGAAAAACAGAGGAATTCCCCAAAGAATGAACGACAGTTAAAAGTTAGAACCCCTAAGTCCCCCCCCGCTCCCCTCCCTCCCGCGTGTAAGCGGCAGCAAGCAACAATCCCCCCCTCCCCACCGGCAAAAAATAAAGCGCACCCACTGCCAGCGCTCAAGCGTGAGCTAAGCGATAGCAAAGACACAGACTTGCAGCTACCCCATAGACTACATTGCACTCACAGTTACTGAGGGAATCCTGGTTAGTTTCTTTTCCTCCGCTTAGTAATATGCTTAAATTCAGTGGGTCACCACGTCTGATCTGAGGTTGTAGGCAGAAGAGAACGGAACGCCTGCTGGGCAACGCCAGAGGGCAGTGCACGACTGCCGGCAAGCGGGCGAGAAGGCGGACCGGCCCAGCATGCACCAGCTTCCCTGCCGCTGGCAGGTGAGACGGGTGGGTGCCGGGCAGCCTCGCCTCATGCAAATGATATTAATAAATGCAGAAAAACAAGCAGTATGTGCTTACAAGAGCGAGCCAACACATGAACAGATCTAGCGCAACCAAAACAATGCACAGCATATTGGTACGGTGGCCTGGAAAATTTGAAATTACAGTTGCGCAGAAAATTTGAAATCAGTGCGGATTATCGACGGAACCGTATTGCAGGTAGTCGGATTAGTGAAAGTGGACCCGTAATAGAAAAAAAACTGAATTACAGTAAGTACGTATATGTATGTAGTGCATTGCAAGAAAAAGTAGTGAGGTAGTGTTGATGGGTTCAATGCCCATTCAGAAATTGGATGGCAGAGGGGAAGAAGCTGTTCCTGAATCACTGAGTGTGTGCCTTCAGGCTCCTGTTCCTCCTTCCTGATGGTAGCAATGAGAAGAGGGCATGTTCAGGGTAATGGGGGTCCTTAATGATAGATGCTGCCTTTTTGAGGCATCGCTCCTTTACAATGTCCTGGATACTACAGAGGCTACTGCCCATGATGGAGCTGACTAAGTTGCAACTCGCTGCAGCTTATTTTGATCCTGTGCAGTAGCCCCCACCTACTGGATGGTGATGCAGCCAGTTAGAATGCTGTCCACAGTACAGGTATAGATATTTGCAACTGTCTTTGGTGACGTACCAATTCTCCTCAAACTCTTGATGAACTAAAGCGACTGTGGTGCCTTCTTCATTGCTGCATCGATGTGCTGGGCCCAGGATAGATCCTCAGAGATCTTGACACCCAGGAACTTGAAATTGCTCACTCTTTCCACTTTTGATCCCTTTATGAGGACTGGTATGTGTTCCCTCATCTTACCCTTCCTGAAGTCCACAATCAGTTCTTCGGTCTTACTAACATTGAGTGTAAGGTTGTTGCTGTGATTCCATTCAACTAGCTGATATATCTCGCTCCATGCATTCTCTCGTCACCATCAGAAATCCGGCCAACTATTCTTGTTTTATCAACGAATTTATAGATGCTACTTGAGCTATGAGCTATGCCTAGCCACACAGTCATGAGTATAGAGAGAGTAGAGCAGCGGGCTCAGCATTCATCCCTAAGGTGCGCCAGTGCTGATTGTCAGTGAGGTGGAGATGTTATTTTCAATCTGCACAGTTTGTTGTCTTCTGGTTAAGAAGTCGAAGATCCAAATGCATAGAGCCAAGGCTTTGGAACTTTTTGATCAGAACTGTCGGAATGATGGCACTAACCTCTGAGCTGTAGTCAGTAAACAGCATCCTGACATAGGTATTGGTATTGTCCAGGTGAGCCAAGGCTGCACGAAGAGCCAATGAGATCGCATCCACCATAGATCCGTTGTGGTGGTCGGCAAACTGCAGTGGGTCTAGGTCCTTGCTGGAGTTAATTCTAGCCATAATCAACCTCTCAAAGTGCTTCATTACCGCAGATGTGAGAGCTACTGGATGATCTGGTAGGGTGAGCTGCCTTAATTGTCATTGAGGCAGCTCACCCTGCTCTTCTTGGGGACTGCTATGTTTGTTGCCCTTTTAAAGCAGGTGGGAACTTCTGACTGGCAATGAGAGATTGATAATTCTTTTGAACACACCGGCCAGTTGATTGTCACAGGTTTTCAGAGCCCTACCAGGTACTCCATCAGTGCCTGTCAAGTTGCGAGGGTTCACCCTCTTGAGAGACAGTCTGATGTCAGCCTTTGAGACGGAGATCACAGGGTCACCAGTTGCTGCAGGGATCCTCATAGGTGTAGTTTTATTCTCCCTTTCAAAAAGTGCATAAAACGCATTGAGCTTATTTAAGAGTGGAGCATCACTGTCATTCACAACCCCCCCCCCCCGTCTTTCTTCCCGGACCTCCTGTCCCATGATCCTCTCGTATCCCCTTTTGCCTATCACCTGTCCAGCTCTCGGCTCTATCCCTCCCCCTCCTGTCTTCTCCTATCATTTTGCATCTCCCCCTCCCCCTCCAGCTTTCAAATCCCTTACTCACTCTTCCTTCAGTTAGTCCTGACGAAGGGTCTCGGCCTGAAACGTCGACTGCGCCTCTTCCTATAGATGCTGCTTGGCCTGCTGCGTTCACCAGCAACTTTGATGTATGTTGCTTGAATTTCCAGCATCTGCAGAATTCCTGTTGTTTGCTGTCATTCATAATGTTAGGTTTCACTTTGTAGGAAGTAATGGCCTGCAAACCCTGCCAGAGTTGATGTGTGTCTGATTCTGTCTCCAACCTCATTTGGAATTGTTCCTTTGCTCTTGAGATAACCCTCTGTAAGTTGTACCTGATTGCTTGAAACCGCAGTGAGCAGAACAATTTCGTATTGTCTTATTGCTTATTTCCTGCCAGCAGTCAGTGACAAAAATCATTATCTTTTGAACACACGCAACTGACGCTATTTAAGAATTGTTGGCTCTACACACTGTGTAGTATCTTAACAGCTGCACAAGTGCATGTGACTGATTCAAGTTAGGAATTGTTCAGCAACAGCCTCCTGTCCCAATTAAGTGGCAGAGTGTCCCAAATAAACAAAGGAAGTCCTGGCAATTTTCTCCATTAGGTTTTGTTCAAGAGTTGTCCCAAATAAGTGGTTACTCCGATTAACCTATGACCTAATTAATTGGAATCCACTGCATGGGCAAATAGATTTACAAATGTTTGTAGTTTAGTTTGGCATCATAGTTGGCACCGACATCACAGGTCCTGTTTCTTTGCTGTACTGTACTGTGTTCGAAAAGAACTAGGGAAGTATAATGAACTGAGAAAGTAAGGAATGTGGAATCTTATTGGAGGTGATGAAAATTTTGAAGAATGACCAGAGCTGATAGTATGTGAGGAACCCTAACTTTTATTTGCTAGAAGGAGTGAAAGCAGAGGTGCAAGAATAGATGAGAAGCTATCAAAACCTTTGTCATCTAGTGCCGTGAAAAGCTGTAATCAAGGAAAATGGAAGCGCCTTAGCGGCACCTGTGTAGAACATCTCATTGTCACATCAGATACACAGAGTGTGAGAGAAAGCAAGTGGGAGAATGGAGTGGAGTCCTTGCACTCCAGTGTGAGTGGAAGTATACTCAAAATAGCTGAGGAAGTCTCTGGTAGGAACCTTTCAATCAGGAAGTGACTGAGTGGATAGTTGAAGCAGCTGGCCTCACATTTATGATGCATCTTGACAAACACTTGAATTGCCAACACATTGAAGGCTATGGGCCAAGTGCTGATAAATCCTATTAGTTCAGATAATCACTTTATGATGTGCCAAAGGACCTATTCTTTGCTCTGTGACTCGATTCTGTGGATTTGTAATGGGGTTTGGTGGCTAACCTATTTCCAAGACTGAGATGTTAAATTTAGGAAAGGAATATTAAGAGATAGATGTTTTGAGTCCGCAATAAGTGGAGGAAATAGCACCAACTGTTAATGTATCAGGAAATAAGTTGGCCCTGTGTAGACTAAAGAAAGGCTGTCTCATGTATTGCATAAAGAATAGGGATTGCCTGGGGCTATGAGGATCTCTCAATGGTACATATTTGATCTAGAGAAATTGATTGAACAATTTCTCCTTCAACACCAATGTGAGAATAAATTTAACTAGATGAATTAGTGTTTTGATGGAGGCAGACTAGCAAGGAGGAAGGTGAAGGCTCTTGTGCAGTTTGGAGGATTACATGGATTGTAACTGGAATCTATGCAAATGGCTGAAGGCCTCAAAGATGTCAATGTGGTAAGTAGGAAAGGACTGGTTTAGGGAAGAAAAGATGGAGTCAAGATGGAAAAAGTAAGTTCAGTGGGAGCAAGAATAGCCTGAATTAATATGACTGGCCAGACAGTCCTGCTTGTTGATGTTAGAGTGAAGGTAGAAGTGGGCTGGGTGAGATTGGGAATTTATAAGGCTAGAGGTATGGAGGGAAGATCTCCTTTGGAAGACCTCAACTTGTTTGTTGCTTGTGCCTAGGTGGTGACCCATCTCCATGTTATCGAAGAGAGGATGAACCAGAGCCTCTCCCTCCTTTACCAGATGCCATTTGTGGCTGAGGAAATCCAAGATGAAATAGGTTAGTACAAGTCCTGTAGCATTCTCTTGGGTTCGATTACATGAGAATGAATATAGGCTTGATCAATACATTAAGGAACTGATGCAGACTATATTCATCTTGTGCAAGTCAAGGGCCTCGACCTAAAATATCCATTTTCCTCCATGAATGGTGCCTGACCTAATGTATTTCTCCAGCTCCTTTGTGTGTTACTCCAAATTGCCAGCATTTGCAGTCTCTTGTATCTCCATAGTCTGCATCAATATTGAAATACAATTGAGTTTGAGGGGTTAAGATTGCCAAATCAAGCTGAGGCAAAATTTGGGAGGTTAGCAGAAACCCGAAATTAAACATACACCACCAGCCTTCTGTTCAGTTATACAGCATTATTGTATTTCATTCAAATTTTGAGCTTGGAAAAGGGAAACTAATTGATCTGTCCAGTCCATGTCCACATCTGCAAGATGCAAATCTGGAACAATCAAGTAGTGTTCGACATTTTTCTGGATAATTATAGATCATGCTAAGAAATTTCCTAACAAGCAAACCCAAAGGGTTATTTAAATGTGAAGCATTCAGGATGTAATGTGTGATTTGTATTTGATATCCCATAACTCTTTCGTGCATAAAAGTTCTGCTCACATTGTTAACATAAAATGTCACAGCTTTAAAGGCACTATAAATATCAAGCAGCTGAGCTTGCTGTCTTGTGTTTGAAATACAGAATCATAAAATGAAGCAGCTTTGGAGGAAACCATTTTACCATCTGCATGCTTGGACTTGAAGGATCAAATTAGTTTGTCCTCCACCCTAGTTCTTTGCCACACCCTGTAATTTCTCTTTATTTTTATCATTTGTGTGTTTTCCTTTTGAAGGCTTGATATTGAAGCCAGTTTGGGTGTCTTTCATGCATTCCTTGTGCATAAGATGAACTATATTCACCTACTCTCTTGTTCCTTTGTCATGCTGTTAAATTTGTCTACCCCAGTACTGTCCACTGATTAACCGACATGTATTTAGTCCAGCAAAATTCCTCCTATTTTTGAAGTCGATATTAATTTTCCCTTTGATCTCCTTTACTAAAAGGAGAAAAATCATAATTGCATTGAAGTTCTTAATGTAATGAACCAATAAAAGGTGGTGAAGAAGAGATACTTGCCTTTGTTAGTCAGGACATAGAATATAAGAAGAGGGAAGTTATAGTGCAACATTATAAAATACTGGTTTGGCCAAAGCTGAAATTACTGTGGACAGTTCTGTTGCCAAATTAGAAAGATCTGATTGCACTGGAGTGTGAAGAAGAGATTGACCAGGACGTTGCTGGGATAGTTTCAGTTATTGGGACAAAACCAGTGAGGTTGGGTTGTTTTCCTTTAAAGTGGAGGAGGCTCGGGGGGAAGCTGGAAGCAGCGCCAATGCAGTCGTCGATGTAGCAAAGGAAAAGTGGGGGACAGATACCAGAATAGGTTTGGAACATAGATTGTTCTATACCTCCTCTTATTTACCCCTCGATCGTAACCCCACTAAGGCACACCAGGCCATTGTCTCCCACACCATCACCGACTTTATCCGCTCAGGGGATCTCCCATCCACTGCTACCAACCTTATAGTTCCCACACCCCACACTTCCCGTTTCTACCTCCTACCCAAGATCCACAAACCTGCCTGTCCTGGCCGACCTATTGTCTCAGCTTGCTCCTGCTCCACCGAACTCATTTCTACATACCTCGACACTGTTTTATCACCCCTTGTTCAATCCCTTCCGACCTATGTTCGTGACACTTCTCACGCTCTGAAACTTTTTGATGATTTTAAGTTCCCTGACCCCCACCGCTTTATTTTCACCATGGATGTCCAGTCCCTATATACTTCCATCCCCCATCAGGAAGGTCTCAAAGCTCTCCGCTTCTTTTTGGACTCCAGACCTAACCAGCTCCCTTCTACCACCACTCTGCTCCGTCTAGCGGAATTAGTCCTTACTCTTAATAATTTCTCCTTTGGCTCCTCCCACTTCCTCCAAACTAAAGGTGTAGCTATGGGCACCCGTATGGGTCCCAGCTGTGCCTGCCTTTTTGTTAGCTTTGTGGAACAATCTATGTTCCAAGCCTATTCTGGTATCTGTTCCCCACTTTTCCTTCGTTACATCGACGACTGCATTGGCGCTGCTTCCTGCACGCATGCTGAGCTCGTTGACTTCATTAACTTTGCCTCCAACTTTCACCCTGCCCTCAAGTTTACCTGGTCCATTTCCGACACCTCCCTCCCCTTTCCAGATCTTTCTGTCTCTGTCTCTGGAGACAGCTTATCTACTGATGTCTACTATAAGCCTACTGACTCTCACAGCTATCTGGACTATTCCTCTTCTCACCCTGTCTCTTGCAGAAATGCCATCCCCTTCTTGCAATTCCTCCGTCTCGCCCGCATCTGCTCTCAGGATGAGGCTTTTCATTCCAGGATGAAGGAGATGTCCTCCTCCTTTAAAGAAAGGGGCTTCCCTTCCTCCACCATCAACTCTGCTGTCAAATGCATCTCCCACACACATGCATTTCACACACATCTGCTCTCAGTCCATCCTCCCGCCACCCCACTAGGAATAGGGTTCCCCTTATCCTCACCTACCACCCCACCAGCCTCCGGGTCCAACATATAATTCTCCGTAACTACCGCCACCTCCAATGGGATCCCACCACTAAGCACATCTTTCCCTCCCCCGCTGCTGCTTTCTGCAGGGATCGCTCCCTACACGACTCCCTTGTCCATTCGTCCCCCCCATCCCTTCCCACCGATCTCCCTCCTGGCACTTATGCTTGTAAGCGGAACAAGTGCTACATATGCCCTTACACTTCCTCCCTCACTACCATTCAGGGCCCCAGCCAGTCCTTTCAGGTGAGGCGACACTTCACCTGTGAGTCGGTTGGGGTGATATACTGCGTCCGGTGCTCCCGATGTGACCTTCTATATATTGGCGAGGCCCGACGCAGACTGGGAGATCGTTTTGCTGAACACCTATGCTCTGTCTGCCAGAGAAAGCAAGATCTCCCAGTGGCCACATTTTAATTCCACGTCCCATTCCCATTCTGATATGTCTATCCACGGCCTCCTCTACCGTAAAGATGAAGCCACACTCAGGTTGGAGGAACAACACCTTATATTCCGTCTGGGTAGCCTCCAACCTGATGACATGAACATAGACTTCTGTAACTTCCACTAATGCCCCACCTGCTCATACCTCATCCGTTATTTATTTATATACACGCATTCTTTTTCTCTCTCTCCTTTTTCTCCCTTTGTCCCCCTCACTGTACCCCTTGCCCATCCTCTGTTTTTTCCCCCCTCCCCCTTGTCTTTCTCCCTGAGCCTCTTGTCCCATGATCTTCTCATATCCCTTTTGCCAATCAACTGTCCAGCTCTTGGCTCCATCCTTCCCCTTCCTGTCTTCTCCTATCATTTTGGATCTCCCCCTCCCCCTCCCACTTTCAAATCTCTTACTAGCTCTTCTTTCAGTTAGTCCTGACGAAGGGTCTCGGCCTGAAACGTCGACTGCACCTCTTCCTAGAGATGCTGCCTGGCCTGCTGCGTTCACCAGCAACTTTGATGTGTGTTGCTTGAAATTCCAACATCTGCAGATTTCCTCGTGTTTGTGTAGATTCACTTCATATTTTTCTCGCATTCTTGGCAGATAATTTTCTTGCTGTCTGGAACTCAAGTGTTTCCTTCTACATATTTTCATTTGACCTCAATTCATCTTTTGAAGATTGGTATTAGTTATTTTCCAGACCTAAGCATTCTTACTGTTGCCCGACTAGTTGATTTTGCAGATAATAAGTAAGATGGCCACACATAGAGTAACTGATTTCCCTAATATGTTTACAATTGTTGTAGCGTGGATGAAATCACAGGAAAGACAGAGTTACTGGTAGATACAAAGCAGCTTCTTTACTCGACAACACAAGGTACAGCAGGCTTCATACGGACGGAGACGCTTTCCGCAGAAAGATCTGTTAGCTCAATGTGAGCTCGATATTTATATGCTAAACACAAAGGCAATCGCTATTTACAAAGTTACAGACAATGCTTCCTTTTGAAGCTACATATAAAGCATCACACCTTCTGACTTCATCCTTCTGACGCCAACATGTCTGGGTTGGTACTCACAGCCTTTAGGAGTGCAAGTCAAATTCAGAATACATTTATTTGGTATTTTATGTGCGAACATAGAGGACAATTAATAAAGTATAGATAAGGCTGTCTTCGAATCGACCTGTAAACTTCACACTTCCATCCGCAGCGTCTGGCTAGTATTCTGATATTCACAGCTTTTAGGAAATGCATTGTTGTAAACTCAATCTACAGTACTTTGTCAAACAGAAGGCTGGTGGCCAGAGTCATTTAAGTGTAAATGAATCATCTACCCAAAAAAACTCACTCTAACAGTCCCTCCTCTTGGCCCTCCTGGACAAAAATTAAATTTGTCCCAGGAAAGGCCAACCTAGAAGGATCTGCTCAAATAGGGCAGCAGAAACGCCCTGTCTTGAAACCCCCCTTCCCTCAATTTTATGTACCTCTATATCTATCCTAGCATTCCCTAATCACTACCTACCAAATGCTAAGCAGAGAGGCTGTTCCAGGTCTTTAGGAAATGCGGCTCCTTTCGTGTGCCTGTCGGCTCTTTCCCTGGAGGCTGACTGCAGCTTAATCACATTCCTTTGTCTTCAGTCCTTCATCCTTTGGTCGCTGAAACTCTCCTTCAAGGAGCACCCACAGGCCTTCTCATCGATGTACAGGAAGGGGTTGGGGTGGCCTCTACATAAATGTCTGCAAGGACCTCTCCCCGGTGGCACCCCCTTCCAAACTGTCCGGTTGATCACTGGTCCAACTGCTAAAAAGGGCCAAGCTCCTCAGACTCGGGGTGCCTGCTTTCAGATGCTGAGTGCAGTCTGAAATGCCGTCGAAGTGGTGGAACTTGCCGTCTCTGTTTTAACTCAAAAATCTCTCCCCGTCTATTTCCCAATACAGGTTTCCCCCGCCATCCGAAGGTAGAGTGTTCCTATGAAACGGTTTGTAAGCTGGAATGTCATAAAGCGAAGAAGCAATTACCATTTATTTATATGGGAAAATTTTGTGAATGTTCGCAAACCCAAAAATAACCTCCTAAATCATGTCAAATAACACATAAAACTTAAAATAACAGTAACATAGTAAAAGTAGGAATGATATGATAAATACACAGCCTATATAAAGTAGAAATACTGTACTTTTCTACAATCATTGCAGCACTGTTCTCGGTAGCGAAAATCTCACGCAAGTGCTCTCGGCAAAAACACTCTCTCCAGTAACCTTTAAGCTATGAAGCTGCCAAATCATACCAAATAACGCATAAAAGTACACAGCCTATATAAAATAGAAAAAATGTATGTACAGTGTAGTATCACTTACGGGAATCTGGAAGTCAGCGCCGAGCACACCGATGATGGTGTGTTAGGCTGAGTCGTCGGAGGTTGGGGTGGTGCAGTGGCCCCCACCCTCCGGGCCGCCGACCAATCCCGATCCGCTAAGCATGCAGGGGCACACCCAGCACATCTTTAAGAAAAAAGCTGAAATAAACAAGCTAATTAACTAGGTGCCGCCGGGCACATAAATGTCAGCCCAGATCAGAGGTGACGCAATCGCCTCTGAACTGGGCCAACATTTACATGCTGTGTGGCACCTAATTAATTAGCTTGTTTATTTCAGCTTTTTTCTTAAAGATGTGCTGGGTGCGTCCTGGCTACCGCTGCAATGTATCAGTCCGCGGTCCGGGGGTTGGGGTGGTGGGACACTGGGGTGTCATCTCATCGTCGTCTCTTTCCATCAGGGCAGGCAGGTCACCTTCTTCTATCTCTGCCTGCCTTGATGTCGAAGGTCAAGGTTCGTCATCTGCTGTGGCTGATGTGGAAGGCTTGCTTGACTGCTGAGCCTCGCGCATTTTTCTATCATACAGTTCTTTGTAAGCACTTAAACCATCTTGCAAATATGCCCTAAACCGACGTACCCTTTCAAAATTAAAGTCGTATTTTTCTGCAATCATTGCAGCGGAAATCTCACGCAGTTGCTTCACGTTCAGTTCCTGGATGACTTCACTTTCGGTCCGTTCGCTACTGCATTCGGTTTCAATTGTTATCCTTTCCTCTTCCAATTGCATCAACTCTTCATCTATCAGTTCATGGTCATGGGATGCCAAAACCTCTTCAACATCATGTTCCTCAACTTCCATAAGCCATACTCACTTCGTCCTTGCTTCGTTCACCACGATCAAAACGCTTAATTATGTCTAGTTTTACGCTAAGTGTAACACCCTTACGAGCTCTTTTAGGCTTTTCCGATACCTTAGAACTCATCTTGCTAACAGGCACGTGTTTAAGCAATGCAGGCAAGAATGCCGTTCCGAGGGAGGAGCTTGGCTGCTCGGGGCACGCACTGCCTTTTATTGCGCGCTGCTTTTTTCGCAACAATGAAAACACCTTCTGTTAGCGAAAACAGGTAACTAATGTAGGTCTTTCGTAACAGTGAGGTTTCATAAAGCGAAGGTTCGAAAAGCGGGGGACATCTGTATTTTCTATACTATGCTATAAAATTAATCATCTACCTTCAGCAACCAGCCTTCTTTACAGAGTACCATCATCATCAAACTTTAGCAGGCTATTCACGGTTTTCCAACACGCTCTCAGTGTCTTCTGCCTCGCTCTCGGTGTTTTCTGCCTTTGTGTTTTCTCCGGGTATGTTTTCATCAGCTGTGGTCAGGTCTGGCATGGCCAGCTGGTGTTTCTCTCTTAGGTTCTATGTAATTACATGGTTACTGGGTACACTTGGTCCCCTACTCTGTCTGTGAAAGCTACAAGCAGGTGAGTCGCATGCTTTAACCTGAGTCCAGTGTTTCCACTGGTTGCCTCGCCGAGTCTGTACACAGACACACGTATCATTGGTTAAGAGTACCGTCTGTGGTCCTATCCACTTGGGGGAGGACCCCAGCCTTTCCGGCGGCACCCTCACCATAACTTGGTCACCAGGCTGTGGAAGGATTATCCTCTTTCCCTCTGGCTCTCTCTGATCAGCGATTCGCTGCTGTTGTTTCGATCGGTCCTTTAATACTTTAAGTTGGTTACAAAGATCTTTCACATATTGGGTCATTCTATCCCTGTAAGCCCCAGGCTCCCCGCAACCCGTAATTACCCCATAAGGGAGTCGCATTGCTCGCCCCATCAATAATTCGTAGGGGCTGAGACCCAATGTGCAGTTCGGGGTTGCATGCAATCTTATCAGGATTCCTGGTAATACATCAGCCCATGTCTTTCCTGTCTCGGCTATAGGTTTGGCTAACGCATTCTTGATTATTCGGTTCATCCTTACTACCATCCCTGAACTCTGGGGGTGGTAGGGTACGAGGAACTGTTGTCGAATCCCTAGCAGTCGACACATTTCCTTCATCACTTTCTCCGTGAAATGTGGTCCCTGATCTGAATCCACCTGAACTGGGGTTCCCCACCTTGGGAGGATTTCCTGAACTAGGATCCATGCAGCGGTGCGGGTGGTGCAGTCCCTTGTTGGGAAAGCCTCTACCCACCGGGTGAAGTGATCCATAATTACTGGGCAGTAGCTTTTCCCCCTGCTTTTTGGCAGGGGCACTGTGAAGTCTATACGGATGTTTTCCCAGGGTCCCCTCGGCCGAGGCTGATTTGCCAGCTGTAGCTTTTTGCCCTTACCAGGATTATGATGGGCGCAAATGATACAATGGCGGCAGAATTTCTCAACATCCCCGCCGATCCCGGGCCATCACAGGTCCTGCCGGAGGGTTGTGATCATGCTCTGCCTTCCCTGATGCATTGCCTCATGATATAACTTTAGTAGTATCTGCCTAATACAGGGTGGGGCCACCACGACCCTTTCCTCCCCGTCTGTCCAGCACCCATCTGATCCCTCCTTTGCTGCTTTTCTCCTCCACTTTTCCTTCTCTTCTGCCTCTACCTCTTCATATAGTTTTACTAAGCTGGCTTCTGTCATTTCCTCCTGCACACTTGCAATTTCAATTGCCTCTTGTTCCCCTGCTGCCTTATTCGCAGTAATGTCTGTCCTTGGAGGAACTGAGTAAACTTTATGTTCTGGAATGGCTGCAGTCTCTCCGAGTATCCCCTGGTGTTTTTGTTCCTTCGCTATACCCTGAACAGCGGTCCGTGTGTCATTTTGTATAGGGTCCTGCTTAGGGGATTTATGCAGACCCTCCTCTGTTTTAACTGGGTTTATCTTTACTGGACTACAATCTTGCTTGTGAGTAGCCCACACAGCTGGGAACTGCTGACAAGGTAACCCATAGACCCCATCCACATCTGGGTCGCAGTCTCTGATGATCGGGGCAGCTGCGACTATGCTAGGCAGGTTGTGTGTTCTGTTGGTTGTATGCGTTCACTGCCCCTGACTCGTCCATATTATTTCTCCCTTTCCCCAATCTATACAGCTCCTGCTTCCCTTAGGAGGTCTATTCCAAGGATTGTGTCCTCATTATTTGGACATACCCAGAAATACACTGGAACCTGCACTTCGCCGATTTCTAGTATTTGCGACTCGTTTCTTTCTGCTTTTACTGTTTTCCCTCCTACACCCCTGATATAACTGGCCTGCCCAGTTGTTGGTAAGGGTAAGTCTGTTATCAGTACCGATGCCCCTGTGTCCACTAACATATTGCATTGCCGTCCCCCTAACACTGCCATTATGTATATCCGCGGGTCACCAGTGCTGACATTGGAGCCCGCTGCCCCATCTTTTTCTGCCCTAAGAGGCGCCGTTACTAACTCTTTGATCTGATCGACAGTCAGACTGGTTGCTGATGGGGTGAGTGACTGGGTGTCTGCCGTGACCTTCGCCTGGGATTTCCTCCTCCCTTTTGGACACTGTCTCCAGCCATGTCCTGATAGGCCACAGCTGTAGCATATCAACTCCTTCACTGTCTTATACCTTGTCCAGCCGTCCTTTGCTAGGTGCCCTGGCTGCTGGCAAGCAAAATAAACTCTCTGGGACATCACAGCAGCTGCATCCACTATACCCACTGTACGATTTCTCTTACCTTTTCTTTGGTCTATCTCACTGGCCCACGAAACTATCGCAGAGTAGTTGGACCCCACCGTTATGCCCAAATCTAAAACTTCCTGGTGGGCTGAGCTCAGGCCTTCCTTTAACATTTTTAGGAAGACTGGGTTGTCTCTCCCTGGATTATCCAACCCTGAATACTCCTCATACGCTCGATATTTACATTCTGCATAATCCATGGCTGTCTCGTCAGCCCTCTGGGTCACTGCCTTTATCGTTCCCCAGCTACTCTTGCCTCCCCCCAGCCGCTGCCTCACTTCCCCTTTAAAACAGCGATATCTTTCTTCATTACTGGTGCTCCCAGTAGTTGCCCATGTACCATCCCGCACCCCCCTGGGCCATCCTGTCCCACATATTCCTCGGGCACTTGGCTTTCACTAACACATGTATATCTTTAGGGTGCATCTGGTGAATTTCAACCACTTCTTCGAGCTTGCGCCAGAATTCTGAATCCCACAGGCGACTTTTAAGTGAGGGCAACTCGGACAAAATGCTCTGTTTCTCCCCGGGGGTGAAGGGCTTATGAATAGTTGTAATCAAGGTCAAGGGCTGGCTCGGATCATCAGGGTTCTCAGCCTAACATTGCCTGACTTCAATAGGTGCCATTCTGGTGGATCTATCTGGGTAAAACCTCTCCCTGAGATATCCCCACACTAATTCCCACACGACGCAAAATATCAAAGACGGGTAGCAGTTAAACAGTACATATTTAAAACTGCAGAGTACGTATTCTACAATCTGCCACTTTTGAGTACCCGAACTCATGATGGCTGCTGTATTCCTTTGCATCACACTTGCAGACGCATACACTAAAATGCAGCTCCCCGAATGACTATACACGCCCCTACTCTGGTGTCTCGAACCTTACCGTTGGTTACCACCTTTCGCAACTGGTGGTCCAAATTAACATGCAAAGATTCCTCACTTACATAAACACACATGCACACACTACTTTAATATCTACCAGTTCAGCTCTCCGCATTCGTGACACGTCGTGTTCCCGTGCATCACCGACCGAACAGATCCAAGTGTGAGTGTTATTTTAGAAAAATACTCACCAACTTAGACTGCTGGGAATGTTGGCCACACGACAGGTCACAAAGTATCCCATTCCTGACACCAAATGATGAGATCACCGGAGAGACAGAGTTACTGGTAGATACAAAGCAGCTTCTTTATTTGACACAACATGGTACAGCAGGCATCATACAGACGGAGATGCTTTAAAGGTCTGCTAGCCCAATGTGGGGTCGATATTTATATACTAAACACAAAAGGCAATTGCTACTTACAAAGTTATAGACAATGCTTCCTTTTGAAGCTACATACAGAACATCACACCTTCTGACTTCATCCTTTCCTCCTAACACCAACATGTCTGGGTTGGTACTCACAGCCTTTAGGAGTGCAAGTCAAATACGCAATACATTTATTTGGTATTTTACGTGCTAATACAGAGGACAATTAATATTTATAAATGATGGATAAGGCTGTCTTCGAATCTACCTGTAAACTTCACACTTCCATCCGCAGCGTCTGGCTAGTATTCTGATATTCACAGCTTTTAGGAAATGCATTGTTGTAAACTCAATCTACAGTACTTTGTCAAACAGAAGGCTGGTGGCCAGAGTCATTAAAGTGTAAATGAATCATCTACCCAAAAAAACTCACTCTAACAACAATAAACAAAATCATAGAAATGCTTGGGTCATAAAGCTTCTTTGGTAAGAGAAACAGAGTTAACATTTTGGGTTCAAGATCTTTCATTATAGATTTTCCATGGATTTTTTCCCCTAAAATATCTTGTGTACAAAATTTGGGATTGCTTCCTCATTCCTTCAGTCCCAAAGAATATTGTGAAATGGCACAGAGCAGTTCAATGTTTTCCAGTGTCAGGACTTTACTCATCCCTTATCTGAAATGATTTTACAACTACTTGTACGAAACAAAGGAATTGGGCCAGTACCCAATACTGCTGAGTAACCACACAGCCAATGGACTTGGGCATGTCTGAGTTCTGCAGCTGTGTAGCGAGTACATTTTTACTGCCCAGGTAATGGTATATGTAGATGGGAACAGCTGGTAAAGGGCTAGGAAATAAATCCTGAATTTATTTATAATATTGACAGAGAACAATATGCTGAATTTAGCAACTTTAAAATGGATTGATTCTGCTTGTCTCATCTGTTGCAAATTGGTTGAAATTTTTGCTTTTCTTTATATGGCTTTATTTTGAGAGTTTCCTAGAATTATTACAGCAAAATTTGACTCTGTGATTCACTCTTCCCAGAAGAGCTTCTGCAGGAGCAACACTTTGGTATGGATTTTGCTTCCAGTTCTGAAATCCAGTCTGCTTTTGAATCTGTTGAGGCACCATTTGTTGAAGGCAAACCATTTCGGCCTGTTCAGGTTAAGACTCTGCCAGCTATTACTGTCACAGAAGGTATGTGATGCTTTGGAAAAAAGTTCGCAAGATAGTTGGATTATATTGATTGAAAGACCATTGACGATGCTCAATAAATCAGAGAAATATTTCACAGAGGCAGTATTCATTGAAATGCAGGATTAGTACTGTTCAGGATGAAATCGAGCGCTCTTACGAGCAAACTAAGTCAGCACTCTAGTGTGGGTGCTTCTGACATTATTGGGTAACTGAAGAAAATGATCAACTTTCTCAAAATATGAAGCAAAATACACCCTGCATTATGGTGGTTTTGATAATGGAAATTCACCCTTACAGAATGAACAAGACGCAACAGAGAAATATGAGGTACAGAGTAAAATTCACTTCCACAGAATTTATATGGAAAGTAAAAGTCAATGAACACAAAATTTAAATTTTACTCAACTGGAATGTCTTGGTGCATGCACAGTTTCATATTATGGAAAATCACAATACAGCACATTTTCTGGGAATGCAGTTCCCCCTGCTATCATAACTACAGGATTTACCTCTATTGTTCATACCAAAAAAAATCTGCTTCTGTTGCCATCAAGTTTTAAACCACCATATTTAGTTTCAGTATAATAAATAAAGTACATTATATATTCATTCTCTATTCTTCATTTGTTTGTGCATAGTTTGTGCAGTGAGGATGGTTCCAGGGGCTATGTTGTGTTCATTGTGTGAGGTGTGTGAATTCTGGGAGACCTCTAGCCTCCTGGATAACCACATCTGCAACAGGTGCACCAAGTTGCAGCTCCTTGGAGAATGTGTTAAAGAACTGCAGCTGCAGCTCAATGACCTTCAGCTTATATGAGAAACTGAGGAGGTGATAGATAGGAGCTACAGGGAGGTAGTCACCCCTAAGTTGCAGGAGGCAGGTAACTGGGTACTTTCAGGAGAAGGAAGGGAAATACACAGCCAGTGCAGAGTACACCTGTGGCCATTTTCCTCAAAAATAGTATACAACTTTAGATATTGTTGGTGGGGGGAGCCACAGTGATTGGGTCTCGGGTGCTGTGGCTGAGAAGAGCATGGAGGTGAAGGGGGCTGCAGTGTTGACAGAAGATTTTGTTGTCAGAGGAACAGATAAGATTCTGTGGGCACGATAGAGACATCCAGACGGTATGTCGGCTTCCTGGTGCCAGGATCAGGGATGTCTCAGATCAGCTTCATGGCATTCTCAAGGGTGAGGGTGAGCAGCCAAGAGTCTTGGTGCATATTGGCACCAATGACCTAAATAGTCAAGGTGATGTGGGGTCCTGAAGAGAGATTTAGGGACTTGGGTAGAAAGCTGAGAAACAGGACTTTCAGGGTAGTAATCTATGGATTGCTGCCTGTGCCACGTGTCAATCAGGGTAAGAATAGGATGATCTGGCAAGTGAATGTGTGGCTGAGGAACCGGGGGCAGAGGTTCAGATTTTATGTATCATTGGGACCTTTTCTGGGGGAGTTATGACCTGTACAAAAGGGATGGGTTACACAAAGGGATGGGGAACACAAGGGGTTCAATATCCTTGCAAGCAGGTTTGCTAGAGTTGTTGGGGAGGGTTTAAACTAATTTGGCAGGGGGATGGGAACCAGAGTGATAGTGCTCTTTGCAAACAAAGGAAATCTGTAATGAGATTTGAGATTCCTAGCAAGGAGAGGCTAATGACAGGGCAAAATTGAAGTCAACAGGATGGGTTGCAATGTAAAAGGCAGACAAAATCGAAAAGGCTGAATACAGGACTGAAGGTATTATATTTGAATGTGCACGGTGTATGGGATAAGGTAGGTAAACTTGTAGCATAGTTATAGATTGGCATGTATGATGTAGGCATCACTGAATTATGGTTGAAAGAGAATTATAGCTGGGGCTTAGTGTCCAAGGATACTCATTGTATTGAAAGGATGGGCAAGTAGGTAGAGGGGGTGGCGTGGCTCTGTTGGTAAAACAATGAAATCAAATCATACGAAAGAGATGACATAGGGTCGGAAGATGCTGAATTGCTGTGGGTAGAGCTAAGGAACTGCAAGAGGTAAAAAGACCCTGATGGGAATTACTTAAAGACCCCTAAACAATAATAACGATGTAGTCTGCGGATTACAACAGGAGATAGAAAATGCATGCCAAAAGGATGGTGTTACAATAGTCGTTGGGATTTTCAATATGCAGATAAATTAGGAAAATCACTTTGGTGCTGGATCCCAAGAGGGAAAATTTCTAGAATGCCTACGAGATGAGTTTTTAGAGCAGTTCATGATTGAGCCCACTAGAGGACTGGCTTTTCTGGATTGGGTGTTGTGCAATGAACTGGAATTGATTAGAGAGCTTAAGGTAAAAAAAAAACCCTTGAGGGTAAGTGATCATAATATGATCAGATTCACCCTGCAACTTGAGGAGAAGCTAAATCAGATGTATCAATATTACGGTGGAGTAAAGAGAATTACAGAGGCATGAGAGAGGAGTTTGCCACAAGTAAATGGAAAAGAACGCTGGCAGGGATAATGGCCGAGCAGCAATGGCTGAAATTAGTGGCAGCAATTCGGAAGGCACAAGATGTATACATCCCAAAAAGGAGGAAGTATTCCAAAGTAAAGATGACACAAGTGTGGCTAACAAGAGAAGTCAAAGTCAACATAAAAGCTAAAGAGGGGGCATATAATACAGCAAAATTTAATGGCAAGTTAGAGGATTGGGAAGCTTTTAAAAACCAACAGAGGCAGCTGAGAAAGTTATTAAGGAAAAGATGGAATGTGAT
The DNA here is from genome assembly GCF_963921235.1 of Mobula hypostoma. NCBI lineage: Eukaryota > Metazoa > Chordata > Chondrichthyes > Myliobatiformes > Myliobatidae > Mobula > Mobula hypostoma. The sequence continues at coordinate 16,237,509 of NC_086129.1, read as the reverse complement.
ATTAAACTAGCTGATAATATTAAAGATACCAAAAGTTTCTTCAGATACATGAAGTGTAAAAGAGAGGTGAGAGTGGATATCTGACCAGTTGAAAACGATGCTGGCAAGTAGTAATGGGGGACAAGAAAATGGCGGGTGTACTGAATAAGTATTTTGCATCAGTTTACACTGTGGAAGACACTAGCAATATGGTGAAAGTACCGAAGTGTCAGGCGTCAGAAGTGTATGAAGTTGCCATTACTAGGGAGCAAGTTCTTGGAAAACTGTAAGGTGTAAGGGTAAATAAATCGCCAGGACCATATGGTGTACACCCCAGGATTCTGAAAGAGGTGACTGATGAAATTGTGGAGGCATTAGTAATGACCTTTCAAGAATCACTAAATTCTCGAATGGTTCTGGAAGACTGGAAAATTGCAGATGTCATTCCATTACTCAAGAAGGGAGAGAGGCAGAAGAAAGGAAATTAGAGGCCAGTTAGGACCTCAGTGGTTGGGAAGATGTTGGAGTCAATTGTAAATCATGTGGTTTTGGGATTCTTGGAGGCACATGATAAAACAAGCTGCCATCAGCATGGTTTCCTTAAGGGAAAATCTTGCCTGAGAAATCTGTTGGAATTCTTTGAAGAAATTACAAGCAGGATAGACAAAGGAGAATCGGTAGATGTTGTGTACTTGGATTTTCAGAAGGCCTTTGACAAGGTGCCACACATAAGGCAGCTTAACAAGTTAATAGCGCATGGTATTACAGGAAAGATACTAGCATGGATAAAGCAGTGGGTGATTGACAGGAGACAAAGAGCAGGAATAAACGGAGCTTTTTCTGGTTGGCTGCCGGTGACTGGCAATGTTCCACGGGTCTGTGTTGGGACCGATTCTCTTTACATTATATGTCAGTGACTTGGATGATGGAATTGATGGCTTTGTTGCAAAGTTTGCAGATGATACAAAGATAGGTGGATGGGCAGGTAATTTTGAGGAAGTAGAGAGGCTACAGAAGGACCTGGACAGATTAAGAGAATGGGCAAAGAAGTGGTAGATGGAATACAGTCGGCCCTCCTTATCCATGAGTTCCACATGCATGAATTCAACCAATCACGAATCAAGAAAATCCAGAAGTGCTCTTCAAGCACTTGTTGTTTGAGCATGTACAGACTTCTTTTTCTTGTCATTATTCCCTAAACAATGCAGTATAACAACTATTTGACATAGCATTTACATTGAATTAGGCATTATAAGTAATCTAGAGATGATTTAAACTAATTTGCGAGGGGGATGGGACCCAGAGCAATAGAGCAGTGAAAGAAGTGCATGGAGTAAAGCCAGATCTAACATACAGAGAGGCTTTGAGGGAAGAGAAGCAAAATAAACAGTGTAAAGACAGGAAGGTAGAAGGGCTGAAATGTGTGTACCTCAATGCAAGAAGCATCAGGAACAAAGGTGATGAACTGAGAGCTTGGATACATACATGGAATTATGATGTAGTTGCCATTACAGAGACTTGGCTGGCACCAGGGCAGGAATGGATTCTCTTTCTTTTTCTTTTTAAATCTTTTTATTGAGTAAGTATACAAAAAAGGTAAGCCATATAAACATTAATACAATGTTAAAGTATAATAAAATTCCAAAAGGTATCAATACCAAAAAAAAATACTACAAGGAATGGATTCTCAATATTCCTGGATTTCAGTGCTTTAAAAGGGATAGAGAGGGCGGAAAAAGGGGAGGAGGGGTGGCATTACTGGTCAGGGATACTACTACAGCTACAGAAAGGGTGGGTAATGTAGCAGGATCCTCTTTTGAGTCAATATGGGTGGAAGTCAGGAACAGGAAGGGAGCAGTTACTCTACTGGGGGTATTCATTAGGCCCCCTGGGAGCAGCAGAGATACAGAGGAGCAGATTGGGAGGCAGATTTTGGAAAGGTGCAATAATAACAGGGTTGTTATCATGGTTGACTTTAACTTCCCTAATATTGATTAGCACCTGATTAGTTCCAAGGGTTTAGATGGGACAGAATTTGTTAAGTGTGTCCAGGACGGATTCCTGTCACAGTATGTGGACAGGCCGACCAGGGGGAATGCCATACTAGATCTAGTACTAGGTAATGAACCGGGTCAGGTCACAGATTTCTCAGTGGGTGAGCATCTGGGGGACAGTGACCACCGCTCCCTGGCCTTTATAATTATCATGGAAAAGGATAGAATCAAAGAGGATAGGAAAATTTTTAATTGGGGAAAGGCAAATTATGAGGCTATAAGGCTAGAACTTGCGGATGTGAATTGGGATGATGTTTTTGCAGGGAAATATACTATGGACATGTGGTCGATGTTTAGAGATCTCTTGCAGGATGTAAGGGATAAATTTGTCCCGGTGAGGAAGATAAAGAATGGTAGGGTGAAGGAACCATGGGTGACAAGTGAGGTGGAAAATCTAGTCAGGAGGAGAAGGCAGCATACATGAGGTTTAGGAAGCAAGGATCAGATGGGTCTATTGAGGAATATAGGGAAGCAAGAAAGGAGCTTAAGAAGGGGCTGAGAAGAGCGAGAAGGGGGCATGAGAAGGCCTTGGTGAGTAGGGTAAAGGAAAACCCCAAGGCATTCTTCAATTATGTGAAGGAAAAAAGGATGACAGGAGTGAAGGTAGGACCGATTAGAGATAAAGGTGGGAAGATGTGCCTGGAGGCTGTGGAAGTGAGCGAGGTCCTCAATGAATACTTCTCTTTGGTATTCACCAATGAGAGGGAACTTGATGATGCTGAGGATAATATGAGTGAGGTTGATGTTCTGGAGCATGCTGATATTAAGGGAGAGGAGGTGTTGGAGTTGTTAAAATACATTAGGACAGATAAGTCCCCGGGGCCTGACGGAATATTCCCCAGGCTGCTCCACGAGGCGAGAGAAGAGATTGCTGAGCCTCTGGCTAGGATCTTTATGTCCTCGTTGTCCACGGGAATGGTACCGGAGGATTGGAGGGAGGCGAATGTTGTTCCCTTGTTCAAAAAAGGTAGTAGGGATAGTCCAGGTAATTATAGACCAGGGAGCCTTACGTCTATGGTGGGAAAGCTGTTGGAAAAGATTCTTAGAGATAGGATCTGTAGGCATTTAGAGAATCATGGTCTGATCAGGGACAGTCAGCATGGCTTTGTGAAGGGCAGATCGTGTCTAACAAGCCTGATAGAGTTCTTTGAGGAGGTGACCAGGCATATCGATGAGGGTAGCGTAGTGGATGTGATCTATATGGATTTTAGTAAGGCATTTGACAAGGTTCCACACGGTAGGCTTATTCAGAAAGTTAGAAGGCATGGGATCCAGGGGAGTTTGGCCAGGTGGATTCAGAATTGGCTTGCCTGCAGAAGGCAGAGGGTGGTGGTGGAGGGAGTACATTCAGATTGGAAGATTGTGACTAGTGGTGTCCCACAAGGATCTGTTCTGGGACCTCTACTTTTCATGATTTTTATTAACGACCTGGATATGGGGGTAGAAGGGTGGGTTGGCAAGTTTGCAGATGACACAAAGGTTGGTGGTGTTGTAGATAGTGTAGTGGATTGTCAAAGATTGCAGAGAGACATTGATGGGATGCAGAAGTGGGCTGAGAAGCGGCAGATGGAGTTCAACCTGGAGAAGTGTGAGGTGGTATACTTTGGAAGAACAAACTCCAAGGCAGAGTACAAAGTAAATGGCAGGATACTTGGTAGTGTGGAGGAACAGAGGGATCTGGGGGTACATGTCCACAGATCCCTGAAAGTTGTCTCACAGGTGGATAGGGCAGTTAAGAAAGCTTATGGGGTGTTAGCTTTCATAAGTCGAGGGATAGAGTTTAAGAGTCGCGATGTAATGATGCAGCTCTATAAAACTCTGGTTAGGCCACACTTGGAGTATTGTGTCCAGTTCTGGTCACCTCACTATAGGAAGGATGTGGAAGCATTGGAAAGGGTACAGAGGAGATTTACCAGGATGCTGTCTGATTTAGAGAGTATGGATTATGATCAGAGATTAAGGGAGCTAGGGCTTTACTCTTTGGAGAGAAGGAGGATGAGAGGAGACATGATAGAGGTGTACAAGATAATAAGAGGAATAGATAGAGTGGATAGCCAATGCCTCTTCCCCAGGGCACCACTGCTCAATACAAGAGGACATGGCTTTAAGGTAAGGGATGGGAAGTTCAAGGGGGATATTAGAGGAAGGTTTTTTACTCAACGAGTGGTTGGTGCGTGGAACGCACTGCCTGAGTCAGTGGTGGAGGCAGATACACTGGTGAAGTTTAAGAGACTACTAGACAGGTATATGGAGGAATATGGGGCTTATATGGGAGGCAGGGTTTGAGGGTCGGCACAACATTGTGGGCCGAAGGGCCTGTACTGTGCTGTACTATTCTATGTTCTATGTTCTATTTAAAGTATGCAGGAGGATATGCGTAGGTTATCGTGGATCAGGATAAAAAAAAAACAGAAGTTCTCTTACTAAGTAAGTCGGAACAGGTGCATCCGGTATTATTTACTGTCAGTTAGTCAAATGTTTGTCTTAGTATATAGTATATATTTTACCTTTCTATGCTTATAAAACACTTAAGAAACGTATGTTTCAGCGCTGGGCTCGGGAACGGAAATTCCTGAGTTCGATCCAGTGACAGCCCGCTCTCGAGTGCGCTCTCTATCCGTGCCAGGTTGATGTGAAGGATCAAAAACCCAAAACCCCAAAACCCAACAACTAAACCACTGCGTTGCTTAGTAATAATTGTAGCTTTCATCGGGGCAGGGCCTTTCTCACTTTATCCTTTAAAATTGTTTCAATCGTTGACCGACTGTAGCCTAACACTTTTCCAATGACCGATGGCGTTTCACCTCTTTCTGATCGCTTTATTATTTCCACTTGATCTTCAATCGTGATCATGATCGTTTTCGTGAACAGAAACACTGTGGATTCAGAGCTCCGCCGCTGGGTCCTAATGCCCACCGCACTGAGACAGGTTAAATAAGGTCTGGGGTTCCACTGGGTCCTAAGGTTCACCGTATTGAGCCAGGTTGAATAAGGGACTTGAGCATCTGTGTTTTTTGGTACCCGCAAGGGGTCCCAGAACCAATCCCTTGCGGATAAGGAGGGCCGACTGTACAGTGTTGGGAAGTGTATAGTCATTTCATAGTCATAGTCATACTTTATTGATCCCGGGGGAAATTGGTTTTCGTTACAGTTGCTCCATGAATAATAAATAGTAATAGAACCATAAATAGTTAAATAGTAATATGTAAATTATGCCAGTAAATTATGAAATAAGTCCAGGACCAGCCTATCGGCACAGGGTGTCTGACCCTCCAAGAGAGGAGTTGTAAAGTTTGATGGCCACAGGCAGGAATGACTTCCTATGACGCTCTGTGCTGCATCTTGGAGGAATGAGTCTCTGGCTGAATATACTCCTGTGCCCACCCAGTACATTATTTAGTGGATTTACTTTGGTTGAAGAAATGAAAGGGTTGACTATTTTCTAAATGGACAGAAAATTCAGAAGTCTGAGGTGCAAAGGGACACAGGAGTCCTTCTGAAAGATTCCCTAAAGATTAAGTTATAGGTTGAGTCTGTGGTGAGGAAGGCAAATACAATGTTAGCATTCATTTCAATAGGACTAGATATAATGTTGAGGCTTTACAGAGCACTGGTGAGACCACACTTGGAGTGTGTCTTACCATGTCTTCACCATCCCCCCTGACCTTCCCCTCTCTGAGGCAGAATGTTCTGTCCTTAACAAGGGCCTCACTTTTGTCCCCCTCCGTCCACACCTCAGTGAGTTCCGTGCCCGCCATGATGTTGAACTCTTCTTCCGTCGCCTACGTCTCCGAGCCTACTTCTTTGGCAAGGATTCACCTCCCCCTACTGATGACTCCTTCTCCTGTCTTCAATCCTCCTCCTCCTCCTGGACACCCCACCCGGGCCTTCTACCTGCACTCGATCTCATCTCCAACTGTCGCCAAGACATCAACCGTCTCAACTTCACTCCTCTCTCCTGTTCCAACCTCACTCCCTCTGAACGCACTGCCCTCCACTCTCTCCACACTAATCCCAACCTCACCATCAAACCTGCTGACAAAGGTGGTGCCGTAGTAGTCTGGCGGACGGACCTCTACCTCACTGAGGCCAAACGGCAGCTCTCTGACACCACCTCTTACTTACTGTTGGAACAGGACCCCCCCAAAAAACATCAAACCATTGTCTCCCACACAATCACCGCCCTTATCAACTCTGGAGGCCTTCCATCCTCAGCCGCTAAACTCATTATTCCCACACCCCGTACTGCTCGGTTTTACCTCCTCCCAAAGATACACAAGCCTGAATGTCCCAGTAGACCCATAGTTTCTGCCTGCTCCTGTCCAACCGAACTTGTATCTGCCTACCTGGACTCCATTTTGTCACCCATAGTTCAGTCCCTCCCCACCTACATCCGCAATACATCCCATGCCCTCCACCTCTTCAATAACTTCCAGTTCCCTGGTCCCAACTGCTTCATTTTTACTATGGATGTCGAATCCTAATACACCTCCATTCCCCATCAAGAAGGCCTCAAAGCCCTCCGCTACTTCCTGGATAATAGACCTCACCAGTTCCCCCCCACCACCACCACCCTCCTCTGGTTGGCGGAACTGGTTCTCACACTTAATAACTTCTCTTTTGGCTCTTCCCACTTTCTTCAGACTAAGAGTGTAGCTATGGGAACTCGCATGGGACCCAGCTACGCCTGTCTCTTCGTTGGTTATGTGGAACAGTCTATTCTGGTACTGCTCCCCAACTTTTCCTTCGATACATTGACGACTACATTGGTGCTGCTTCCTGCACCCATGCTGAGCTCGTCAATTTCATTGACTTTACTTCAAACTTCCACCCAGCCCTCAAATTCACTTGGTCTATCTCTGACACTTCTCTCCCCTTTCTCGATGTCTCGGTCTCCATCTCTGGAGACAGACTGTCCACTGACATCTTCTACAAGCCCACTGACTCTCATAACTACCTCGACTATACCTCTTCCCACCCCGCCACATGCAAAAATGCCACTCCCTGTTCCCAGTTCCTCAGTCTCCGCCGCATCTGCTCCCAGGATGAGGCTTTCCGTTCCAGGACATCTCAAATGTCCTCTTTCTTTAAGGATCGTGGTTTCCCTTCTACAGTGATCAATGATGCCCTCACCCGCATTTCCTCCATTTCCCGCACTTCGGCCCTCACCCCATCTTCCCACCACCACAACAGGGACAGAGTTTCCCTTGTCCTCACCTACCACCCCACCAGCCTCCGGATCCAGCATATTATCCTCCACAACTTCCAACACCTTCAACAGGACCTCACCACTAAGCACATCTTTCCCTCTCCACCCCTCTCCGCTTTCTGCAGGGATCAATCCCACCGCGACTCACTTATCCGCACATCCATCCCCACGGATCTCCCACCCGGCACTTATCCCTGTAAGTGTAAGTGCTGCACCTGTCCCTACACCTCCTCTCTTGCCACCATTCAGGGCCCCAAACAGTCCTTCCAGGTGAGGCAACACTTCACTTGCGAATCTGTTGGGGTCATCTATTGCTCCCGGTGCGGCCTCCTCTACATTGGTGAAACCCGATGCAGATTGGGGGACCGCTTCTTCGAGCACCTCCACTCCGTCCGCCACAACAGACAGGATCTCCCGGTAGCCACCCACTTCAACTCTGCTTCCCATTCCCATTCAGGTATGTCCATACATGGCCTCCTCTACTGCCATGATGAGGCTAAACTCAGGTTGGAGGAGCAACACCTCATATACCATCTAGGTAGTCTCCAGCCCCTTGGTATGAACATAGAATTCTCCAACTTCTGGTAATTCTCCCCCCCCCTCCCTTCCTCTATCCCTATTTCACATCACCTCCCTCATAGTTCTGCCTCCTTCTACTACTTCGCATTGTTCTCCTGCCAATCACCTCCCTGCTTCCCCTCTCCCATCCCTTTGTCTTTAAGATTACTGTTTTTTTCAGCTACCAGCATTCTTCAAACCCTCCCCAAAGTTCTTCCTTCAGTCTTGACGAAGGGTTTCGGCCCGAAACGTTGACTAATCTTTTCAACTGATGCTGACTGACCTGCTGAGTTCCTCCAGCGCATTGTGAGTGTTCTTTTGACAACAGCATCTGCAGATTATTTTGTGTTTACCACACTTGGAGTATTGTGAGCAGTTTTGGTCCCCTTATCTGAGAAGAGAGGATTAAAAGGAGGTTTACGAAAATGTTTCCAGGATTGAATGGTTTGTTATATGAAGAGCGTTTGATGGTTTGGGCCTGTATTCACTGGAATTCAGAGGAATGAGGGGTGACCTAATTGATACCTATTGAATGGTGAAACGTCTTGATAGTGGATTTAGAGAGGATGTTTCCTGTGGTGAGAGAGTCTGGGACGTCAGTTTAGAATGGAGATGAGGAGAAATTTCTTGAGCCAGAGAGTGGTGAATCTGTGGAAGTTGTTGCCACAAGCAGCTGTGGTGGCCAAGTCTTTATGAATATTTAAGGCAGTGGTTGATAGATCCTTGATTGGTCAAGGCAGGAAGGGCTAAGGGGAGAAGGCAGGAGATTGGGGCTGAGAGGAATAATGGATCAGCCATGATGAAATGGTGGAGCAGACTTGATGGGCCAAGTGGCCTAATTCTGTTCCGATATCTTATGGTCGTATGATATGTTGCCTCCCAAGTGCCGGGGTCAGGGATGTCTTGGATCTAGTCTGTGGCATTCTACAGGGGGAGAGTGAGCAGCCGGAAGTCATGGTACATATTGGCACTAATGACATGGGTAGGAAAAGGGAGAAGGTCCTGAAGAGAGTATTTAGGGAACTGGGTAGAAAGCTGAAAAGCAGGACCTCTAGGGTAATAATCTCTGATTTGCTGCCTGTGCCATGTGCCAGTGAGGGTAAGAAAAGGATGACTTGGCAGATGAAAGTGTGACTGAGGAATTGGAGCGGGGGCAGGGTTTCAGATTTCTGGATCATTGGGATCTCTTCTGGGGAAGGAATGACTTGTACGAAAAGGACGGTTTACACCTGAACTCAAGGGGGACTAATATCCTTGTGGGCAGATTTGTTCAAACTGTTGGAGGGTTTAAATAAATTGGCTGGAGTATGGAAGCCAGAGTGATAGGGCTGAGGATGGGGCTGTTGGTTTACAAGCAGAAGCAGTGTGTAGTGAGACTGTCAGGAAGGACAGACAGATGATAGGGCAAGATTGCAGACAGTGGGATGAGTTGCAGTGTAAAAGGGTGATGAATACAGGACTGTAGGTGTTGTATTTAAATGTACGCAATATATGGAATAAGGTTGATGATCTTGTAGTTAGAGATTGGCAGTTATGACATTGTGGGCATCACTGAATCGTGGCTGAAAGAAGATTATAGTTGGGAGCTTAACATCCAAGGATACACTTTGTATTGAAAGGACAGGCAGGTAGGCAAAGGAGGTCGGGTGACTCTGTTGGTAAAAAATGAAATCAAATCCTGAGAAAGAGGAGACATAGAATGGGAAGACATAGAATCATCATGGGTAGACTTAAGGAACTGCAAGGAAAAGCAGACCCTGATGGGAGTTACTCAGGCCTCCAAACAGCAGCCAGGATTTGGGCTACAAATTACAGCGGGAGATCGGAAATGTATGTGTCAAGGGCAATGTAACAATGGTCATGTGGGATTTCAATATGCAGGTAGATTGGGAAAATCAGGTTGGTCCGGTTTTTGAATTCGAAGAGAGAGAATTTGTAGAATGTCTACGAGATAGCTTTTTAGAGCAGCTTGTGGTTGAGCCCACCAGTGTGTTACATAATGAATTGAATTTGATTAGGGAGTTTAAGGTAAAGGAACCAGAGGAGACAATGATCAGAATATGATAGAATTCATCCTGTAATTTGAGAGCGAAAAGCTAAAGTCAAATATATCAGTATTACAGTGGAGTAAATGGAATTACAGAGGCATGAGAAAGAAGCTGGCCAAAATTGATTGGAAGGGGACTCTAGCAGGGATGACAGCAGAGCAGCAATGGCTGAAATTTATGGGGGCAATTTGGAAGGTGCTGGATAGATATATCACAAAGAGGAAGAAGTATTCTAAAAGCAGGATGACAGAACTGTGGCTGACAAGGTAAGTCAAAGCCAACATAAAAGCCAAAGAGAGGGCATATGATGGAGCAACAATTAGTAGGAAGTTAGAGGATTGGGAATATTTTAAAAACCAACAGAAGGCAACTAAAAAAGCCATAAGGAGGGAAAAGATGAAATATGAATTTAAGTAAGCCAATAATATCGAAGAGGATACCAAATAATTTTTCAAATATCTGAATAGAAAAAGAGAGGTGAGAATAGCTAATCAGACTGCTTTAAGATGACTCTGGAGAGGTTGTAATGGGAGACAAGGAAATGGCAGACAAACCAAAGAAGTACTTTACATTGGTCTTCACTGTGGAAGACAGTAGCAATATGCTAGATATTTGAGTGTGTCAAGGGGCAGAAGTGAGGCACTGGTGAGGTCTCATTTGGAGTATTGTGAGTAGTTTTGAGGTCCCTTGTCTAAGAAATGATGTACTGACATTGGCTCCCACAACTATTTTCACATTTTACTGTCTCATTTCTTAAATTTAAAATACACTGAAGTAGGATTTTTGGAGCTAATCTACAAAATATTGTGCATCATGTCAAATCAAAAGAAAAATTCCAAAACCTGTCAACAATTTACTAAAAATTAAAAACCAAAATTGTGAGACTGAAAAAATATTCACCCCCTTTGTAATTACTAGGCTAACTTTCCTCAGATGCAATATTACCTTACCAACTCACCTCACCCATTTTATTGAGGACCACCTGTTTTCAACAAATTCATAAGAATAAATACCCACTCTCTCTCTAACAACAGTATGGTAGATTTTCAACAGACCAAACCAAAATGAAGACAAAAAGGCATTCAAGACAAGTCAGGGAAATGATAATAGAGAAGCACAGTCTGGGGAAGGGTGCAAGACTGTCTCAAAGGCACTGAGCATACCTCAGAGCTTGGTGCAGTCCATCATGAAAAAGTGGAAAAAAATATGAAAGCATGGCCACATTGCTTAGGTCAGGCAGCCCCTCTAACCTTAATCGCTGGAGAAGAATGACACTTGTAAGAGAGGCTACTGCACCACCAGTCACTCTGAGTGAGCTGCAGAAGTCAGTGGCTGCAATTGGACATGAAGTTTATGGCTCTACAGTTTCTGAGGCTATGGAAGAGTGGCAAGGAGAAGACGTGGCTATTAAAAAATATCATATCCTTGCCTGTAAAGACTTTGTAAAGCATCACTTAGAAGATGCTATAAAGAAGTGGAAGAAGGTCTTGTGGTCGAATGAGACTAAAGTGGAACTTTCTGGCCTCAATACTAAGCGATGCATGTGGTGTACAGTAAATCTATTATTGCGCATCAGCCAGATCAGCCAGGTGACACCATTCCTACTGTAAAGTATGGTGGAGGTAGCGTCATGCTGTGGGGTTTCTTTTCAGCAGTACGGACTAGAAATCTGTTCAGGATTGATGGGGAGATGAATGCTGCTAAATACAGAGCGATCCTGCATAAAAACCAGCTAACCTCTGCCAGAAAGCTTAACCTGGGGAGGAAGTTCATCTTTCAGCAGGATAACAATTAACCTGATTAAACATCTCTGGCAAGACCTTAAGATTGTTGTCCACCGCTGCTCCCCAATTAACCTGGCACAGCTTGAGCAATTTTAAGGAGAAATGGGCAAATCTTGCTCCATTACACTGTGCAAAGCTAATTGAGACTTAAAGGTTACTGGCTGTAATAGCGGGAGGTGGTTCAACTAAGCACTGAGCAAAGAGGGATGAATACTTTGACCTGCTGACATTTCAGGTTTTGAATTTTTAGTTTTTCATGATTTACAATTTTCTGTTATTTGAGCACTACTGTGGAAAAAAGGAGCATGTGATTCATAAATAGAAGCTCAGTTAAATTGATCAAAATCCCTGTTAGTACTTCATTTATGGGAAAGAATTGGGGCTGAATACTTTTTCAACGCACTGCATATGATAAGAAGTGTACATGTTCTCAACCTCAAAGTTTGTGTGTTGACTTCCCCATCTAAATAGAGCTTTGGAAAAAGATGAACATGTAAGGTATGTATTTGTTGAACTTGAATGGAACGTGAACCAGTTGAGAATATGTCAAACAGCAACCTTTCCAAATCATTTTCCCTTCCTGTATCCCAGCTGTGTTGAATTTGAATATCATGGTGAATTTACAACCTGTTACTTTGGTCTGTCTGGCTCACCAACTCACTGTATGACTTCAGAGTAGACAAAAGCACAATTTAATGCTGACCAACTAAGATGTATCCACACTTCATGTTAACTGCCTCTTTTCCTCACCTAATGTTCTGGAGTATTACAACAGATATATGTGGACATCTATTTTATTCCATTTTTCTTTCTTTCTCTTTTCATTGTTTGATTTCTTTTAACTTTGCTGCTAGACACAGTGCCGGACTCATTGCCAGGAACTAAAAAAGGTTGGTTTAAAACTGTCCAAAGTGTTACCACTTGCACCCACTCTTCCTCCTCTTCATCTTCCCACGTGTCCCATCGAAACACCCTGCCACCATCCTCCCAGTTGCATATCATTTGTATGTTCTTACAAAGTTTAGTATTTTTGCTTCATTCCCAGACATCATTGACTTGCATGGCATTCTGGTGTATGCTGCTTTGTGGATGCTGTGTGAGTGAAGTGTGAATGAAGGATTGAAGAAAGGTACTTGGAATTTTTTTTGGATCTGTGAAAAGTTGTAATTTTGAAAATCACAGAAAATAGATGGTGAATGTAAACAGTTTAGTTAGTGCACCAGTAATTAAACTTGCATTGGAGCATTTTGTTTGAAATTAGACTTTTTTTTATTCTTTATAGAGCATAATAATCTCTGAATATTGAGGTAATTGCTGATTGTTCACTGGAGAAATAGAACACCAAAACCTAGGTTCAGGTGGCTGAAAATCACTTTAAGGCCCTCTACTTTGTATGTCCTTCACCCTGACCCTTTGGTTTCATTCTTGACTAATACTCTTCAAATATTAACACCAATATCAAATTGGGTTACAGTCTGATTCACTTCTTCTGCAGCTGTCTGACATGGGAGCAAATGAGTGCTCAGGCAGATCCTGATATTTGTTCAAAGACTCAGGTTGCATTTCTTGCAAGGGAGGTAATTGTTTAATTGTTATTAAATTGACAGAGGGTCTCTCCAGATTAAGTAAGAGCATTATATCATGTTTTAGAGCTGGGTTTTAGAATCAGATGAACCTGCTGTGACAGATGATGTACCAAGCACAGAAAATATAAAAGCATGGTCAGTGGATCTTCTTGGTTGGCAATCTGTAGTGGAGTCAGAGTGCAAGTGAGCCCTTAAATAAATTCTCCATCTGTGTCCATTGTAGAGAAGGACATTGTAGATGGAGATGTTAAGTGCCATGGTGGTAGATAATTTCTCAGTGCCTGATAAAGTGTATCCCAGGCTGTTGTGGGAAGGATGGGAGAGACTGCTGGGGCTGATAACCGGGATTTTCAGATATTCTCTGGCCAAGGTGAGTTCCAGTTGACCAGAGGTTTGCAATGTGGTACCATTATTCAACAATGGCAGCAGAGGAAAGACAATTAATTCCAGGCCAGTGAAACTAATATAAATGGTCAGAAGGTTATTGGAAAATTGTTTTAAAGAGCGGGATTAATCAGGACTTTGAGAAGGTGGAATTAATCAAGAATAGTAAGGTTCTATTTGTCAATCAAGAGGATATTCTAATTGACTAATTTGACTAGTTTTGAACAGCATGGATAAGGGACTGATTGATATAGTAAAGCCTTTGACAAGATAATGTGGCAGAATAGAGTCATAGAAAAGTACAGCACAGAAACAGGCCCTTTGGCCTGTGTAGTCTGTGCTGAATCACTTAAACTGCCTACTCCTATCAATCTGCACCAGGATATATATCCTCTACATCCTTGCCATCCATGTACCTATCCAAACTTTTCTTAGACGTTGAAATTGAGTTTCATGCACTGCTTGCACTGGCAGCTCGTTCCATACACTGACAGCCCTCTGAGTGAGGAAGTTTCTCCTCATGTTCCCCTTAAACTTTTCACCTTTCACCGTTAGCCCATGATCTTTAGTTATAGTCCCACCCAACTTCAGTCGAAAAAGCCTGCTTGCATGCTTGTATTTACAGTATCTATACCCCTCATAATTTTGAATATGTCTATCAAATCTTCTCTTAATCTTCTACGCTCCAAGGAATAAAGTCCCAACCTATTCAATCTTTCCATATAACTCAGGTCCTCCAGTCCTGGCAACATCCTTGTAAATTTTCTCTGTAATCTTTCAACTTTGTTTACATCTTTCCTTTAGGTAGGTGATCAAAACTGCACAAAATACTCAAAATTAGGCCTCACCAACGTCTTGTACAACTTCAACATAACTTCTCATCTGTGCTCAGTACTTTGATTTGTGAAAGCTAATGTACCAAAAGCTTTCTTTACAACCCTATCAACCTATGACACCACTTTCAATGAATTATGGACCTGTATTCCCAGATCCCTTTGTTCTACCACACTCCTCAGTGCCCATCCATTCACTGTGTAAGACCTACCGTGGTTGGTCCTACTGAAGTGCAACACCTCGCACTTGTCTGCATTAAATTCCATCTGCCATTTTTCAGCCCATTTTTCCAGCAGATCCAGATCCCGTTGCAAGCCATGATAGTCTTCCTCATTGTCCACTACACCCCCAGACTTGGTGTCATCCGCAAATTTGCTGAGTGACTGAACCTTCTTAACCAACCTACCGTGCGGGACCTAGTCAAATGCCTTATCCATGTTGACTACATGCACTGCTTTGCCTTCAGCAACTTTCCTGGTAACTTCCTTGAAAAACTCTTAAGTTAGTTAGACATGACCTACCGGGCCGGCTGGTGGCGCAATGACATCAGCGCCGGACTCTGGAATGGAGGTTTCCGGGTTTGAACCCAGTCGGGGCTGCTCCTGAGTATGCTTTCCATCCGTGCCAGGTTGAGTGTCAAGATCACAACTCGACCTCGTAAAATAAAAGGGAAAAACACTGCGAAATGTCTGTGTGAGGAGTGGCGCGCCACACAGTCTCTCTCTCGCTCCGCGCCTTGTAAAGGCATGAAAAAAAAAAGACATCGTCCCGCCAACATCGCACATGCACGGATGCATGCACGCAGATGCGCACGCACGCACACGCCAAAAAAAAAGACATGACCTACCACACACAAAGCCGTGCTGACTGTCCTTAATCAGTCCATGTCTATCCAAATATTCATACATCCAGTTCCTTAGAATACCTTCTAATAACTTTCCCACTACTGATGTCAGGCTCATGGCCATTTTATTTCCTGGTTTATTTTTAGAGCCTTTCTTCAGCAGTGGAACGACCTTGGCTATCCTCTAATTCTCCGGTACCTCTCCTGTCGCTAAGGATGATTTAAATATCTCTGCTAGGGCTCTGGCAATTTCTGCACTTGCCATCCTAATTTGCCTTGAGACAGCAAACACCTCCTCCTCAGTAATCTGTGGAGTCCATGAAGATGATACCGTTTTGCCTCACTTCTATAGACTCTGTGTCTGTCTCTTAAGTATATGCAGATACAAAAAATCCATTTAAGATCTCCTCCATCTCTTTTGGCTCCATCTATGATTTACCATTCTGATCTTCCAGAGGACCAATTTTGTCTAATTGGTTCAAAGTTCCCTGGGATCTGGGGAAATTTGACAAAATGGATCCAATATTAATTTGTTGATAGGGGGCAGAGGACAATGGTTAAGGATTTTTGTGTTTGGAAGCCTGTGACCATCTCGGTACCACAGGGATCACTGCTGAGGCCCTTGTTAGTTATTCACAGTTATGATCTCCATATGCACATATGAAGTCTGATCGGTAGATTACATAAAGTTGGTGGTGCACTTGATAATGAGGATGATGATATTCAGTTCCAGAGTTATTATGGTATGGGCAGAACAGTTGCAGTTCAAACTTAATCCTAGTAAAATGTGAGGTATGACATTTTAGGAGCGCATAGTGCTAGGATACATAAAATGAATAGTAGACCCAAAGAAGCGGCAAACAGCTGGATCTTGGTGTAAAAGTCCAGGCATCCCCAAAGGTAGCAGCATGGATGGATGAGGTGGCTAAGAGGGCATAAAGAATATTTGTATTCATTGGCCAAGCATTGAACATTAGAGCATGGAAGTTTGGTACAACAAAACAGAGCATCAGTTGAGTCACAACATGTGCTACCATGTGCTGTTCTGGTTGTCACACTGTAGCAAATGTCTGAGATATGAGGAGAGACTGGACAGGCTAAGTTTGTTTTCCTTGAAGCAGAGAAGGCTGAGAGGGAGCCTGATTAAAGTATCCATGTTAATGAGGAGCATAGATAGATGTAGATATTTAGATAGTTTTCCCCCACACCTAAGGGGTTTAAGATGTGGAATAGCATATTTAGAGGGAATTTAGGAAGTTTTCTTTTTACCCACAGAATGCCATGGTCTTAACTATAACATGGAAACAACTTGCACCGACAGGCAACCACCTACTAACGCTAATTAAAATAATAACAACATTCTTTTCTTTTTCCTACCATTCACCTACCCAGTTGGGGCAGTTTACAATGGGCAGTTAATCTAATGACCAACACACGTTGGGGTTGGGAGAGGAAACAGACAAGCTCCACACACTTTTGAGGACGGGATTGAACCCTAATTCTGGTGCTGTGAGGCAGTAGCTCTGTAGTTGTGCCATTTTTTTCCCACCCGGATGTTTAAAGTATGGAACACACTGCCTGAGGGATTGTGGAGGTCAGCAGTCTCGCAGTACTTCAGAAATATTTACTTGGGTACATGATGCTCAGGAGCGACTTTTTCTGTGTTGTTTGATTCCAGATGCATCAGTATTCCAGTTCACTGCACAGTTAGTCAATCAGTAAAGTTCATTGCCACTTCAGTTCTGGGTAACCCTGTCATCTCACGGGGAGAGTGCTCCTGGGTGAACATTTGGTAGAAGCTTGCTATTCCTCCATACTTCATACCAATTTAATTATGTTTCAACACATGCTTATCCCAAAGCTTTAGCCTTGATAATCTATTGCTAAAATTCCTGGACTGTGGAAACCATGGCATGCTTCCTTCAGAAATCAGTCAATATAAAGTAGTGCTTATTCTGGTATATATAAAAGAAAAACAGCAGGAACTCAGTGCTTCAGGCAGCATATCTGGAGGCAAGTGGAGAGTTGACATTTCAAATCGTGACCTTGCATCACAACTGAGAGTATAAAGGGAAGATGGCTAGTATAAAAGGTTTAGAGAGACCATAAGATGGCGGCTGGTAGGTGATAGATGGAACCAGGTGAAGTGGAGATAATAGGAAGGTGGGGGGCAGGTTAGAAACAGAGGTTGATGGGTGTTCAGTGAAAACAGCTGTGAAAATAGAAAACAACGAACAGGGGGAGGCTGGTTGGATGAGGGGAGGGGGAAGGTAGAGACAGAAGCTGGGAACTGATGTGGAACCAGATAAAGGAGGGATGATGGCCAATGGAACCAAATAGGGAATGGAAAAGGGAGGGCAAGCCATGGGAGAAGAAACAGACGTGGATATAGAAGTTGGGATGCTATCTTGCTGGTGAGGCTACATTTGGAACATTGAAAGATACCATTAAGATGGAAAGAATGCGGGGGAAATTTACAAGGATGTTGCCAGGACATGAGTAATGGAAAGAGGCTGAGCAGGTTGTCGGAGAGTAAGGGGTGATCTTATAGGGAATGTATAAAATCATAATTAGCATAAATGGGTGAATGCATGCTGTCTTCTTCCCAGGGTTGGGGAATCAAGAACGAGAAGTCATAAGTTTAAGGAGAGAGGGGAGAAATTTCATAGGAGCTTGAGGGGTAACATTTCCCACACAAAGTGGTCAATCCACTGGATTCTGGTTAATTGAGACATATCAGGGCCAGTATATTTTGGCCCAATTAAGTGGCTGCCACATTTAGCAGAAGTTTCATGGAAATTGTTAAAACATAATTCAAAGAAAAGACAAACTACTGTTTAACTGAGTAACAAGTTGTGTAGTTAAGTGAAATACAGAACAAATTAGAACCCCGCCAATGTGACTACAGTTGTATAAAAGTGTTTAGTTCCTAATAGTTATCGACGTAGGAATACATCCAGTGAATGCTGCCATGTTCTTTTGATTGACTGCAAATGAACAAAATCAGTGCAGATAATGAACTGCCTTCACACAATGCTTTTCATTATTGCATCATCCAAATCTTCATTTTCATTGTAATATTCAAGATGATTGTCGTAACCTTCAAATTCTTTGTCGTTCCTATCTTGTTGAAGCATTGAAATCATTTCTGTTTCACTCCTGTCTGTTTCTGGCATCTCCCAAGCATGATGGCTTGAAACCGCAGTGAGCAAAATAGTTCTGGATTGTCTTTATTGCTTATTTTTCGTCAACTATCAGTGAAAAAAATCACAACTTTTTGAACCGAAACATATGCAACTGATGCTATTTAAAAACTGTTTGCTCTAAGCATGGTGTAGTGTCTAATAGCCACATAAGTGCATGCAATTGATGCTAGTTAGGAACTGTTCTGCAATAGTCTTCTGTCCCACTTCAGCGGCATTGTGTCTCAAATGAAGGGAATTCCTGCTGTTTTCTTGATTAATTTTTGTTCTTTCAGAGTTGTCCCAAATAAACAGTTGTCCTAATTAGCCAATAGCTCAATTAGCCAGAAGCTGCTGTATATGGAGCAAGTTGCCAAAGGAAGTGTTTGAGATAGGCACATTAAGAACATTTAAAAGGTATTTCGACAGGTCCATAGATGGGAAAGGTTTAGAGGGATATGTGCCAAATGTGTGTAAGTGGGACTAGATGGGAATCTTGGTTGGCATGGACCACTTGGGCTGAAGGCCTCCCTCCCCACCCGTGTTCATGCTGTTTAAGTGACTGTGTAAGTGGGTGATGGGTATATCGAAATAGAAAACGTAAACAAAGGGAGAGCAAAGTAAGGTGGATTGGTAGCAGTAGAAAAAGGAACTTGCACATATGAAGTCTGATTGGTAGATTACATAAAGTTGGTGCACTTTATGTGCACTTTCAAGCAAAGACTTGACACTGTTCTGCGAAGCAACTGCTCTGTCCACAAGACCATCTTTAGCTTCCAGTCACGTGTCTCTTTGACTCCCTTGCCTATTTCCACAATAGCCTGTCTATGCTCAGCCTTCACAACTGCAGATATCCCACCTCTCCCGGAAGTTCGGGAGTCTCCCGCATATTGATAACGGCTCCTTGATGCCCACAAATTATATATAATATCCCAGAAATCGATTTTATTGAGAGCGAGTGAGAGAGAGAGAGAGAGGGAGAGAGAGAGAGACAGAGAGAGCGAGTGACAGACGTAGTGAGAGAGAGAGCATCCTGATTGGTCTCTTTGTGCTAAGTAGACCTATCAGTTTTCTCCGTGGGCGGGCTTTACAGTCGACCTCTCTCTCTCCTTTATTGTCCATCAGTTCAGTTTAGTGTCCTGCAGCGCCATGGCAGAGTGTTCCAAAAAAAGAAAATATAAAACGTACTTTACTCCAGACTACACTAAAGTAGTGCCTAATAGCGGTCAAAAATAATGACTCTGTTGCTCGCAGTGTGAGCAACCCTGAAATTCACCACCCAGATGAAGAACTTTTTATTGGGTACCTGGTAAGGAGGCAGTTGCTAAGCGAGGAAGCACAAGAGATCCCCCTTACAAGACAGACAGTTCTTCAAAGATGCCAGAGCATTCTATGTCAGGTGCTTTCAAAAAATCTTGGAGAAGTTCCCAATGAGAGACCAAATCTTGAAAAATCTGTCAGTGGTCAATACAGAGAGCCAAGATGAGGTGAATCCAGAGCAGATTTTGACTTTGGCAGAGAGATTTCCAAATGTGATCAAGGCAGATGCAAGAGAACAGCTCCACTTGGAAGTCCTAGATTATGTCTCAACTAACCTTGAAGGACTGATGCCAAACTACAAAAGTTTGCCAGTTGATGAGTTCTGGGGGAAGCTGTCCAAAGTAAAATCTGTGAGCACAGGGCAGTTGAGATTCAAAGAGCTCTGCCAGTTGATGAAGCTGCTTTTGGTGCTGCCAAATTCTAATTGTGATGTAGAAAGGGCATTCAGCATGGTGCGTCACATTAAGACAGAATTCAGAAGTCAGCTGTCTCACAAAGCACTTGTGAATCTGATGTCTTGCAAGATTAACACATTCATTGACACAGACTGCTATGAGGTTGAGACATCCGGCAAAATGCTCAAAAATGCCAAGCAAGCCACATCACAGTACAAGGAAAGTTTGCAAAAGAAATAGAAAAGCTATTTGCATTAGCATTTAGCTATTAGCATTCAGACTGCCAACAAAATACTCAACAAGGAATGTGTGTAAATAGTTTCAATATGTGATCAAATAAATTGTTGTTTTCTTTAATAATCAAATGTCCTGTATAAATACACCCTTGGAGGTTGACCGGATGGGCGGGGGGGCGGGGTGGAATATAGGATTGCAGGGGATGGGGGTAGTGGTGCTACCGCCCTGAAATGAGTTTTTTGCAGGGTGGGATGTCTGCAACTGATGTGGTAAAACCAAATGCAGACTAAAAGAACATTTACTTCTGGCCACTTATTTTGGTGTAATGGTTGGAATTTAAAGCTTAGTTAGACAATTGTTGGATACGTGATTTTTGGCACTTTGATCTGTGAACTTCAATTACATTTCTTGGCCATGCACCAAATTTGATAATTTTTTTTTCAATTATTTCAATTGATTCCAGCCTTGAAAGTCCATTAGATGAGAGTCCTCATTCTGTGCCCATTGTTAACTCTCCACAGACGGGCAGATCAGAGTAGGAGTGGAATGGACAGGATTTTTCTCAACATCACTCTTCAGGCCTTTCAAATTATTAGTTGTTCTTGGATCTGATTACAAATTAGTTCATTGACTTACCAATTGTCTGTTGGCAAACTTGCATAGTACATAGAACAGTATGATGCAGGAACAGGCCCCTTTCTACAAAATATCTGCAATGAACAAGATGCCAAATTAAGATGATTCTCTTATGTCTTTACATGATTTATCTCCGTCCATTCCCTGCATATTCATTGTCAATGACGACTGTGGTATCTGCTACCACCACTTGTCTCAGCAGCCTGTTCCAGGTACCTACTGCTCTATGTAAGATTAAAAACTTTTCTCATCTCAAATGCTTGTTGTCTAGTATTTGTCATTCCTACCGTGGAAGAAAGATTATGACTGTCTACATTGTCTGTTCCTCTCATAATCTTCTATTGGGTCTTCCCAGATCAATTCTTGTAGCACTTCATAATATAGTTATGTTAACTATGAAACATTTTTAAGTGCAAGTATCCAAAGCTGATAGATGTTGACTGAGAAGAATGTTATTTCAGGCACCATCTGACTCAAATTTATAAATGTATATTAAAGCTCCATTTTATAGCGCATTTGATAAATACTGTTCAATTTTCTTTCGTATTTAGCCTGTGCACATATAATAAGACTATTTGTAATCTGAACAGGTTCTGGAATGATTGACCCTGATGGCCTGGCACCTGATGAAAATGCAGTTGGCAACAATAAGAACATCATTAATGAGAATGTGGTATGGAGCAAATTCATTAAAATATGCTGTCTGATCCTTATGAGCTTGAATTTTTTAAGAAATAGATGAGGTTATGTGTGTGAACAAACAAATATAGATACTGGAAATATGAAATAAAAACTGAAAATGTTGGAAAAGCTAAGGCAGTTGGGCAGCACCTAGAAACCACAGAAAAACTACAGCACAGAAACAGGCCTTTAGGCCCTTCTTGGCTATGCCGAACCATTTTCTGCCTTGTCCCACTGACCTGCACATGGACCATATCCCTCCATACACCTCCCATCCATGTATCTGTCCAATTTATTCTTAAATGTTAAAAAAGAACCCACATTTACCACCTCATCTGGCAGCTCATTCCACACTCCCACCACTCTCTGTGTGAAGAAGCCCCCACTAATGTTCCCTTTAAACTTTCCCCCCCCTCACCCTTAACCCATGTCCTCTAGTTTTTTTTCTCCCCTTGCCTCAGTGGAAAAAGCCTGCTTGCATTCACTCTACCTATACCCATCATAATTTTATATACCTCTATCAAATCTCCCCTCATTCTTCTACCCTCCAGGGAATAAAGTCCTAACCTATTCAACCTTTCTCTGTAACTGAGTTTCTCAAGTCCCGGCAACATCCTTGTAAACCTTCTCTGCACTCTTTCAACCTTATTTATATCCTTCCTGTAATTTGGTGACCAAAACTGAACACAATACTCCAGATTCGGCCTCACCAATGCCTTATACAACCTCATCATAACATTCCAGCTCTTATACTCAATACTTCGATTAATAAAGGCCAATGTACCAAAAGCTCTCTTTACGACCCTATCTACCTGTGACGACACTTTTAGGGAATTTTGTATCTGTATTCCCAGATCCTTCTGTTCCACTGCACTCCTCAGTGCCTTACCATTAACCCTGTATGTTCTACCTTGGTTTGTCCTTCCAAAGTGAAATACCTCACACTTGTCTGTATTAAACTCCATCTGCCATTTTTCAGCCCATTTTTCCAGCTGGTCCAAGTCCCTTTGCAAGCTTTGAAAACTTTCCTCACTGTCCACTACACTTCCAATCTTTGTATCATCAGCAAATTTGCTGATCCAATTTACCACATTATCATCCAGATCATTGATATAGATGACAAATAACAATGGACCCAGCACTGATCCCTGTGGCACAGCACTAGTCACAGGCCTCCACTCGGAGAAGCAATTCTCTACTACCAATCTTTAGCTTCTTCCATTGAGCCAATGTCTGATCCAATTTACCACCTCTCCATGTATACCTAGCGACTGAATTTTCCTAACTAACCTCCCATGCGGGACCTTGTCAAAGGCCTTACTGAAGTCCATGTAGACAATATTCACTGCCTTCCCTTCATCCACTTTCCTGGTAACCTCCTCGAAAAACTCCAATAGATTGTTCAAACATGACCTACCACGCACAAAGCCATGTTGATTCTCCCTAGTAAGTCCCTGTCTATCCAAATGCTTGTAGATTCTGTCTCTTAGTACTCCCTCCAATAACTTAGTTACTACCAATGTTAAACTCACCGGCCTATAATTTCCCGGATTACTTTTTGATCCTTTTTTAAACTACGGAACAACATGAGCAATTCTCCAATCCTCCGGCACTTCACCTGTAGACAGCGACATTTTAAATATTTTTACCAGGGCCCCTGCAATTTCAACACTAGTCTCCTTCAAGGTCTGAGGGAATACCCTGTCAGGTCCTGGGGATTTATCCATCTGTGGAAAGAAACAAAGCGTTAATATTTCGGGTTGAAGACCTTTGATCAGAATTAAGGAAGAAAGAAAACAATTTTGTTTTCTGCTGCAAAGAAGGTGGGAAGCAAAGAATTGAGCAAGTATCTCCGAAGGGTTCAGAGTGGTTCAGTTTAATATCAAAGAATATATACAGTATAAAACCTGAAAATCTTACTTTTCACAGAGACATACACAAAACAAGAAACCCCAAAGAATGAATGATAGTGACATTAGAACCCAAAAGCCCTCCCCCCATGCACAAACAGCAGCAAAAGCATCGACCCTTCCCCCATGCACCACCATGTGAACTATAGCAAAAACACCGAAAGAGACCTTGATCTGGAGTCCATCAAAAACTACAGTCCATAACCCAGCACTTCACTGACTCAGACAGGCTCTCTCTCACCAGCAAGGAAGAGAGAGAGGTCACTCCTGTGAATGAGAGCAGGAGACCACAAGCTCCCTGTCCCAATGTTACAATCTTCCACATTGCTTCTGTAAGCCCAAGAAGTTGATAGTTTCCTGATCAGTCAGGGCATCAAAGGATATGGCGAGATGGCAGGTGTATCTGGGATCAGCCATGATGGAATGGCAGAGCAGATTCGATAGGCTGAATGGCCTAATTCTGCTCCTATGTCTTGTGGTCTTATGGTCACTGGGACAAATTTCTGTTGTGTATATTTGAGTACATCCATAAGCCTTCTGCTCCCCAACTCTTTCTATGCTACATCGATGACTGCATTGGTGCCTGCTTCCAACACCCATGCTGGACTCATCAATTTCATCAATCTTGCCTCCAACTTCCGCCCTGCCTTCAAATTTATCTGGTCCATCTCTGACACCTCTCAGCTCCTTTCTTGTTCACTTTGTCAACATCTTTGGAGACAGACTGTCCACTGATACCTTTTATAAACCTACAGACTAACAGGTATCTTGATTACACTTCTTCACACCCTGTCACTTGTAAAAATTCTATTCCCTTTTCTCAGTTCCTCTGTCATCGCCACATCTGTTCTCAAGTTTAGGCTGTCCATTCCAGAACATCAGAGAGGTGTTCCTCCTTCAAAGAACAGGGTTTCCCTTCCTCTACCATCGATGCTGCCCTCACCTGCTTCTCCTTCATTTCTTGGACTTTTGCTCTCAACCAATCATCCCTTCACCATAACAGGGATGGAGTTCTCATTGTCTTTACCTCCCTCTCACTATCTCTTTTCTGCGGAGATCGTTCTCAACATGACTTCCTTGTCCACTCGACCCTCCCCACTGATCTCCTTGCAGTCACTTACCAAGCAGGACTAATGTTACACCTACTCCAATATCTCCATTCTCACCACCTTTCAGAGTCCCAAACAGTCCTTTGAGGTGAGGCAACACTTCAACTGCAAATCTGTCGGCATCAACTATTATATCCCGGTGTGGCCTCCTCGACACCAGTGAGACTCAAAGTAGATTGGGTGGCTGACCTTTGCTCCATCCACCGCAAAAGATGGAATTTCCCCGGTGGCCACCCATTTTAAATCTATTTCCCATTCCCATTCCAACATGTTGGTCCATATTTCTTCTACTGCCCCCTGCAGGTGGGTACACTCCAACCTGACAGCATCAACATCGATTTCTCTAATTTCTGGTAATTTCTCCCCCTCCCCCTTCTCTCTTTTTCCATTCTGGCTTCTCTCTTGCCTCTCCTGCTGAGTTCCTCCAGCATATTGTGTGTGGTGCAATGAAGATTCCCTAGACTGGGGCCAAGGATGCCAGATTTGCTGAGAGAGGAAAGACTAAGTAGATTGGGCCTTTATTCTTCAGGGTTCAGAAGAATGAGTGGTGGTCTCATTGAAATATTTCCTATAGAGCTCCACATTGTGGATGCAAGAAAGGAGTTTCTCCTGACTGATGAGTCCTGAGCCAGTGGTCACAGTCTCAGAATTAAGGCGTAGGCATTTTAAGACTGAGATGAGAAGAAATTTCTCTCAGGGTAGTGAATCTTCAGAATAATCTACTCAGAAGGACTGTAGAAGCTCATTCATCAGGTTAATTCCAAAGGGAGACCAAGTGATTTCTGGACATTAAGGGAATTGAGGGATATATGAGCCGTGCAGGAAAATGGTGCCAAGATAGAAGATCAACCATGAGCTTGATGAATTGCCAAGTAAGTTTGAGGGACCAGATGACCAACATCTAATCATAATTCTTATGTTCTCGTGAGTTAAGTAACTTCCTTTGCTGTGTTTTGTGATTGAATGATGATGCTGAGGCCCCAACATGCTCTTTGTTCTTCGGTAGCTCCCCATTGGTTGCCTGAATTTCAGTTTCATCATAATAAAACTCTGGAACTTTGATTGTTATAAGTGGAACTCTGGTCTCTGTTTCCTCCAAAGGAAACAATTTGTGGAGGTCAATGGTGGGTGTCAATTGAAAATTTAAAACTGAATTTGTTAGAGTTTTGTGTGGCAAGTAACTTAAAGGCTTTGAAATGAGGTGGTTAAAAGGTTAAATATCAATCACAATTAAACTCAAGTATGGATTGGGTTTTTGAATTGGGTAGCCTACATCTTTCCATTTTCAAAGGAAGAATTAACAAAAGGGAAAATACAAAATTTAATTTTAATTTCTGCTCCATGCTCTTATAGGTGTTCGATGAGAGATTTGATGTGAAAGAAATGATTTTCAATGCAGAACGAGTCAGTGGAGGAGAAAATGACATGGTATGGACAGTCTCCCAAAAGATGGTTTACCTTAAATCACTTAAAAACAGATTCAGGAGTTTATCTTGTGATTCTTTAAACCATACTTTTCTTACTAAACCTTTTAATGTAATCAGATAAATCTTATGCTTTATAAGCTAATAATTTTAGTACAATTAGCCCTCTGTATCCACGGGTTCCGCATCCACAGATTCAACCAGCCACGGATCAGGATCGGAAAAAAGTCCCCCGGAAGTTCTCTTTCTTCTTATTCCCTAAACAACACAGTGTAACAACTATTTACATAGCATTTCCATTGTACAGGTTTCCCTGCTATCCGAAAGTAGGGTGTTCCTATAAAACCTTTCATAAGCTGAAATGGCGTAAAGCGAAGAAGTAATTACCATGAATTTATATGGGGAAAATTTTTGAGCGTCCCAGACCCAAAAAATAACCTACCAAATCATACCAAATAACACATAAAACCTAAAATAACACTAACATATAGTAAAAGCAGGAATGATATGATAAATACACAGCCTATATAAAGTAGAAATAATGTATGCACAGTGTAGACGAGAATCGGAAAGACAGCGAGCACACTGGAAGGTTCACGCATTTTTCTATCATACAGTTCTTTGTAAGCACTCGAAACATCCTGCAAACCTGCCCTAAACCTATCTGCCCTTTCAAAATTAAAGTCATACTTTTCTGCAATCATTGCAGCGTTGTCAATCGTACCGAAAATCTCACACAGTTCAAAGCTACAGCGGCTTGATGCTGAGTGTTTGTCTTGCTGAGAGAAAACACTATATTCGCTTTTCGCCACTCTCACTGCTCAGGGTGCGTGCTGCCTTTACAGCGGCTCGCTGCAAAACAAACGCCGAACGCTATATTCGCTTTTCGCCACTCTCGCTGCTCAGGGTGCGCGCTGCCTTTACAACGGCTCGCTGCAAAACAGACGCTGAACGCTATTTTTGCTTTTCGCCACTCTCGCTGCTCGGGGTGCGCGCTGCCTTTACAACGGCTCGCTGCAAAACAGACGCTGAACACTATTTTCGCTTTTCGCCACTCTCGCTGCTCGGGGTGCGCGGAAGAGCTATGATGGTTGCGTCTGTACTGAACATATACAGTCTTTTTTTCTTGTCATTATTCCCTAAACAATACAGTATAACAACTATTTTCATAGCATTTACATTGTGTTAGGTATTATAAGTAATCTAGAGATGATTTAAAGTATACGGGAGGATGTGCGTAGGTTATATGCAAATACTATGCCATTTTATATACGGCACTTGAGCATCTGTGGAATTTGGTATCCGTGGGGGGTCCCTGAACCAAACCCCTGCGGATATGGAGGGCCGACTGTACTACATACATTCCTGCCAACAACATATGTGGTTTCTAAGTAATTAATTGCAACATTTAAAAAAAAATTATGGGCAAAACCCAGATTCTGTTTATCTTGTGTACTATTTACTTGGAATTTTATCCATCCATATATATTTGCTTTTAACAATAATTAAAAGATTTGACCCAGTGAAAAGGGCCACAGTCTTGTTATAAACCCTTGTCTTTTTTCAGGACACTGGGGCCACGCGTGGCAACTTCAGTTTAAGTGGCAGTGCTCTGATTGGCCTTTTAGTGATTGCAGTTGCCGTAGCCATGATAGTTGTCATCAGTTTAGTGATGTTACGCAAGAAACAGTATGGCACCATCAGTCATGGCATTGTAGAGGTGAGTACATTAAATGAGCTTCGATGTGTTGAGATCTTTTTACTGTGATTGGAACGTTGTAGTTTTATTTGCCATGCTCAATTTGTCACACTATTTGCTACCACCACCAATGTCACCACTAATGTAATACACAGCATATAATGGTCTTCTTAGGCCCCACATAAACTTCAGAAGAAGGGATACAGTAACTGGTGTTTCATTATTCAAGGTTTGCATGTGACAATTTCAGATACTGCAACTCACTGGACACACTTTGGGATATTTACGAGGAGAGATCTGTTGCTTCTTTCCTGCAAAATTAGGCAGATGGGACTTGTGTTCTGTGTCATTGAGTACCACACAGCCTGATAAAAATGCTATCAAATTCACTGGGGCTGCAGTGTGCACCATCCACAGATTGAGAATGCTTTGAATTATACTTTCATCTTTATATCCTTTGTGTTTTGTACTTGAGTGGAGAAGCTATTGGAAAGGATTCTCAGGGGTAATATTTATGAGCCCATGAAAAAGCATGGCCTGATTAGGGACAATCAACACAGCTCTGTGCAGGGCAGATCATATGTCTTACTAATTAAATTTATTAGGAGGTGACACACATGATCAATGAAGGTAGAGCAATTAATGCTCTCTGCCTGGATCTTCGTAAGACATTTGACAAGATCCCACAATGTAGGCTCATGCAGAAGATGAAGTAACTTGGCCATTTGGATTCAGAATAGGCTTGCTCATAGAAGACAGATGTCAGGGTGGAGACACAGTATGTCCCTACCAAGGGAGGTGTAAAGCACTCCTTCCCTCTACTAGCCTGCAGGTCATCCTTGGGCAAAGTGTAGCACCTGCTTAGCCGCCCCCCCCCCCCGGATCAGGGTCACATGAACTCATGGAAGCAGGTGGTGGAGGATCATATGAGCAGCTGGTACATATCACACGTCCTGGTTATACGACCACCAATGCCATGCAGATAATCTCTGAAGAGTATTGATAATGGCTGGGGTCACCTGTCTTGAAAAGACACTGCCCAGAAGAATGCAATGGCAAACAACTTCTGAAGAAAAATTTGTTAAGAACAATCATGGTCAAGACCATGATCACCTATGTCATACATCACGACACATGATGGATGATAGAAGACAAAGGTAGTGGTTGATGAGACATAGTCTGTTTAGAATTCCATGACTAGTGGTGTTCTGCAGGGATCTATACTGTTTGTGATATAGTGTATGGATGGGTGGGTTAGTCAGTTTGCAGATGGTTCATAGTTTGGTGATGTTGTGGATCATGTGGATACCAAAGGATACAGTGGGATATTGATCAGTTGCAGATATAGGTGGAGAAATGGCAGATGGAATTTAATCTGGCCAAGTGTGAGTTGTTGCACTTGGGAGATCAAATGTAAATGGACAGTATATAGTTAATGCCAGGACCTTTAACAGTGCTGATGTGCAGGTGGTTCTTGGGGGCCCAAGTCGATAGCTCTCTAAAAGTGCCTGCATGGGGTTAATAAGGTGGTTAAAGAAAAAGGCATAAATTGAGGCATTGAGTTCAAGAGTCAGCATGGCCCAAGTGAAAGAGATGGACAGGGGAGGCGCAGGAGCATATTTGGGATTGCTTCTAGCCAGTGGACTGGACTATGTTCAGAGATTCGTTAGCAGACCTAAATGAATATGTCACAGTTGTCAGTGACTTCATTATATGTGTGGATAAGCGTGTACCTGTAAAAACATTGAGTCTTCCTTACCAGAAAACTTCGATGAATATGATTTGTAATCAGCTGAGGGCTGGTTCTGTGGCACTTAGAGCAAAAAAAGAAGTCTAGGTTTGACTTTGGAAGACCATTGCAAGTGTAGAGAGGCAATTTCAAACTAATCTAGAATCATGGATGGGCACTTGACAGCAGTGGCACGGTTTGCACAATATTATTCCCTTCGAGATCAGTTAGCAGATGTGGTAATGACCCATTTATGCCTTTTATGCATGCTTTTCGGGGAGAACTGTAACACATCCACACAAGGTTCCTAAAATCTCAGTCTCTGAGGCTGACATCTGGGTAATCCATCAAGAGGATCAAGAAAGGTGTCTGGTTCACATGGTGTACTACCTGCTCTGCTGTCGATACACGTATGACTGGCTAAGCACAGCTCCAATGCCATAAATAAATTCACTGACTACATCATTGTTGTTGTTCTAATCATGGGGTGATAAGTCGGCGTAGAGGAGAGGGACAGTTAGTTGAGTGATGCCACAACATTCACATCTCATTCAAGGTCAATTAAATTGTTGACTTCAGGAAGAGGAAGGAGAATAAACATTCTCCAGTCTACAACAGGGAATTGGCAGTGGAGGGTCAGCAGCTTTAGCATACCAGGTGACCTGTCCTGAGCCAAGCACATGAATGTAATCATAAAGAAGGTGTGTTGGCATCTTTACTTTCTTAGAAGATTAAAGAGGTTCAGCATGTTACCATTCTGCGGATGTACTCTTAAAAGTATCCTGACAGGTAGGATCATGTCTGGTACAGCAGTTCCAATTTGTTGAAGTTCAGCCTAAGTCTTCAAGCTTCCTTTTTTTAGGTTGTGGAATTTTCCCGGAAGTTTTGTAATTTTTTTTTTGCAGATCTGATGGTTGATGACAAACCTATTGTTTCCTTTCATAATCTCCATCATCAATCTTGCACGTTTTCACTCTTAGTTTTTACTGGAGCAAGTCTTGCCATGGCTGCCAGACTAATTACCTCCTTACTGTCATCATCACTTGAGCCATTAGAGGTCTCTGTTGAGTTAGTATCACTTTACAGTTCCTTGGAGTTCCCAAGGTGTCACTGTTTCTGGGGAATACTCAGTGTTGGCTGCCTTTCAACATGATTGACGTCATCATTGACATCGCCCAATGAAGGTCTCCCAGATTCCAAGCAGGTTTGCTTCATTTCACTTTGCAATTTTGATGAACAAAGCTTTTGAGTATGGATATAATTGCATGCTGCCTTTCAACTCCTTCCGTCAATGCAGAAGTTTTTTTTTGCTGATTTATTATCTTTTTCATACTGCTCTTTCAGCATATTATATATTTTTCCCTTTTTCATCTAATTGGTCAGTCAAATCACCTGCTTGCTGCTGCAGTTCGCAGGCTTGATTCTCTAAATCAGCACATTCGCATTTCAAAGCATCTATCAACTTACAACTCAATACGTTCGTACCTTCGCAGCTCTGTTAAGGTCACTGGCGTCCTGATCACATTTTTTTGTTCTTCCAACATATCACTTCAATTTAATCTTAAATATTTATTGTTTGTTATTTACTCAGCATGTTTTTCTTTCCAAGTTCTCTTTATCTTGTGGTTTCCATTGCTTTGGATTCAATTCATTGACTATCTTGACTCTCACACTCAGAAACTGTTTTGTGACCTTTCTAATCTGTTGATTTATTTTTGTCGTTCTCTGCCTGTATCTATATTATCTTCCCCATCTCTGCATTACTGATGATTAATTTTAATTTAATCACTGTTTTGGACATTTATACTATAATTTTGGACCTGTAAATTTCTGTCTTTATTTTATTACCTATTGATTTGTATTTTTGTATTTTTTACATTTGTATTTTTCATCTCTTGAAATTTCAGGAGACAAACTAAAACATTTGGGCTTTTTATTAATCATGAGGTTCTGCAGATGATGAAAATTTTGAGCAACACACAAAATACTGGAGGAACTCAGCAGTCAGGCAGCATCTATGAAGGGGAATAGGCAATTGGTGTTTTGGATCAAGACCCCTCATCAGGACCCTCCCTAGATACCGCCTGATGTGCTGAGTTCCCCCAGCATTTTGTGTGTGTTGGGTTTTGTATTATCTTTCAACTTCATGGAGCAGCTCACAGTTTTACTCTTTTCAGTCACTGTTTCAAAACATTGTTTATTCTAAAATTTGATTGAAGGTTTATTATTCCTCAGCATTTTAATAAGTTTGCAGTATTTTTTGGGTGGGTTGAGTTGTTTCCCGATCTTGGCAATTGACTTGCAAACGTTTTGTCACCATACAAGAAGCCATCAGCACACTGTTAATTTTTTAATTGGGTAAACCCCCCCCCCCCAAATAAAAGAAGAAACTTTTAAAGCATATCTTATCACTATCTATTCAGGCTGTAGAAATCATACCTTTATTTACATTAAATTTAAGTAAGTAATTTGTGCTTTCAGATATTTTATTAGTCGTAATTGTTTAACAAATCAGTACGTGGTCATTCAGTTGGGCAAATGCATGTGATAAGCTGTAATGGACAAACCAAATAAGTACAAGTCCTTGTAAGCTAAAAAAAAACTCATGATTTTTTTTCCAGGAGCTAAATTAAAATTAAAAGTGTACTGTGATAAGTTTAGAGGCTCTTCTGATACTTTCATCTGTCATGACCCATTTGGTGGGCCAAGGAAATGCAAATTGCATTCATTTCAGATAAGTGTGAAGTGTTGCATTTTGGGAAGTTAAGTCAGGGTTGAACTTTTGCAGTGAACAGCAGAGCCCTGTGGTGTCTTATAGAAATGTACTAAGGATACAGGTGCATATTTCCCCAATAGTGATGTCACAGGTAGACAGGGTGGTGAAGAAGGCAGCTGGCACCCTGGCCTTCATCTTTCAGGACACTGCATATAAGCGTTAAAACATAAAGTTGTAGTCATGCAAGATGTGGGTGAGGCTGCACTTGAAGTGTTGTGTGAGGTTTTGGTCACCCTGTTATAGGAAGGTCGTGATTCAGCGAGAAAGAGTGCAAAGAAGATTTAAGAGAATGTTGCCAAGACTCATATGAGTTTATAGGGAGAGGTATGGAAGGCTAGGTCTTTATTTCTTTGAGCACAGGAGACTACCAGATGACCTCATAAAGGTGTATAAAGTCTTAAAGTCTATTTCCCAGGGAAAGGAAATCCAAAACTAGAGGGCATAGATTTAAGATGAACGGGAGAGATTTAAGAGCAACCCAGGGGGCAATTTTTTCACGCAGATAGTGGTCTGTTTATGGAATAAGCTGCCAGAAGAAGTGGTTGAGGCAGGTACAATAACATTTAAAAGATATTTGGACAGTTACATGGATAGGAAAGATTTAAAGGGTTAAGAGCCAAGTGCAGACAAAAGGGTCCAGCTCAGATGGGCATCTTGGTCACCATGGATGAGTTGGGCTGCTGGGCCTGTTGCCATGCTGTATTACTCAGGCAATTTCATTCATGAATTAGCTTGTAACTGTGTTTATCTCAGCAAAAATATTGGATATGATCCCATGTTGATTAAGCTCCAAAATGAGTGGTACCTGTATGTTTCTCAGTTCACCCACAATCATTTTATAAAGTTTGGCCTCTTCCAGAATTCAGCAAAGAAACTTGGAGGGAGGAGAGACTGCATTTTTGTTTTAAACAAAATACTTTGATTTTACAGGTTGATCCCATGTTGACCCCAGAAGAACGTCACTTGAACAAGATGCAAAACCATGGGTATGAAAACCCAACCTACAAGTATCTGGAGCAGATGCAGATCTAATGCTAGATGCTAAATTGAGCCAAACATAGCACACTCAGCCAATCTTCCAACTACTGAATTAGAAATCTGCATTTCACATATGAGATTTTGAGTGTAAAACTCTTCCTACTGTAGATTGTAAGATTCCCATTCTTTTAAATGGGTTTGAAATGTACTACGCAATATATACGATGTATAATCTTAAAATCTATTACCTGATGAGAATACAGTGATATAGTTGTTTCCTTTTTAAAAATTTATTTTAAATCTGTTTTATTTTGTGTGTCACAAAGATCTATATATAGAGACTGTAGATTTCTACTTAATGGAGCACCGTATATGAAGAGGATTTGTACTGATTTATTTCATGGAACCTATAAAATTTTCTGCTGTAAACTACATTTAAATGGGTAGCATTGTAATAGGCAGTTGAAACTGGAGGTGAAAATTCAGTTTCTCATCGTGTACCTGTGTGTTAGTGAAGTTGTGTTTCAGTCTAGGCATTTACTGAGGTTCTGGTAACCTGTGGTCTGTTTCCCCTGCACATTCCTCATTTGTCTAGACAGACTATGCAGATATTTCAGTTGTATTACTGTGTTAGATTTAGTTTGCAAAGTAACTAAATGCAAACTCATCAATAAACACTACATCCACATGTCTAGAGTTTTTGTTATCCCCTATTTGAAGACTTTGGTTCTGTTGCAGCAGTGTTGGAGGAGAAACCAATACAGTTGCTTGGATGTTTATTAATATATTCTCTTCCCAACTACAATTTCTGGGAGTTTTTAGGATCCAATAGCAAGAGACTAAAAGCATTAACTTTTTAATAGGGAGAATATTAATTTTGAGCAAACACTTCTGTGTAATACAAAAATAGGTGATGGTGTCAATGAAGATGTCAGTAGGAAGAAGGTTGCTAAGGAGCCACCAGAGAAAATTAATAACAAAGTAATGGCTGTACTGTTATTTGTTTATAAAAATGTTTTTGATAGAACATAAACAACAGGAATTCTGCGGATGCTGGAAATTCAAGCAACACACATCAAAGTTGCTGGTGAACGCAGTAGGCCAGGCAGCATCTCTAGGAAGAGGTGCAGTCGACGTTTCAGGCCGAGACCCTTCGTCAGGACTAACTGAAGGAAGAGTGAGTAAGGGATTTGAAAGTTGGAGGGGGAGGGGGAGATCCAAAATGATAGGAGAAGACAGGAGGGGGGAGGGATGGAGCCAAAAGCTGGACAGGTGATAGGCAAAAGGGATACGAGAGGATCATGGGACAGGAGGTCCGGGAAGAAAGACAAGGGGGGGGGGACCCAGAGGATGGGCAAGGGGTATATTCAGAACTACAGAGGGAGAAAAAGGAGAGTGAGAGAAAGAATGTGTGTATAAAAATAAGTAACAGATGGGATACGAGGGGGAGGTGGGGCATTAACGGAAGTTAGAGAAGTCGATGTTCATGCCATCAGGTAGGAGGCTCTTGCCCTCCATCCCACCACTAAGCACATCTTTCCCTCCCCCCCTCTCTCTGCATTCCGCAGGGATTGCACCCTACGCGACTCCCTTGTCCATTCGTCCCCCCCATCCCTCCCCACTGATCTCCCTCCTGGCACTTATCCGTGTAAGCGGAACAAGTGCTACATATGCCCTTACACTTCCTCCCTTACCACCATTCAGGGCCCCAAACAGTCCTTCCAGGTGAGGCAACACTTCACCTGTGAGTCGGCTGGGGTGATATACTGCGTCCGGTGCTCCCGATGTGGCCTTTTATATATTGGCGAGACCCGACGCAGACTGGGAGACCGCTTTGCTGAACATCTACACTCTGTCCGCCAGAGAAAGCAGGATCTCCCAGTGGCCACACATTTTAATTCCACATCCCATTCCCATTCTGACATGTCTATCCACGGCCTCCTCTACTGTAAAGATGAAGCCACACTCAGGTTGGAGGAACAACACCTTATATTCCGTCTGGGTGGCCTCCAACCTGCTGGCATGAACATAGACTTCTCTAACTTCCGCTAATGCCCCACCTCCCCCTCGTACCCCATCTGTTACTCATTTTTATGCACACATTCTTTCTCTCACTCTCCTTTTTCTCCCTCTGTCCCTCTGAATATACCCCTTGCCCATCCTCTGGGTCCCCCCGCCCCCCTTGTCTTTCTTCCCGGACCTCCTGTCCCATGATCCTCTCGTATCCCTTTTGCCTATCACCTGTCCAGCTCATGGCTCCATCCCTCCCCCTCCTGTCTTCTCCTATCATTTTGGATCTCCCCCTCCCCCTCCAGCTTTCAAATCCCTTACTCACTCTTCCTTCAGTTAGTCCTGACGAAGGGTCTCGGCCTGAAACGTCGACTGCGCCTCTTCCTATAGATGCTGCTTGGCCTGCTGCGTTCACCAGCAACTTTTATGTGTGTTGTTTGATAGAACATAATTGGCATGGTTCAGATTCAAATTTATCACGTACATCTGAACATACAGTAAAATATGATATTTGTGTTAACACACACAAGGTTTTGCTGGGGCAGCCCACAGATGTTACCACACATTCTGGTGCCAACATAGCATGTCCACAATATTCAGCAGAACATGAACAGCAGCAACAAAACAAAACAGCAACAGCAAAACAAAACAGCAACAGCAAAACAAGCCCATTTCCCACCCACACTCACACACACAGGCCTGCAAACCTCAGGACAGGCTGCTTCTGGGCCTCCAGTTCTTATTCATGGAAACTTACAGACATCAGGTGTCCAACCTCCTGTCATTGGCTCAGACTCGCAGACATCAGGCCTCTGACCTCTTGTTAAGGCAACCTAGGGAATTTGATCTTTAGGCCTCTACCTCCTAACTCGCCAAGTTCTGGACTTTGACCTTCAGCTTTGCCCTCTGGACTTCACCATCTGGGTATTGACCCCAGGATTCTCCGGTTAGAAATTTGCAGATGTCACCAAAATTGGCGGTGTAATGGAATGATATTGATCAACTGGGAAAGTGGGCCAAGGAATGATAGATGGAATTTAAATCAGCCAAGTGTAAAGTGCTGCTGCATTTTGGGAAGTTAAACTAGGGCAGGACATACACGGTAGACGCCAGGGCCCTGGAGTGTGTTGCAGAACCATCAGACTGAAATACATGGTTCCCTGAAAGTGACAACACATGTAAGACACTTGGCATGCTGGCCTCCACCGCACTGAGTACAAGATTTGGAACATAATTTTACAACCCTTCAAGATGTTGAAGAGACCACAGTTGGAGTACTGTATGCAGTTCTAATCATGTAAGGATCTCAAACTAATGCAGAAGAGATTCATAAGGATGATATTGAGACATCAGTGCGTCCCTGGAGGGGATTGCGAAGGACAGTCCCAGCACATGGAATGACAAGGCATGTTTGAAATAGTCAGTATAGATGTGTGTGTGGGATATCATATCTGATGAGTCTCTCAGAGGTTTTTGAAGAGGTAACCAAAATAAGAGATGAGGGCAGGGTGTAAATAAGGACTTCAACAATGCCTTTGACTGGGTTTCACATGGTAGACCAGTCTGACAACTGGGACCTTTATTGATCATTACTTATAAATTATTCAGATGATAATGTACAAGGCATGGTTAGGAAGTTTGCAGATGATATTTAAACAAGTGATGTGGACTGTAAAGAAAGTTAATAAAAGTTAAATAACCTGATCAGCGAGTTAAATGAGCTAATGAAAGGCAAAGAGAAAATCTGGAGAGGTTGAAAATCCAGACCAACACACAAAATGCTGGTGAAACTCAGCAGGCAAGGCCAGGCAAAATCTATGGAA
Source organism: Mobula hypostoma (assembly GCF_963921235.1). NCBI lineage: Eukaryota > Metazoa > Chordata > Chondrichthyes > Myliobatiformes > Myliobatidae > Mobula > Mobula hypostoma. The sequence goes on along the minus strand of NC_086129.1, from coordinate 16,200,320 downwards.
AAGATGTCCCACCCCCCCCCAACCCACCCTCTCCTCCTTCCCCCCACCTACCCTCTTACCCCCACCCACCCAACCTCCCACTCTTCACCCCTCCCCAACACCCACCATCTCCCCTGTTCCCTCAACTACCCCCTTCCCCCCACACTCCCCCCTCAACCAACCACACACCCTCTCCCCACTTCCCCCCGCCGACCCTCCCCTTCCCCCACCCACCCTCTCCCCCCTTCCGCCACACCCACCCTCTCCCCCTTCCCTCCACCTACCCTCTTCCACCCCACCCACCCTCTCCCCCATTAACCGCTTCTGCCCCACCCACACTCCCCCTGAACACATCACCCACCCTCTCCCCACTTCCCCCCCACCCACCCTCTCCTTTCCCCATTCCCCCCACCCTCTCCTTTCCCCTCTCCCCCCACCCTCTCCTTTCCCCTCTTCCCCATCCTCTCTTTTCCTTCACCCTCTCCCCCACCCTTTCCTGACCCCCTCCTTTCCCCTCTTCCCTCACCCCCTCCTTTCCCCTCTTCCTCCACCCTCTCCTTTCCATCACCCTCTCCCCCACCATTTCCCGACCCCCTTCTTTCCCCTCTGACCTCACCCTCTCCTTTCCCCCCACCCTTTCCCCTACCCTCTCCTTTCCCCTACCCTCTCCTTCCCTGCCCTCTCCTTCCCCTACCCTCTCCTTTCCCCACCCTCTCCTTCCCCTCTTCCCCCCACCCTCTCCTTCCCCTCCTTACCCCTCTGCCCTCACCCTCTCCTCTCCGCTCTTCCCCATCCCCTCCTTTCCCCTCTTCCCCCACCCTCCCCTTTCCTTCACCCCCTCCTTTCCCCCACCCTTTCCTGACCCCCTCCTTTCCCCTCTTACCTCACCCTCTCCTTTCCCCACCCTCTCCTTTCCCCACTTCCCCCACCCCTCCTTTCCCCTCTTCCCCCACCCCTCCTTTCCCCTCTTCCCCCACCCTCCTTTCCCCTCTTACCCCACCCCTCCTTTCTCCTCTTTCCCCACTCTCTCCTTTCTCCACCCTCTCCTTTCCCCTCTTCCCCCACCCCCTCCTTCCCCCACCCTCTCCTTCCCCACCCTCTCCTTTTCCCACCCCTTCATTCCCCCACACTCTCCTTTCCCCTCTTTCCCCAACCCTTCTTTCCCCACCCCCTCCTTTCCCCACTTTCCCCACCCCCTCCTTTCCCCTCTTCCCCCACCCTCTCTCCTCTTTCCCCACCCTCTCCTTTCCCCACCCACTCCTTTCCCCTCTTCCCCACCCTCTCCTTCCACCACCCACTCCTACCCGCACCCTCGCCTTTCCCCACCCTCTCCTTTCCCCTCTTCACCCGCCCTCTCCTTACCCCTCTTCCCCCACCCTCTCCTTTCCCCTCTTCCCTCACCCTCTCCTTTCCCTACCCTCTCCTTCCCCTCTTCCCCCACCCTCTCCTTCCCCTCTTCCCCACCCTCTCCTTCCCCTCTTCCCCCACCCTCTCCTTTCCCCTCTTTCCCCAACCCCTCCTCTCCCCTCTTCCCCCAATTTCCCCACCCTTTCCTTTCCCCACCCCCTCCTTTCCCCTCTTCCCCACACTCTCCTTTCCCCTCTTTCCCCACCCCCTCCTTTCCCCTCTTTCACCACACTCTCCTTTCATTCACCCTCTCCTTTCCCCCACCCTTTCCTGACCCCCTCCTTTCCCCTCTTCCCCCACCCTCCTTTCTCCTCTTTCCCCACCCTCTCCTTTCCCCTCTTCCCCACCCTCTCCTTCCCGCACCCTCGCCTTTCCCCAATTCTCCACCCCCTCCTTTCCCCTCTTTCCCCACCCCTCCTTTCCTCTTCTCTCACCTTCTCCTTTCTGCTCTTCCCCACACACTCCTTTCCCCTCTTCCCCCACACTCTCCTTTCATTCACCCTCTGCTTTCCCCCACCCTTTCCTGACCCCCTCCTTTCCCCTCTTACCTCACCCTCTCCTTTCCCCGCTTCCCCTACCCCTCCTTTCCCCTCTTCCCCCACCCTCCTTTCTCCTCTTTCCCCACCCTCTCCTTTCCCCACGCACTCCTTTCCCCTCTTCCCCACCCTCTCCTTCCCGCACCCTCGCCTTTCCCCAATTCTCCACCCTCTCCTTTCCCCTCCTCCCTCACCCCCTCCTTTCCCCTCTTACTTCACCCTCTCCTTTCCCCACCCCTCCTTTCCCCTCTTCCCCCACTCTCCTTTCCCCTCTTACCCCACCCCTCCTTTCCCCTCTTACCCCACCCCTCCTTTCCCCTCTTACTTCACCCTCTCCTTTCCCCTCTTCCCCCACCCTCCTTTCCCCTCTTACCCCACCCCTCCTTTCTCCTCTTTCCCCACCCTCTCCTTTCCCCACCCCTCCTTTCCCCTCTACCCCCACCCCCTCCTTTCCCCTCTACCCCCACCCCCTCCTTTCCCCTCTTCCCCCACCCCCTCCATCCCCCACCCTCTCCTTCCCCACACTCTCCTTCCACCAACCTCTCCTTTTCCCACCCCCTTCTTTTCCCTCTTCCCCACACTCTCCTTTCCTCTCTTTCCCCACCCTCTCCATTCCCCTTTCCCCACCCCCTCCTCTCCCCTTTCCCCACCCCCTCCTCTCCCCTCTTCCCCCTCTTTCCCCACCATCCCCACCCTTTCCTTTCCCCGCCCCCTCCTTTCCCCTCTTCCCCACACTCTCCTTTCCCCTCTTTCCCCACCCCCTCCTTTCCACTCTTTCCCCACCCCTCCTTTCCCCTCTTTCCCCACCCCTCCTTTCCCCTCTTCCCTCACCTTCTCCTTTCTGCTCTTCCCCACCCCCTCCTTTCCCTTCTTCCCCCCACCCTCTCCTTTCCTTCACCCTCTCCTTTCCCCCACCCTTTCCCGACCACCGCCTTTCCCCTTACCTCACCCTCTCCTTTCCCTGCTTCCCCCACCCCTCCTTTCCCCTCTTCCCCCACCCTCCTTTCTCCTCTTTCCCCACCCTCTCCTTTCCCCGCACACTCCTTTCCCCTCTTCCACACCCTCTCCTTCCCACATCCGCGCCTTTCCCCTCTTCTCCACCCTCTCCTTTCCCCTCTTCCCTCACCCTCTCCTTTCCCCTACCCTCCTTTCCCCTCTTCACACACCCTCTCCATTCCCCTCTTTCTCCACCCCCTCCTCTCCCCTCTACCCCCTCTTTCCCCACCCTCCCCACACTTTCCTTTCCCCACCCCCTCCTTTCCCCTCTTCCCCACACTCTCCTTTCCCCTCTTTCCCCACCCCCTCCATTCCCCACTTCCCTCACCTTCTCCTTTCTGCTCTTCCCCACCCCCTCCTTTCCCCTCTTCCCCCACCCTCTCCTTTCCTTCACCCTCTCCTTTCCCTCACCCTCTCCTTTCGCCCACCCTTTCCCGACCCCCTCCTTTCCCCTCTTACCTCACCCTCTCCTTTCCCTGCTTCCCCCACCCCTCCTTTCCCCTCTTCCCCCACCCTCTCTCCTCTTTCCCCACCCTCTCCTTTCCCCACCCACTCCTTTCCCCTCTTCCCCACCCTCTCCTTCCACCACCCACTCCTTCCCGCACCCTCGCCTTTCCCCACCCTCTCCTTTCCCCTCTTCACCCGCCCTTTCCTTACCCCTCTTCCCCCACCCCTCTTCCCCCACCCTCTCCTTTCCCCTCTTCCCTCACCCTCTCCTTTCCCCACCCTCTCCTTCCCCTCTTCCCCCACCCTCTCCTTCCCCTCTTCCCCCACCCTCTCCTTCCCCTCTTCCCCACCCTCTCCTTTCCCCTCTTTCCCCAACCCCTCCTCTCCCCTCTTCCCCCAATTTCCCCACCCTCCCCCACCCTTTCCTTTCCCCACCCCCTCCTTTCCCCTCTTCCCCACACTCTCCTTTCTCCTCTTTCCCCACCCCCTCCTTTCCCCTCTTTCACCACACTCTCCTTTCATTCACCCTCTCCTTTCCCCCACCCTTTCCTGACCCCCTCCTTTCCCCTCTTCCCCCACCCTCCTTTCTCCTCTTTCCCCACCCTCTCCTTTCCCCTCTTCCCCACCCTCTCCTTTCCCCTCTTCCCCACCCTCTCCTTCCCGCACCCTCGCCTTTCCCCAATTCTCCACCCCCTCCTTTCCCCTCTTTCCCCACCCCTCCTTTCCTCTCTTCTCTCACCTTCTCCTTTCTGCTCTTCCCCACACACTCCTTTTCCCACCCCCTCCTTTCCCCACCCCCTCCTTTCAGTTCTTACGCGAGCTCATCCTTTCCCCCTTCCCCTACCTCATCCTTTCCCCTCTTCCCCTACCTCCTCCTTTCCCCTCTTTCCCCACCCTCTCCTTTCCCCGCTTCCCCCACCCCCTCCTTTCCCCGCTTCCCCCACCCTCTCCTTTCCCCGCTTCCCCCACCCTCTCCTTTCCCCGCTTCCCCCACCCTCTCCTTTTCCCAAAATCGCCTTTCCCCTCTTCCCCATCCCCTCCTTTCCCCTCTTCCCTACACCCTCCTTTCCCCTCTTCCCTCACCCTCTCCCCTCTTCCCCCACCCTCCCCTCTTCCCCCACCCTCCCCTCTTCCCCCACCCTCTCCTTTCCCCTGTTCCCCCACTCTCTCCTTTCTCCTCTTCCCCCACCCTCTCCTTTCCCCTCTTCCCCCTCTTCCCCCACCCTCTCCTTTCCCCTCTTCCCCCACCCTCTCCTCTCCCCTCTTCCCCACCCTCTCCTCTCCCCTCTTCCCCCACCCTCTCCTCTCCCCTCTTCCCCTCCCTCTCCTTTCCCCTCTTCCCCCTCTTCCCCCTTCTTTCCCCTTCCCCACCCTCTCCTTTCACCCTCCCTTTTCCCTCACCCTCTCTTTTCCCCACCCCCCTTTCCCTCACCCTCTCTTTTCCCCACCCCCCTTTCCCTCACCCTCTCTTTTCCCCACCCTCCTTTCCCCAGCCTCTTTTTCCCCAGCCTCTTTTTCCCCACCCCCCTTTTCCCACCCTCTTTTTCCCCACCCCCTTTCCCCACCCTCTCTTTTCCCCCACCCTCTCTTTTCCCCCACCCTCTCTTTTCCCCACCCACCTTTCCCCCACCCACCTTTCCCCCACCCCCTCCCTTCCCCCACCCTCTTCCCACCCCCCCCACCCTCTTCCCACCCCTCCCCCACCCCCTCAATTCCCCCACCCCCTCAATTCCCCCACCCCCTCCTTTCCCCCCACTCTATCCCCACCCCCTCCTTTCCCCCCACTCTATCCCCACCCCTCCCCCCCACTCTATCCCCACCCCTCCCCCCCACTCTATCCCCACCCCTCCCCCCCACTCTATCCCCACCCCCACCCCCTCCCTTCCCCCACCCTCTTCCCACCCCCTCCCTTCCCCCACCCCCTTCCCACCCCGTCCCTTCCCCCACCCCCTACTTTCCCCCACCCCCTACTTTCCCCCACCCCCTACTTTCCCCCACCCCCTCCTTTCCCCCACCCTCTCCTTTCCCCCACCCTCTCCCCACCCCCTCCCTTCCCCCACCCTCTCCCCACCCCCTCCCTTCCCCCACCCTCTCCCCACCCCCTCCCTTCCCCCACCCCTCCACACCCCTCCCCTCCCCCACCCCTCCCCTCCCCCACCCCTCCACACCCCCTCCTTTCCCCCACAATCTCCCCAGCCCCTCCTTTCCCCCACCCTCCCTCCCCCTCCTTTCCCCCACCCTCCCTCCCCCTCCTTTCCCCCACAATCTCCCCAGCCCCTCCTTTCCCCCACCCTCCCTCCCCCTCCTTTCCCCCACCCTCCCTCCCCCTCCTTTCCCCTCTTCCCCCACCCCCTCCTTTCCCCTCTTCCCCCACCCCCTCCTTTCCCCTCTTCCCCCACCCCCTCCTTTCCCCTCTTCCCCACCCTCTCCTTTCCCCTCTTCCCCACCCTCTCCTTTCCCCTCTTCCCCCACCCTCTCCTTTCGCTCACCCTCACCTTTCCCCATCCCCTCCTCCCCTCCTTTCCCCTCTTCCCCCACCCCCTCCTTTCCCCTCTTCCCCCACCCTCTCCTTTCCCCTCTTCCCCCACCCTCTCCTTTCCCCTCTTCCCCCACCCTCTCCTTTCGCTCACCCTCACCTTTCCCCATCCCCTCCTTTCCCCTCTTCCCCACCCTCTCTTTCCCCTCTTCCCCACCCTCTCTTTCCCCTCTTCCCCACCCTCTCTTTCCCCTCTTCCCCACCCTCTCCTTCCCCTCTTCCCCACCCTCTCCTTTCCCCTACCTTCTTCTTCCCCCCTTCCCCCACCCTCTCCTTCCCCTTCTTCCCCCACCCTCTCCTTCCCCTTCTTCCCCCACCCTCTCCTTCCCCTTCTTCCCCCACCCTGTCCTCCCCCTTCTTCCCCCACCCTGTCCTCCCCCTTCTTCCCCCACCCTGTCCTTCCCCTTCTTCCCCCACCCTGTCCTTCCCCTTCTTCCCCCACCCTGTCCTTCCCCTTCTTCCCCCACCCTCTCCTTCCCCTTCTTCCCCTACCCTCTCCTTTCCCCTCTTATCCCACCCTCTCCTTCCCCTTCTTCCCCTACCCTCTCCTTCCCCTTCTTCCCCTACCCTCTCCTTCCCCTTCTTCCCCTACCCTCTCCCTTCTTCCCCACCCTCTCCCTTCTTCCCCCACCCTCTCCCTTCCCCTCCCACCCTCTCCCTTCCCCTCTTCCCCTTTCCCCTCTTCCACCACCCTTCCTATACCCTCTTCCCCTTTCATTTCCCCTCTTCCCCCCTCCTTCCCCCTCTTTCCCACCCTCTCCTTCCCCCACCCTCTCCTTCCCCCTCTTCCCCCACCCTCTTCCCCCACCCTCTCCTTCCCCCTCTTCCCCCACCCTCTCCTTCCCCCTCTTCCCCCACCCTCTCCTTCCCCCTCTTCCCCCACCCTCTCCTTCCCCCTCTTCCCCCACCCTCTCCTTCCCCCTCTTCCCCCACCCTCTCCTTCCCCCACCCTCTCCTTCCCCCTCTTCCCCCACCCTCTTCTTCCCCCTCTTCCCCCACCCTCTTCTTCCCCCACCCTCTTCTTCCCCCACCCTCTTCTTCCCCCACCCTCTCCTTCCCCCACCCTCTCCTTCCCCCTCTTCCCCCACCCTCTCCTTCCCCCTCTTCCCCCACCCTCTCCTTCCCCCTCTTCCCCCACCCTCTCCTTCCCCCACCCTCTCCTTCCCCCACCCTCTCCTTCCCCCTCTTCCCCCACCCTCTCCTTCCCCCTCTTCCCCCACCCTCTCCTTCCCCCACCCTCTCCTTCCCCCACCCTCTCCTTCCCCCTCCCTCTCCTTCCCCCTCTTCCCCCACCCTCTCCTTCCCCCTCTTCCCCCACCCTCTCCTTCCCCCTCTTCCCCCACCCTCTCCTTCCCCCTCTTCCCCCACCCTCTCCTTCCCCCTCTTCCCCCACCCTCTCCTTCCCCCAGCCCATCCTCTCCCCAGCCCCTCCCCTCCCCAGCCCCTCCCCTCCCCAGCCCCTCCCCTCCCCTCCCCTCCCCTAACAACTCTCCTCCCCTCCCCTCCCCTCCCCTAACAACTCTCCTCCCCTCCCCTCCCCTCCCCTAACAACTCTCCTCCCCTCCCCTAACAACTCTCCTCCCCCAACCACTCCTTTCCCCCTCCATCAACCACTCCTTTCTCCCCCAGTGCTCACTTCCCCTCTTACCCCCCACCTCTCACTTCCCCTCTTACCCCCCACCTTTCACTTCCCGTCTTACCCCCCACCTTTCACTTCCCGTCTTACCCCACCACCTCTCACTTCCCTTCTTACCCCACCACCTCTCACTTCCCCTCTTACCCCCGATCACTTCACCTCTTACCCCCCACCTCTCCTCCCCTCTTACCCCCCACCTCTCCTCCCCTCTTACCCCCCACCTCTCACTTCCCCCCACACCCCCACCTCTCACTTCCCCCCACACCCCCACCTCTCACTTCCCCCCACACCCCCACCTCTCACTTCCCCCCACACCCCCACCTCTCACTTCCCCCCACACCCCCACCTCTCACTTCCCCCACCTCTCACTTCCCCTCTTACCCCCATCAATTCCCCTCTTACCCCCTACCTCTCACTTCCCATCCTACCTCCGGTCACTTCCCATCTTACCCCCGCCACCTCTTACTTCCCCTCTTACCCCCACCACCTCTCAATTCCCCTCTTAGCCCCCCACCTCTCAATTCCCCTCTTAGCCCCCCACCTCTCAATTCCCCTCTTAGCCCCCCCCCACCTCTCACTTCCCCTCTCACCCCCCACCTCTCACTTCCCACCTCTCACTTCCCCTCTCACCCCCCCACCTCTCACTTCCCCTCTCACCCCCCCACCTCTCACTTCCCCTCTCACCCCCCCACCTCTCACTTCCCCTCTCACCCCCCCACCTCTCACTTCCCCTCTTAACCCCCACCTCTCACTTCCCCTCTTAACCCCCACCTCTCACTTCCCTCTTACCCCCTCCTCTCACTTCCCCTCTTACCCCCTCCTCTCACTTCCCCTCTTACCCCCTCCTCGCACTTCCCCTCTCACCCCCCCACTTCCCCTCTCACCCCCCACTTCCCCTCTCACCCCCCACTTCCCCTCTCACCCCCCACTTCCCCTCTCACCCCCCACTTCCCCTCTCACCCCCCACCTCGCACTTCCCCTCTCACCCCCCACCTCGCACTTCCCCTCTCACCCCCCACCTCGCACTTCCCCTCTCACCCCCCACCTCGCACTTCCCCTCTCACCCCCCCTCGCACTTCCCCTCTCACCCCCCCTCGCACTTCCCCTCTCACCCCCCTCGCACTTCCCCTCTCACCCCCACCACCTCTCAATTCCCCTCTTAGCCCCCCACCTCTCAATTCCCCTCTTAGCCCCCCACCTCTCAATTCCCCTCTTAGCCCCCCACCTCTCAATTCCCCTCTTAGCCCCCCCCACCTCTCACTTCCCCTCTCACCCCCCACCTCTCAATTCCCCTCTTAGCCCCCCACCTCTCAATTCCCCTCTCACCCCCCCACCTCTCACTTCCCCTCTCACCCCCCCACCTCTCACTTCCCCTCTTAACCCCCACCTCTCACTTCCCCTCTTAACCCCCACCTCTCACTTCCCTCTCACCCCCACCTCTCACTTCCCTCTTACCCCCACATCTCACTTCCCTCTTACCCCCACCTCTCTCTTCCCCTCTTACCCCCTCCTCTCACTTCCCCTCTTACCCCCTCCTCTCCCTTCCCCTCTTACCCCCTCCTCGCACTTCCCCTCTTACCCCCTCCTCGCACTTCCCCTCTCACCCCCCCACTTCCCCTCTCACCCCCCCACTTCCCCTCTCACCCCCCCACTTCCCCTCTCACCCCCCACCTCGCACTTCCCCTCTCACCCCCCACCTCGCACTTCCCCTCTCACCCCCCTCGCACTTCCCCTCTCACCCCCCTCGCACTTCCCCTCTCACCCCCCCTCGCACTTCCCCTCTCACCCCCCTCGCACTTCCCCTCTCACCCCCCTCGCACTTCCCCTCTCACCCCCCCGATCACTTCCCCTCTCACTTCCCCTCTCACCCCCCCGATCACTTCCCCTCTCACCCCCCCTCGCACTTCCCCTCTCACCCCCCCGATCACTTCTCCTCTTACCCCCCGATCACTTCCCCCTTACCCCCCGATCACTTCCCATTTTACCCCCCCCCCCCCAACCACCTCTCACCTGACCAGGTGAGTCAGGCGGGGCGGCAGATTTTTCTGTCACGTGATGCACGCTGGCGAACCGGTGAGCACGGTATCAAATCGGAGCAATCGACAGAGTATCGGACACCACGATGAGGAACTCCGGGCTCATGTACGACCCTAAAAAAGAGGTAAGTGGAGAATGTCCTTTCCTTCCCACTCCCTCTCCCCAACGAACCCCTCAACTTTTCTTCGTTCTCCTCCTTTCTTGATTGCTTGGAAAATGTATGTAAAATGAGGGAAATGTTTTCTTCCTTCTCGTCCTCCAACCGCCTTTCCTCTCGCCACCTCCCCCTTCCCTCATGTTTCTCCCATTTTCGCTGCCCTTTTCATTTTCCTTGGGTTAATTATCAACTGAATTTTCGGTCTTGACTGCAATGGTTGTTTGAGATTTTGAGAATATTCAGACAGGGTGTGGTGCAGGTTCTCTTCAGGCTAAAGATATTTTTAGAGCCAATTGATTCTTTTGTTAATGTAAATTGTGGAATAGTAGTTTAATTGGACCTTGGAGTCTGTGTGGTTGGCTTTGTTTGTTATCTTTTATCTTTGTTGAGTGTAGTAAAAGTACTTCCAAGAGATCTCGGTTTTAAACACTTCCTCATTGTTCTCGGGGATTTCGTATTGAACCATTTTACCACCAGCTGGCCAGAAATAGATGGCAGGTGGTAGTGACTCGGAAATGGGACACTGGTCAGAAGAAACAGGGTGAACCTTGTGGACAGATCGTGAGAGCCTGAAACTTGGAATGGGTTTGGCACTATTTACTCTACAAATGAGGAAGGATGCCGTTACTGAAAATTTCGAAATTTCACAAGTTTATGTTAACAGTACAATGTCTTCAGTCAAATAATTCTCAACTATTTCCTCTGTGGTTTGAATACTTAAATGGTAGAGCACCTTATCCACTTGAAGTCAGATCTCCAAAGCAGTGTTTCATCTAATTTTAAAACATTTCTGTGATGTACATACATAAAATGAACATAGTATTTATAAACATTAATTAGAACCTTGCACTAATCAGGGTCCTGAACTATGGCCCCTTTATAGGTGTGGAACCCAATGTGGCATTCTGCTTCAAAGTTCAACGTTTTATGCTCTTCTGCACACCACTGTTGTAGCGCATGGTTGTTTGAGTTACTGTCACCTTCCTGTCGGCTTCAACTAGTCTGGCTATACTCCTCTACTCTTTCTCATGGTCTTTGCCCACAGATGTGCTGCTCACTGGATGTTTTTTTATTGTGCCATTCTCTGTAAACTCTAGAGAGTTGTGTTTGAAAATCCCAGGAGATCAACCGTTTCTGAGGTATTCTGACCACCCCATTTGGCACCAACAATCATCCCATGGTCAAAGTCACTTAAATCACTTTTCTTCACCATTCTAATGCTTGGTATGAACAAAAACTGAACCTTTTTGTTGTAATGTTTAATGGCAGTTAGCAGACCAACATAAGGTGCGTAACACTGAGCATCATTCAAGCACACCAGATAGTTTTCTTCCTGAAAGCTTTCCACCACTATCCCTTTCACATTTCATAGTACATGGAGGGTATGGTGGGTTCCGTAAAGTGCTGAGTTGTGTTCACAACTTTTTGCAATTTCTTGTGGTCTTGGGAAGAACAGTTGCTGTACCCAGCCATGGCTGAGAAGGAAAGTCAAAGTCATACGAGCCCAGGGTATTACAGGAAAGATACTAACATGGATAGAGCAGTGGCCAATTGACCAAGGTAGCCTTTTTTGATTGGTTGTGGGTGACTAGTGGTGTTTCACAGGGGTCAGTGTTAGGACTACTTTTTATGTTTTATATTAATGATTTGAATGATGGAATTGTTGACTTTGTGGCCATGTTAGCGAACAATACAAAGATGGGTGGAGGGGCAGGTAGTGTTGGGGAAGCAGGGAGTCTGCAGAAGGGCCTAGATTAGGAGAATGGGCAAAGAAGTGGCAGATGGGGAATACAGTGTCGGGAAGTGTGTGGTCATGTACTTTGGTAGGAGATTTAAAAACATGGACTATGTTCTAAATGGGAAGAAAATTCAAAAATCTGAGATGCAAAGGGACTTGGGAGTCATTGTGCAGGATTTCCAAAAGGCTAACTGGCAGGTTAGTCAGTGGTGAAGAAGGCAAATGCAATGTTAGGATTCATTTCGAAAGGATTAGAATACAAGAGCAAGGGTGTAATGCTGAAGCTGTATAAGACATTGGTGATGCCTCACCTGGAGTATTGTGAGCAGTTTTGGGCACCTTATCCAAGGAAGAATGTGCTGACATTAGAGAGGGTTCAAAAGAGGTTCACGAAAATGATTCCAGAATGGAAAGGCTTGTCATCTGAAAAGTGTTTCATGGCTCTGGCCTGGACTTGCAGGAATTTAGAAGAATTGGCTGGGGGCGGCGGGGGGGGCGGGTGAGTGTGAGGGTCTCATTGAAACCTGTCGGATGTTGAAAGGCCTCGATAGAGTGGATGTGGAGAGGATGTTCCTATAGTGAGGGAGTCTAGGACAGGAGGGCACAGCCTCAGAATAGAGGGATGTCTATTTAGAACAAAGATGAGAAAAAATCTCTTTAGCCACAGGGTGGTGAATCTGTGGATTTTATTGCCACAGATAGCAATGCAGGCCAAATAAATGAGTACATTTAAAGCAGAGGTTGATAAGTTCTTGATTAATCAGGATGTCAAAAATTACAGGGAGAAGGCAGAAGAATGTGGTCGAGAGGGATAATAAATCAGCCATGATGAAATGGCAGAACAGACTCAATGGGCCAAATGACCTAATTTTGCTCATGTGTCTTATGGCCATCAGCTTACCGTTATTGCAATCCTTCTCATCAGATCTGTCTCCACACTCATGCACCAGGTTGCACTTCTGTACCTCAGGAATGCACTTGCCATTTGAGCACTTCATCTCATCAGCCTCACACTCTGAAAAACACAAGTTCAACAAGTAGCTGACAAAACTGCTGCCTTCTCCTTCCTGGGATCCCTCAAGAGAGTGGGGTACATGGGGGAACCGAGATGTTTTCTGGCCGAGTTGGTGATTTTGTACTACTGGTGTGGGGAGAGGGGGAAGTGAACACAACAGGACCAGACCTGGGGGTGGGGAGGGGAGTGGGCTGGGGATGTGTACCCATGAGACAACTCGAGGGGTGTGGAGAAAGGAAAGGTGCTTGGAGAGGATGAGACAAGAGGGTTTATAAGCAGCAGGGAAACAAATGGTGGGGCAAATCGGGAAGGGATCAAGGATAAGAGAGTAGAAGGTCAGTACCACAGCAGAAATGGTTGAAGCCAGAGGGCACAACTTCAGGATAGAGTGATGTCTATTTAGAATGGAGACATGGAGGAATTTCTTTTGCCAGAGAGTGGTGAATCTGTGAAATTCGTTGTCACAGGCAGCTGTAGAGGCCAGGTCATTCGGTGTATTTAACATGGAGATTGGTAAATTCTTGAAAGTTTACGAGGAGAAGGCAGGAGATTGGGGCTGAGGGGGAAATGGATCAACTATGATCAAATCGCAGAGCAGACTCAATGGGCCAAATTGTCTAATTCTGCTCCCATGTCTTATTGGTCTTGTGTCTTACAGGTAGAAATGGAGAGAGTGTTGCCTTTTTAGTAAGGGAAGACAACAGTAGTGTTTAGTGAGGATATTCTTGAGGGATCATCTAACGAGGCTACTTAGGTAGAACTTAGAAACAAGACGATGGTGGTCACCTTTGTAGGACTATTATAGATCTCCAACAGCCAGCAGGATCAGATGTGTTGAATTCTGCTTGAAAAGGAGCAGTAATGGAGCAGTTAGGAACGAAGCAGGCTAAGTATTTGAAGTGGCAATCAGGGAGCACTTTGGGTCCAGTGACTACAATTCTATTAATTGTAAAATAGTTATTGAAAAACATAGAGGTGCACAGGTTAAAGTTCTGTACTGGAGTTGGGTCAATTTTGAGAGCATTAGGCACTATCTA